>NC_142873.1:125595000-125898030 GCF_051225735.1 Oryctolagus cuniculus
TCCATGAGCTCCCCAAGGTCAAGGTCTGGCCTCATCGCTGGATTCATTCTCAGTGCCCCACAGAGGGCCTGGATAAGGTAGGGCCCCCATGAATGAGCACATCCCACAGAGTGGCTTGGGCAGCAGCCTCCTTGGGTGCTTAGGGCAGCATGAAGGCCAGTCTTTACTGTGAGGCTGGATAGCTAAGCAGGAGTTGGATCAGAGAGGCCAAAGGAAGGAGGCACTCTAGGAAGGTCTGAGTTTCTAAAGATCCACTTAGCTGCAGTGTGGAGGACGGACTGGAGGGCACGATGGGGGGCAGTGGGGGAGGGGCAGGTAAGCCTGGCAGGGTGACAGTTTGAAAGCTGTAACCGTAACCTTAACCCAAGCAGAGGGCTCCAGCAGTCTGGACCAGACAACAACCATAGGAATGGGGAGAGAAGAGGAGCTGGTGTGAGCTTGGAAGCCCCGGCCGGCAGGCCTGGAGGCTGTGACACTGCGTCCCCAGCCAGCTATTCCAATTATTCATAGACACCAATTTCACCCCAGCAGGGTTCAGATAAAACTTCTGTTGCCAGCCAGGGTAATGGATGGGGAGCTTAGAGTGAGAAGATAAGAGGGGGCCCAGAGTGTGGGGTGATCAGGTGGGGCTTTGCAGGCTGGGGGAGGAGCTGAGAGGGGTTATCAGAAGATCCCTGCAAACAGCCTTGCTCCGTGGAGGGACGCCAGGCCAGTCCCTTGTGCCTTATCCCCAGCACTGGAGGGGGAAAGTGGCCCAGTCTTCCATTGAGGTCTGGTGCCTTCTACTGGGGCGTGGGGTGACAAAGGGCGAGGGCAGGGGCAGGCAGGATGTCCCCAGAGGCCCATGTCAGCCCAGGCTTTCTGGGATCCTGAGTGCATGAATCACTCCTGTTGCATTTTGTCTGTAGGATCGGAAAAGGCACTGAACAGATAATGTGGAGACAGGGAGAATGTTGCCTGCCTGGTGTCCTCCGTGCCGGGCCAGAAACCCTGTGTCCCCATCACACACGCTGGGAGGGATCCCCCGATCCTCTGAACATCCCTCCTCCCGAGCCGTGAGAGGAGGTTTGCCCAGGGAAGACAAAGAGAGTGAAAGACACTGGGGTTTCCCAGAGCAGGGAGGGGACAGGAGAGGGAGGCTGGGGGTGCCCAGGCCAGCGAGCAGCGGGTGACTCACAGACGAAGACTACTAATGAATAACGGATGCTTTTTAAAAATAGTTTGGATCTGATTATTTCCATTTTTAAGTTGGGTGGTTATTTTTATTCGTTTGAAATGCAGAGTGACAAAGAAAGAGACAGAGAGATCTGCCACCCCCTGGCTGCAGCTGGGCCCAGCCAAAGCCAGGAGCTTAGCACTCTGTCCAGGTCTCCTACGCTGGCCATCATCTGCACCTCCCTGGGTGCACACCAGCAGGAAGCCGTTTAGAAAGCGTAGGCAGGGCTCCGTCGCTGATTCTCAAAGGCAGCTCTCCTCCCAGGAACTATCGTGGATGCTTTGGATGAATGAACCGAAGTCTTCCTCTCAGCGGCCCTCATTTTATAGAAGAGAAGGCCAAGGCACGGAGCAGGAGAAGCTTCCCCAAAGCACACAGCTGGAGGAGGTGGAGCTGGCACTTGGACCCAGCAGCCTGACTTGGCTTGATCACGACCCTGACAGGATCTCCTGTTGGCAAGGGTGTGCTATGCAGCAGACACTAGTGCAAGCACCCATACAAGAATATAGGGGGAGGGACCAGCCTGGTGGCAGACACAGTTAAGCCACCTCTTGCGACTCCAGCACCCCCTATGAGCACTGGTTCGAGTCCCCACTGTTCCACTGCTGATCCAGCTCTCTGCTAATGTGTCTGGGAGAGCAGCAGAAAATGGCCCAAGTACTTGGGCCTCTGTCACCCATGTGGGAGATCTGGACGGAGTTCCAGCCTGTCCAGGCCCTTGGCCATTGTGGCCATCTGGGGAGTGCACAAGTGAATGGAAAATCTCTCTCTCTCTCTCTCTCTCTCTCTTTCCCTGCACACACCTTTCAAATCAATAAATCTTTAAAAAAAAATGAGGGCCATCAGCCCATTTTACAGATGAGAAGCTGAGGCTCAGAGAAGTGACTTGCCCACACCCGTTTTCAGAGAAGAGGCAGAGTGGGGACTGGGACACAAACCCACTCCTCTCCCAGATGTGCACACACTCAAGTCTGGGCCCTGATGAAAGGCTGGGGCACCTCCAGGGGACAGCAGAAGCTGGGGGCTGCCCCTCCCCAGACACAGCTGCAGGTGGAGGCAGCGCACGGTTGCCGGGAGAGGCCCCATCGGCCGACACTCACGGCTCGGAGGAGACAGCACTTTTTATCTCTGCAGAGAGTTCAAGAGTTTATTCCCACCCAGAGCAGTGGGGGCTGGTGCCCATTCTTGGAGGGTGTCCTGTGACAGGACAGATGGGGGACACTTCCTCTCCTTCCCTTCCAACACGCACTGCTCTCCACAGCCCACTGTCGCCAGAGGCCCCAGGAAACATCTTGGATGGAGTCTGAGGACACGGTCACTGGGTCCATTGGAAAATGCCTGGCTGGCACCGGGGGCTGGGCACTGAGCAGTCAGAGTGGATGGTGGTAAGGTTGTGGCTCTGGAGTTGGGCACCTGGGGTCAGGGTAGGGTAGCTGTCCTGGCTCCACCACCTTTTAACCCTGTGAACTCAGATATGGTACTTCACCCCTCCCTGCCTCAGCTTCCTCCTGGGAGAAGCAGAATTGTCATCGCCACCTTGCGGAGTTGTTGCCTGGGTTACAACAGGAGAGATCGGGTGTTCAGTCACCTGCGCAGTCTGGCCTGTAGCTGGGCTCTGAAAGGACCCCTCTTGTCCCATAGGTGCCACACGAGTCAGACCCAGTAGATGAGACAAACTCTGCTCCAGTCTCCCCCGGACAGAGTCAGCGAGCCCCAGCCCACGCTTCCATGCTCCCCATGTCCTGTGCATTCAGGGCTGCAGGGACACATGGCTGCCTGTCTCCAGCCCCATAGGTGACTCACCCCTCCCGAACAAAGCGGGCACTATCTTGGACCCCCAGCACATCCTGCAAGGCCCAGATCACCCCAGGCTCCCCTCTGAAGCTGCCCTCCAGGGACAGGGAGTCACTGGCTCCACCACGTGCCTCTGCCTTTACTCTCTCTGCCTTGTGCTCCGGGTGTATCCTTATGTACCTGCCTCCCCGGCAGACTGTGGGCTCCGGCAGGGCAGAGATCTTATAAAACTCCTGGCATGGGATTGGTAAATGATTTTCACCAGTTAATTAATCAAACAGAACATCCTAGAACCAGGGCATCTCAGAACTGGAAGATCCTCAAGGAACACTTGGGGAGATAGAGCAGCCCGGGCTGGGGTGTGGGTGCAGAGGCTAAGGTGGCCTCTGTGTGGAATTCACATTTGCTCTCCTTTGCGATGTGGCCCCGGCCCACGTGTTGACCTGACACTGCACACCCAGCTCACGCTGACCCAGTCCAGGGGCCCAGAATGACCGCATCTACTACGCTTCCAGACCTCCCTTGCTGTGTTCTGCCCGGAACCCCCAGCCTCTGCACAGGACTCTCACTGTTGCTCTGCCTGGGCAAACCCATAGCCCTCAGCACCAAGCTTCCACGTCACATCCTCTGCAAAGTCTCCCTGGCTCCTGCTTCCAAGTCCCCACTGCCCCATGAGATCCCACATGTCCACAGAAGCCACCGTTGTCACACTCTCCGTTCAGACCAAGGGTTCACCGTGCCAGGGACTGCTACCCTGTGTCCCTAGTGTGCACCCCAGGGCCCGGGAGGAATAAACATGAATGGGTGAATGAATAAAGGAAGTGCTGAGGCTGGGGCTCTGGATCGCAGGCAGAGACACTACTGCTCCCAGATGAACCCCAAGCCCTGTGAGAGGAGAGGTGGTCAGAGGAAGGGCCGACCTGAGCACTGAGCTGCAGAGACAGAAGCAGGAGAGGTGGTGAATCTGCAGCCCACCGTATTTTCCTGGGTCTCCCATCCGTTTGGAGCCCATGAACCATCCTAGTTCTGGGAAACATTTGCATCCCTAAGGAAGCATTTGGGAGTTAGAAAAGCCTTGGAAAAGCTCACTCCTCCATGAGCCTGCATGTGTCTGCCATTGCTGCTCTCTGGCCAGCCCTGTGACACCCGTTCTTTGAGCTGCACTCCAAGAGCTGCCTGGAGTTTGCCGGACGGAGAAGTGGAGAGGCCAGAGGAAGGGGAGGAATGGCCTATGCAATGGCTTGGGGTTTGTGGTGGTGTCTTCAGGTAACAGTGGAGCCCTTGGGTGGCAGTTGGTGGTAAAAGATCTGGGCTAGGACCAGCGCTGTGGCACAGCGTGTCAAGCTGCCACCTGTGGCGCCAGCATCCCATATGGGCACCGGTTCTAGTCCAGGCTGCTCTGCTTCCAACCCAGCTCCCTGCCAATGCACCTAGGAAAGCAGTGGGAGATGGCCCAAGTCCCTGAGCCCTGGTAACCCTGTGGGAGACCTGGAAGGAGCTCCTAGCTCCTGGCTTTTGTGTGGCACAGCCCTGGCAGCCATCTGGGGAATGAACCAAAGGATGGGAAAATCTCTCCTGTGTCTCTCTCTCTTTCTGTCAAATAAATAAATAAATCTTAAAAAAAAAAAAAAAAGATTTGGTTCCCACTCACAAAGCAGACCTTTGATGAGGTCACTCATCCACTGCGTTCCCGCTGGGGGAGGAGGAGAGTAGGAGACACGCAGTCGGGTGGGAGGAGGCTGTGATAGGACAGCGGGAGTGACAGCAGGGGCCTCACTCAGCCCTCTGGGGGCTCCCCTGCCTCTTTCTTTCTGCCCCTCCTTTTCTCTCCCCTCTCCTTCCTTCTGCCTTTTCCTTCCTTTCATCTTTCAATTTTTTTCTTTCTCTTCACCTTTCCTTATTTTCTTTCTTTTTTCCCTCTCTCTTTGGCCATTCTTTCTCTCATTCAATTTTATTAAATAAATCATCACTGAAGAACTACTTTGAGTCTAGCACCTCTCCAGGCAAGGCTCCAGGAGCTGAGTGAATCAGACGCGCTCCTCCTTCCCCCCCCCCCCACCGCGAGAGGATGATGGCTGCTGGGGAGACAACATCGCACACATGCTCACATCCGGCACACACGCACACTCATGTGAAGTCCCGGATAAAGACACCAGACCAGAAAGCATTGTGGCCAGGGTGGGCATCACAGCTCACACAGAGCCCACAGCACAGCATTCTGTGAGTAGGACACAGAGGGAGAAGCTCCAGGAGTTCAAGAAAACCAACCGACCAACATGCCGAGGGCCAGGGCAGCCTGCACGCCATGAGCCCCAGGGAGGCAGCTCAAGAAGATGGGGGAAGCAAGGTGTTGGCCAGGGGTCAAGAGGAGAAGCACAGGGGCTGGGATTTGGTCCAGGGACATGACCGTCCCCTCCCTCTGTGGCTGCTGTCTCTGGAGCTGAGCAGCCAGAAGCCACCAGGGCGGGCAGATAGGCAGAGAGGAAAGAGAGTCGTGAAGGTTGCATAACCAACCTGAGCTCCAACCTGGGCTGTGCAAGGGGCCTGTAGCAGAAGTACAGGCCTTGGTCATGCAGCTAAACGTGCCCCTGGGCAAACGTGGCAGCGGTGGAGGAGCTGCAGGCCCGGCCCCTGCCTGAGCCAACCTGCGGGACTGTACTGGTGCCGGAGCCCTGCCTGTCCTTGTACGTTCGTCGCACCTCCGCCTTCCAAATCTCCCACATAAGGGCTCTTGTGCCCTCTGTGTACCCACAACCACGCACAGAAGGGGACGCAGTTCCAACAGAGCTCTCGTGGGTCCCACTACAGATCCACCCTGGACAGGCAAGGGCCGGACCACGCGGGCCTTGTAAAGTGTGGATGTTAGGTTAAGAGCTGTGGAAAGGCTTCTTGATGTCAAGCAGGCTCAGGGGATGGCAGGATTCACTCCATATTTAAAGACCCCTTTGGCTGCGGTGGGGAAATGACTTGGAGATGAGCAGGAATGGATGCCGGGGGTCCAGAGGAGCCCCCCGAGAGAACTGGGGGATTAGGGTGGCAGAGTTGGGAAGAAGCAGGGGAGTCAGGGGTACTGGGTAACGGGCGGGGTAGAGGGCAAGGGTGAGAGGAGGCCCTACGAGAGGCGGCGGCGGGAAGGGGGCGTCTGGTGGGAGGCCAGGGGTTGGATTTTGGGGAGACTGAGGCTGCAGCGGCGGTGAGGTAGCCCAGCCTGTGCCGTCTGAAGCTCAGGGTGGCCTTGATACTGTGAGATGCATCGGAGACTGGAGCAGGAATGGGGCGCTGAGGGGGAGGTGCTGGGAGGAGAGAGTGCAACCCTGGTACCTCCAGGGGATTGTAAGGCATGATGGGATTTTCATCTTAGGAAGCGCCTTCTGCCTGCAGTGTGGACAGGGTGACTCCAGAGAGACCAGGGAGGTGGGCGTGGCCACCTGCCACAGCATTCCAGCGACTCAAACACCAAGTTTCTCTCTTGAGATCAGCAGGGCCAAGTCAGCGGCGAGACCCGGGTTCTGTCTGCTGCAGCGACAGGATGGCGAGACCATTCCCAAAGCTTCGCCTCAGGGAGCTGCTGCTGCCAGTGGACCCTCCCGCCCCATACCAGTCCCCTTGTTGTCAGTATTTTAGTGGATGTCGTAATGTGATGACTTCAAAGACTCAATGCATTAGAGAAGCAAAATGGGGGTCCAGGGTGCACAGGAAACCGAGACCCTGTAGACGTCACTTCCTCAGCCTCTCACATCTCTCTCTCTCTCTACAGCGTCTGCCCTTCCAGCATCACCACTCCGCCGGCTCCCTGAGCCGCTCTCACGCCTGTCTCCAGGCTCTCTCCCCACTCCGTCCTCCATATAGGTCACAGCCAGCATCTCCCGTATGCACTTCCTGCTGAAACCCGTCCCTGGCTCGCATGGCCTGCGGGGTGAGGCTCGGCCTCCTTCCTCGGCTCCCAGTCCTGGCGCTGCTCTCTGGACCTCCGCTCACCTCCCCAACCCTGCTGCCCCTTGCTCTCCACCAGCCTTTCACCCTCACCAAAGGGCACCTGAGACCCCAGGCACAGACACTGCTCTCGCCCCTGCAGGCTTCCGCAGGCCTTGCTCCTTCTCCCTGCCGAGGCCCAGTCCCTCCCTCCAAGCCCTTGGTGTAGCAAATCCCTGTGTGGCCCCAGGACATGAGGTAGGACCCCTGTAGCCCTCTGTACTCCCTGCAGTGGACTGGACCACTCGGTATTTTCAGTGCCTTGTTTCCTCTTCCTCCCTAGGGGAGACAAGGGCCGTGTCTTTCTTAGGCACTGCTACAGCTAGCTGGCACATGGTGGGTGCTCAAAAAATGTTTCCAGATCATTCAGAAGGTCTTTGGAGACCTTAGAAAGAAAACGTGCAGAGCATGTGTGCGAGTCTCACGAGCACCGGCGAGAGCCCAGCTTTCCTGCTTGCTCCCGTGTAGCCTACATAGCTGCAGCACAGCTTCACCCACACCCCAGTCCCACCCAACAGCAGGGGTCCCTCCCTGACCCGAGCATCGTGGAGATGCACCCCACCTTTCCCAGCACAGAGGCCACCTGCTGTGTCCCCACAGGCCCTCATGCAGGGTGCACAAAGCCTGCTTCCTTCCTCCACGCCCCGGAGGAGGACCTCGGACCAGCGTCCCTCCCCCATCGAGCCCCCTCCCCAGCTGCTGCAGGCAGACAGAGCCCCAGCCAGGCCCGGAGCCAGAGAGATAAGAAGATCCCGTCACTCACTTTCAATTCCCCACACTCTTGACACCCAGTTCCTGTGGCAACAAAAACAAATTACCCTCCACTCTCAAGATACCAGGAAATCAGTGTGTCAGAGCCAGGGGAACCCCAGGAGAGAGCCAGGCCCACCTGCCTAGCCCTGCTCCCACCCATGGCGCCAGGGGACACTGAGTCACAGAGACAGGCAGGAACTTCACCAGGCCCAGAGTGAGGGTCAGAGAGAGAGAGAGCTGGGGCGCAAAGCTCTGCAACCCCCAAGCTGAACAAACACCCAAGAATTCTCGTCTGCACCCTCACCCTGCTGGCACACTTCCGGTGACAGGGAGCTCACTACCTGCAGGCATGCTAGAGTTCTCCGTGTTGTAAGGGCTCTTCTCCACCCAGAGTCTGAAGCTGACCCAGGAACTCACAGAGCCAGGAACCCTGCTGCGGGGGTTAATGTGGGAGAAAAACAAGGAGAACATCGCATTCCTTGGCAGTCTCTGGCCTAGGGAAGGCAGGCCAGCCAGTCTCCCCACAAGAGGAAGCAGGGGCTGGGGTGGAAGGGAGCGGGGGGGGGGGTGGCTGCTGGACCAGGTCCCCCAGAGGGCTGCGGAGCTGGGGAGGTGGGGGCTTTCCTGTGGCGCAACCTGAGAAGTTGCAGCACCCGTGATCCCGCCCCATGACACTGCTGGTCGTGAGGAACCTGACGCAGCACAACAGAGCTCCGAGTGCAGCCACCTGTTTGTGGGGAAAGGAGGACAAAGTCCGGCGTCTGAGTCTGGCGGGTGACATGCAGTGCAAGGGACAGAGACTTCCAAGCAGGGACGGAGAAGCAGGAGAAACCACCGCAGAGGGGCTGGGCAGGGGACCCCGGGGAGTGTAGGATAGCCACAGAGGCGGTGTGGGCCTCCCACTCATCTCACTCTCCCTCTGCGAGCACCACCGGTGAACACCGGCCGGCCACACGCAGTAGGCACTGGGGCACTGGTAGGAACAGACCACACTGCACACCTGGCGCGGGCTGCCAACTGTTTGCAGCTCATGTCTCTCAAATGACGACCCCTCCCCCACCGGGGCTGGTGCTGCTGCACAGTGAGTTAAAGCCCCAGCCTGCAGTGCTAGCATCCCATAGGGGTGCTGGTTTGAGGCCTGGCTGCTCCACTTCCAATCCAGTTCCCTGCTAATGCTCCTGGGAAAGCAGTACAAATGGTCCAAGGGCTTGGGCCCCTGCACCCACACAGAAGAAGCTCCTGGCTCCTGGCTTCGGATCGGCTCAGCTCCAGCTGTTGCGGCCATTTGGGGAGTGAATCAGTGGATGGAAAACCTCTCTCTCTCTTTCTCTTTCTCTCTCTCTCTCTACCTCAGTAACTCTGTATTTCAAATAAATAAAATAAATCTTCATCAAAAAATGGTGACCCACTGCCCCATGAGTTCAAGTTCCTTGAGAGCTGGAGGTTTGATGTGCTTTCTCCCCAGGGCTCACAGCAGACTGATGACAGCAGCTGGAACCCCTTTCTCTGATCCTCTCACCAACCTGTGCCTTAAGGGAGGCAGCTTTATCTCCAGTTGACAGAGGAGGTCAATGAAACTCAGAGAAGTCAGATGGCTTACCCAAGGTCACAGAGCCAGAGTGCGGTGGCGCCAGGACCAGAGCGCTGGCCCGTCTGGTCCCGGAGGCTTCCTGCTCCCCTCCACAAGCCCGTGCCCCTGGGGACACATGCTCCAGGTGCCCTGTGTTGTGTCCAGTCACCAGGAGCACCAGAGCTGAGCTGAGCTGATTGATGAGCTGACAGCATGGGCCTCCCCACATCCCTGCCTGACGAATTAGCTGGCTCTTCCACTCCCTGCACCACTGGCCAGGGACCAAGTAAAGGACAAGAAGGTGGGATGGAAGCAGAGGCAGATGACAAGGTCTCAGGTCATCTATCACCAGGGCCAGCCCACACTGGGGTCACAGCTGCGGTCTGATCTGCCCATGATCTGAGTTCCCATCCAAAATCTGTCCCACCTGACAACCGATCAGTCACTCCCCAGGCTCCCCTGGCCTCAGGGCCAGCACAGAGCCAGGCTCTGACTGACCAGGAAGAAAAGCAGCCCCTCGGAGCCAAAAAAGGCAGACCCACTTCTGAGCTGGAGGAAGTGGCCAAATCTGCCTCCTGCGTTGTGAGTCGATTGCTTTTCTTTGCACTTTGTCCCAACCCAGAATTCTCTAAGCTCCTTTACAAAGCTCACTGTGTTTTCCTAGGTTTATGGGATATGACTTCTGGGCAGGCATTCCTCCCTCCCCTGGCCTTCCTCCTCACCTCTGTGTGAGTCAGAAGCACACGCCCTCGCCTGCTGGTCCACTTGACTGGACCTGTGTGGCCACCACACATCCTGCCCGCTCATATCCTGTTGGCTCCAGAGCACTGAGACCTGGGAGAAAGGAGGGTGAGAGGGACCCAGGCCAACAGAGAAGGGGTCAGGCTGCTGAGGCCAAGTCTGGAGATAAGGATGCCCCTGCCCTCTGGGCCCCTGATTGCAGACAGGAATCAGACCCCGGGCCAGGTCCTGAAGGGCTTCTGGACAATGAGAACTGCAGCTCAGTCAACAAACAGTCACGACCCAGGGCATCACCTGCTCTGAGAGGGGAGCAGGGAGGCCAGGGAGGAAGGAGAAGCTAAGGAAGAGGCCCATTAGCATTGAGGGAAAAAGAGCTGGGAGCCCGGATGCAGGCAGAGCAGGATTCGGGGCATATCCTGCCGCGCTTCACCAACCTCTCCTGGTGCAGCGCCCACCCACAGCTCGGTGCGGAGGACTGCCACAGGGAAGTGCTCGGTGCCACAGCCTGTGGGAAGGGCCATGGGATCCTGCGTGGCTTCCCGCAGGAGCAGTGCTAGAAGGTAGGATGGGCGCGCGGGAGGGAGAGTCAGCAGAGGAAACTTCAGCATCTCCCCGGGCAAGACGCCGCCCCTGTCCACACTGACTGCGGGGGTTGTCTGTCTCTGCCCCGAGTCTGGGCGTTCCTCGTGACTTCTGGGGCCTGTGTCGGTCACCACATTGCACACTGGTGGTGACACTCAGTGAATACACACAGGAAAACAGAACACGGGGTTCCGCAGAGTGAGGCGCAGCTGCAGCGGAACAGAGAGGAAGGAAGAAACAGGACAGAACTCGCATGGACGCCCCTCAGCGTGGCGGGGGCATCAGGCTGCTGCTGCCTGTGGCCCGTGATCGGGTGTCAGGTTCAGCTCCCCTCCGCCTGGTACTCTGCCCATTTCACAGATAAGGAAACAGAGCATCACAGAGGCTCCGGCACATGCCAGAGACCCGGCAGCCAAAAAGGAGCAGCCCCGGCACTCTGTCCTGGCTGTGGGTCTGCAGGGCCTTTTCATCATTCTGGGCCCCTTCCAGTTGGCCTGAGCCTCGGGACCCAGAGGGTAGCCCTCCCCACCCACGCCACTACCCCCAGCCAGCTGTGCAAACACGCTCCAGCGGGGTGGCTCCAAGGAGAGCTGGGGGGCACCCTGGCAGGTCTGCCAGGTCAGGGTGAGCCGGACTGTCCTCAGAGTGGTCCCACCCCAAGGTGGCCTGGAATACAACCTCCTGCAGGCTCAGGAGAGGGCTCAGAGCCTGGATGAGATCGCAGGCAGCAGCTGGGCTCTCACAGTAGCTCCACCCGCATCTTCTCCGCAGGCTCCAAGTAGGCAGAGCCCCTGCCTGGTCAGCTCTGCACTGCCCTGACTCAGTGCAGATCCTTGGGCCAGGCTGCAAGGTGTGTGGGACACCAGAGCTCATTTGCCTTCCGCGGCACCGCCATGCCCTGGCTGTCACCGGTGGGCAGAAGGCCTGGGAAGCCTGGCTGGCAGCCCCTGCCTGACTGTCCTCTTTCCCTGTCCTCCCTCTGTCCCAGTCCCACAACATCAGCGCCTCCTTTCTTCCCTGCAAGGCCCACACAGGGCCAAAGCCTCTGCAGACCTTGCTGCTGTCCGGGTCCTGTCACCAGCTCGTCAGAAATCCCAGGCAGGGGGCAGGTGCTACAGAGAAGACGTCTGTTTCTGCAAAGAACTTGTGCAGGACCCTCTCAGCCCGACCCCGCTGTCAGCACTGCCTCCTCGCTCCCTGTCACTCTGCCTGTCTATACATAAATCAATCAAACTTTTGAGGGAGAGGGACACCAGTGTCATGGCACAGGGGATTAAACCTCTGCCTGTGACACTTGGTATCCCATCTCAGAGTGCCAATTCCAATTGCTACACTTCCAATCTGGCTTCCTGCTGATGTACCTGGGAATGCAGTGGGAAATGGCTCAAATGCTTAGGCCCCTTCCACACATGTGGGAGACTAGGATGGACTTCTTGGCTCCTCGCTTTGGCCTGGCCCAGCCCTGGCTGTTGCAGCCATTGGAGAGTGAACCAGTGGATGGAAAACCTCTCAGTGTATCTATCTCTGTCTCTTTCTCTCTTTCTCCCTCCCTCTGTCACTCTGCCTTTCAAATAAATCAAACATAAAAAATATCCCAGGCTGGTGCCTAAAATTGAGACTTTTTTTCCTGAAGGACCAGATAATTCCCATGTAGGAGAGAGAAGATGACTACAGAATCCTCTTGGTTCAGCACAGGCTGCCACCCAGCCAGCCAAGGGAGGCACACGCCCCTCACGTGCACTTGGCTCTCAGACAAGCCGACGCGGTCCTGTGCGTACCACCCAAAAAGCCGGGGATGCCCCTGCCCAAGGCTGACACCCACAGAAAAGGAAGCATAACCGCAACATGGGGTGCCCCCCCGCCAGTGGCTGCCTGAAAACTTTCCACGTGTGAGTCAGCCAGTCTGCCGGATGGGACTTCCCAGCACAGGAGCACCCACCCCAGGCCTCCTCTGGGTGGAGTGCAGGGTGGCAGCCAGGCCAAAGAAGACCCCTGGGACTCACGATTTCACCCACCACATAACGTGCAGACGTTCACTGCCTGCCTACTATGCGCAAGACCCGAAGAACCAAAATCAGGAGTCAGAACACTCAGCCGTATTGCTTCATTACCCTCGTCAGACTAACGGTCAACAAGCGTTCCTTGCCCACCAGCTGTAGGTTGGCTCTGTTCACGTCAGCTGTCTTACGGGTTCAGTTCTCTACGTTATAGACGCAAAAACTGGGACCCAGAGGTAACATGACGCTCATCCAAGACGCACGACTGTCTCCATTTGCTTACATGTAAAACAGGCTTTCAGCAGTCTCTACCTCGTAGGGTTGATCTGAGGGTGAGTACCTCCTTTACAGTTACTAAAACAGTGCCTGGCACAAAGTAAGTGTTCAGTAGATGTTAGCTACTAGTTGAAGTCCCCCATCCTCGATTCTGTTCATAGCGGCAGCAGAAGCTGAGCTCCGATAACTAAAATCCCACTTTGCCCTTCCAATACCAAGCTTCTTTTGTTGGTTAAGGAACTTTCCCAAAAGACAGCTGCTGGTGTAGCTTCGTCAGGAAGTGTGACAGCTCTTAGCTTAACAGTCAAAGACCCCCGTAAACAGGCCTGATCTCCCTCCCTGGTGTCAAAATTGCAACACATTCCAAGGTTTTCACTGGATTTCTCTTGTGACTCTAGAATCAGCCACGCCTCATTCTATAAAATAGAATATTTTGATGAGTCGAGAAAACGAGGTTGATTTCATAATAAAGGGCTAAAGAAAGCAGAAATAGAACAAAAAGCCATTTGTCATCTCGAAGTTACTTTCCTGATAAAGGTTAAAGCAGAGGGGATTTCCCTCTGCTTTAGCTGGATTTTCCAGCTAGAACTGGTTTGTGTGGGAATTTGGCTATTATTGCCCACTCTCCTGATTTCTCAGAATCTCAGATAAACAACTTATTTTCGGCTTAGCGAGGTGGAACCTCGGCACAGGTGACTCCATTTTGGTCGGGTCTGTTGGGTGTGGGGCAGGGCAGTCTAAACCGGTGGTCTCCCGTGTGTCTTATTAAACAATCGCTTCATTTTCTCCTCCCTTAAGCAGGGGCTCTCGTCACTTTGATGAACCACAACTACTTCTCCACCAAGCTCCCCGCTGGTTCTCCTGCCTCCGGGTCTTAGCTCAGAATCCAGGTTGTCCAGGTCTGTTTCTGGGGGCCCGGGAATTCCAGGCGTTGTACCTAGGGGTCTTCCTGCTGAGGTGGATCTTGAGATCTGTGTGATATAATAGAGGTCAGCTGGTTTTCAAAGAGCTCTGGCACCAAATCCCAGCTCTGCCACTTTAGCTGTGTGACCCTGAAGGAATTCTTTAACCTCCTTGAACCTGAGTGTTCTTTTATGAAAAGTGTGTATAGCAATCCTCACATGGATTGTATTAAATCAAACACTGCCCAGAGAATACACTTCCCGTGCTCCATCCGACAGCTCAGCTGGTGGAGCGGAGGGCTGCAGGCTGCGCAGGCCTGTGAGAATACACTTCCCCTTCGAGTTTCTCATGCACACAGACAGGCCACATCAAGAGACGTCGTTTCCTCAATTTCTAATTTTCCATAAGCTTTTCATGAATCTTGGTGCCCACTATAGCTTAACCATTCTGCAATCCAATTTCAGAAGGCACAAATTTTACGCTAACCACGATATTTGGTCATCTTAGTCTCATTTCAAAGCCGTCCATGAAATGTTCAGAGCATCCCAAACCCCAGCAAAGTGACCCTGAACCCTCAAGAATTCAGCTCGATCTCGTCTTCCACCTGCAGCCACACCCTCTCCATCTTTCAGAGCCCGTTCCCAAGTTGAATGACAGCTGTGATGTCACCATCTGTTTACTGTAAGCTCCTAGGACGCAGAACCGGGGCTGAGATTGCACAGAATCCAGGGAAGCATCCAGAAAGTCCTTGGACACACACCCGTCTGCTAGAGTCATCCGCCCTTCCCTTGGCCCATCACCGTCAGCTCGCCAGTGGGAATTAAGGCCTCTGTGACCAGTATGCTGAATTCCCCTCCGGGGAGGGACCCTCTCCCTTCTTTGTCCTCTCGCATTCTTTCTTCTCCAGGAATCCTTCCAGCCAGGATCCTCCCTGGATTCTCTGTCTTCCCTGTTTCCAGGCAACCTCTTCCGATGCCCATCCAAGCAGAGCCTCACACCGCCCATGCAGGTGGAAGTCGGGGCTGGTGCCTCGGAAGGAACAATGTCCTGTGGCCCACAGTTGGGGGCTTTAAGGACATCTGGATGGAGCGTCCATTCCCTCTCTCAATCCTGCAAGCCCCAGGGAGCCAGATCTGAGCCCAGGCAGATAAGGAAGCTAGATTTTCATGTGCACATTTGGTGAAGTGTGGAAGGGAAGATGGGGAGCGGGCAGGCAGGATCTCGCTTAGCCTACTGCCCCAAAAGCCCTCCTTATCTGCAAGTCCTTTGAAGTCAGGCAGTTCTCAGAGACCAGCAGCCACAGGGGAGCCTTTTCTTCATACCCAAGACTCCACCCATGCTCAGCTGGAGAGGCTGGGCCCAGTCTGGGAAGAGTTCTGGAGTATAGACATTCACAAGTGGTTCATCCACACAGCAAGTGCTTACTGAACCTGGCAAGTGCTGCGCTCTGGAGAGAAGTCAGACTCACGTACTCATTTGCAATCACAGAAGCCCTCAAATTGTTCCCTACCCAAGAAGGGGTACAGACATGGAGATGGAGATGGTGCCAGGCAATCCGTACAACCTTAAGTTCTGGCTTGGAATCTGATGCCTGTGTTTGGTGCTTAAACACCCTCCACCAAGCCCAAGCAAGCAAAGGGGTCTCAAGATGGGAGAAGGGATGCCACCTCCTTCCTTGCTCCTGAGCAGCCTGTTACCACGCTGGACCTCTGGCTGGGAGATTGGGCTGCCCTCCTTGGAGCCAAAGCCTGCTCCCTGGGCTCCTCCACTGGCCCTAAGTCTGACCTCTGGGGCCGCACAGAACCTCCCAGTCTGCACCTGTCTCAGAGCAATCGTGAAGAGAATTGGAAGCAATGCAAGGCTTCTATAAAACTCAGTTCCTAAAGAGAGGTTTACTCAGAAAGGCCACGCTAGCAGCAGCGAGCAGGAGGCATGAGAGAGGAGTGACTTGCTGACAGGAAGTCTGGGGAACCCACTGGGTAAGAGTGATGATGGGGCTCGGTCAAGGCAGGAGCTGGGCTAGCACAAGCCGGAGGACCACTCGATGAGGCCCCATTGGAGACTCAAAGGTGGGGGCATATTCGAGGCTGGAGACTCGACGGGAGGTTCCACTGACTGCTGGGAGAGCAGAACCAACCCAGAAGGCCAGTCAGGGCTGCTGCCGAGCTGATGGGGGAACCTTAATCCCTCCCTTGGGCTAAGATCAATGAAAAACAGCAAATAGGATCAGCCCTGCAGCTCCCAACCTGCCCCTTCCCCTCCTCCAGACCCTCCCTCTTAAACCAGCTGTTCTCAGGTCCTTAAAGTTCCTGCCAGTCAAGGGTGGTGCCCAGCCCATCTCTGGCTCAGCCCATGCCTCCCTGTACTTCTCTGTGACCTGCACACAGCCAGGACTGGGTGAGTGAGCACCGTACAGACGTCAGCACTGGTGGAGGTGGCTGTGGCTGCAGCAGAGGTCAGACAGTTTTAGGGTTAGGAGACCTAGATCTTAGCCTTGAGTCTGCTCCAGCGTGACCTTGAACCAATCCTGTGATTCTCCAAGGGAGTCAGTCTCTCCAGCTAGTAGGACAACTCCAGACCTGCTAAGCCATACATGCTGCCTGATGTTCAAGGCGGCTTCCACCACACGGCTTTGGCACCGCAGGGGACACCTGAGGCCACCCCATCTCGTTTCTCCCAGGCACCTCCAATTCTCCGCAGCCGCCCCTCCCTCCCCTCCTGCGCCACCAGACTATTTCTGAAGCCTGGGAACCAAAAGAGGAATGTGTCCAGCTGTGAACTTGACCAAATTAAGCCAAGTCACCTTTGCTATTTAAAACCTCCCTCCCTGCAGAAGCAGTCTGTAAGAACTGGGAGCAGAAGCAAATCCCTTCTCGGAGTCTTCTTCCAGGGCCCCCAAATCCCCCAGGACTAAGGCACCTCCAGCACCAGCTTCCCACAGCCCTTTTCGCCCAGTTCTCCTCCGTGGCTGCACCAGGCTGAATGGAGCACTCAGCCAGGCCCCTCGATGGCCAGGCTGGGTAAGCAGCCCCTCTGTTTCCCACCAGGGGTCCATGCCGACAGCCCCTGCTCCAGTCATTTCCAGGGGCCTGGTTCATAGCACATCAGGTCCAGACCCTCTAAACTGTGGGTCCATGACTCAGAGGGGAGCCAGGGATGGTCTTGGCCAAGACTGGAGCCAACTGAGCACAGTTGTCGCAACCTTTTAAGTCCTCACAAGTTCACACTAGGAGAGAACTTCCGGTCTTTGCCTGTATCAACGGGAAAGTGAAGGTCAGCTCTGCACGAGACTTCCCAAACACCAGACGTTTGGGGTGAGGTGAGGACGCAGAACCAAGTTCCCATTATTCATTTATCCCACAATTTTCATGTTTTAGTAACCTTTCAAGTTCTAGGACTGACACTTCGCAGTCATATTAATCTGCACTCTTTTTTAAAAAAAAATAAAACTTACTATGTGCCAGCCATGAACAATAAATATCATCTCATTTAATTTTCTAGGGACTCTGAAGGTAGGTTCCACTATCCCCAGTTTACAAATGAGAAGGTTGAAACTCCAAGAAATGAAATAACTTTCCCAGGGCCACACAGCTAAGCAGTGGCTCGGTTCGGTTTGGACCCAGAGCTGCCCTCCCTTCATCTACTCTGCATTGTTCAGCTGGAGGCCAGAGAAGTGAAGTGCAGGTCACAGGCTGTGTAGACATTGGGGAATCCAGGCCACAGAGCAGAGAATTGGCCCTGGCATGCACTGGAGCTGGGAGATGGCCCCCACGACATGCCTGTTGTCCCCAACAGTCTCACCTCTGCCCCAGGTGGAAGCCATGCCCAGCTTGAGGGAACACCATGTACTTGGCACTCCATGGGAATTGTACCCCTCGTTCCCCCACCCCTCCACCCTGGGTTAGGCATCGCAGCAGCCACCCGTCCTCCCCTGCACTGGCGGCTGCCGGCCAGGTGTGTGCCTAAGCCACTTAGTCAGGGCCGCTATTTTCCGGGAAGAGGGCTCCAAAGCCCAGAATGGGGGCCTTGCCAGCCCCAGAGGCCGCACGCCCCAGCTGCTGCCGTAGCCCCCACCACTCCTGCACGAGATCAAGCCAAGGGCAGCCCATGGGTCATATGTCTAGACGGTCGGACTTGGCATCTCGGGAGAAGTTTCCCGAATTCCTCCCACCATTGAGAATGGAAACTGAGCTAGCAGGGGACTCATGCCAATTGCGGGAAAGAGGAATTGAACGAGAGCTCCTCAAGGCCTAGCTCCTTCATAGGGTTTCTAGAACACGCCGCCTCTCGTTCATCTCTTCAACGAGCAACCGTGAAGCAGCCACTCAGCACCAGGGCCCAGGCTAGGCACAGGGCACAGAGAGGCACAGACATGGGCTCTGCCCACCAGCAGTGCCCATCTGGTCAGGAGGCACGTGGGCACGCTCAGTGCATGATGTTATAAGGGCCGTCAATAAGGAAGCTGGCCCGGGCTCCCCAGAGCCCTCCTGGAGGTGTGGCAAGGCTTCCAGGCAATGCAGAGCAAGTTCCTCTCCTTCTCTTCTCCCTACCCTGCAGAGCCCAGTGGAAGTGCCGCCATCCTCAGGACACAGGGATGGGCAGTCAGCAGTCATCCCCCATTGATGAAAGTGGAACAGCGGACCAGAGGGAGAAGCAGCTCATAGCTTCTTCTCCTAGAAGCAGCCTTCACTCTTGTTTTACCAAGCAAACCTCCCCCAGGGGTGTGTGTGTGTGTGAGGATGAATGTACAGGGCACTTCAAAAAGTTTATGGAAAAACAGAACTAAAAGATAAGTTTATTTGGGTGCAAAAAAATTTGAAACCCCTGCATAATTTGTTTATAATATGCTTCTTTCATGAACTTTTTGGTGACTGTGTGTATGTGAGTGTGTGTGTGTTTGTGTGTGTGAGTGTGTGTGTATGTGTGTGTGTGTGCTCTCTTGGCCTTCAGCATTTCCCGGATTTCTTTTAAGAAGTGGTCAGGGACAGAGGTTAAGAACACAGCCTCTGGAATCAGATATTCGCATTTGAACTCTGTGTAATCTTGAGCCCGCTACTTGGCCACAGTTCCATTTGTCAGATTGGCACAACAACAGTTACTTGAGAAGGCTGCATGGGTCCAGCAAAGGGACCCATGTGAACCACTGAACCCAGCGTCTGACTCTTAGCGTTATCAGGAACAACAGCAGTGTCTGCCGCCAGTTGCCGTGGCCCACCGTGGGCAAGAGTCCCTGCACGTAGTAGACACCTCATGAATGCCTGATGCATGAGTGAAATTTAGCAAGGGATGGAGGGTAGGTATGCGTTCTTATTTATTAAATTTTTCATTTTTATTGAGGTCATTGTACATAATATAAAATTTACCAGTTTTAATTGTCATAAAATACATGTAACAAAATTTTTCATTTGGTGGAGCAAGCATTTGACACAGCGGTTAACACGTTGGTTGGGATCCCCTGATCCCCTATCAGAGTGCCTGTTGCGACACCTGGCGCTCCCACTTCCTGCTAAGGGGCAACCTGGCCGCAGTAGGTGATGGCACAAATACTTGGGTCCCTGACACCCACATGGGAGACCTGGATTAAGTTTCAGGCTCTTGGATTCATCCTGGCCCAGCCATGCTGTTGAGAGTGAACCAGCGGAGAGTGAACTGGTGGGTGGAAGATATATCTCTCTCTCTCCATCTCTCTTTCAAATAAAATAATTTTCTAAATTTATCATTTTAACTATTTTTAAATGCATCAGTGACAATAAGTCTACTGAGCCCACTGCGCAGCCATCGGCACTCTCCATCTCCGGAAGGTTTTCATCACTCCAGACAGAAGCTCTTCATCAAACACAGCTCCCTGTTCACCCAGCTGCTCTGCCAGCCCGCCCCTACCAACCACTATTCTCCTTTCTGTCTCCATTCATGTGCCTATTGCAGGTGTCTCCTGTGAGCGGACTCATGATACGTGTCCTTTCGCACCTGATTTCCTTCCTTCACTGTGTTTTCTAAGCTCATCCACAGTGCAGCAGGCAGCAGAATTCTGCTCTTCCTTTTAAGTCTGGAGCATATTCCACTGCAGGCGTATGGCGCATTTTGTTTATCCATTCACCCACTCATGGCCCCAGGAGCTGCTGCTTTTGGCTTCTGCAATGGATGCTGCACAGAGCACTACTACACTGCTGTTCCAGTCGCTGTTTGGAGTTCTTTGGAGTGCGGCTGGGACAGTGGCGTTGCTGGACCGACTTCTACTTTTTGGAGTGGGCTCCATACTGTCTTCCCAGCGGCAATGTGTTCTGTGGTCTTGAAGTAGGATTGGAAGGAAGAGGGTGCAGTGCACTCGGAGGGCCCCAGCACTCTCCTGGGGAGACATTCGCCGAAGCCATGGGAGCAGAGTGGAGACAACCAGGGCAAGCCCCCAGGAGGTGCTTGGGGTGGACAGGAGCCTGAGATTCCCAAGAGGAGAAGGGAAGAGGGCCCAGGGGGGCAGGCACAAGCCCCTGGGGACTGACAGCCATTGCTCTGTGCGCTGGGACAGGGGAGCAGGTGGGCAGCCCCAGAATCAGGAGGAAATGCAGGGAGGCAGACTGGATCCACCTAAGCACGAGGGAACGGAAGACTCTGACTGGAGCTGTGCAAGGAGGGACTGACTGGGGGCTCCAGGGCACAGGAGGGCAGACAGGACGGCCTCTGTGAGCCCAGAGAGCAGAGTGTGCGACTCACAGATTCGTGGCTGGACTCCCCTTAAGCACACTTGAAGGCAAAGATTCTACGGCTTGCTGGATGGGAACACTCAGCCATCCAAATTCTGCCCCAGCTTCTCAGAAACCCAGCAGGGGTGAGCACCGTTGCCATTTCTGATGAGGAGTTTCTGTGACTCCCTAAGTCCCTGTGGCCCTGTCTACCTGTTCCATTGGAATGATGCCCTGTGTGTGCAGAGGAGGGCTGCAGGGAATGCATGTGGGAACGGGACACAGGCAGGGGGAAGGGAGCAGCTCTCCAGCCTGGCCTTCCAGGGGCCCCAGAGTCTGGCCTTGCCCGGCCTCCCAGTTGCCCAGCCCCAGCCTCTGGCCCAGGCACAGAGCAAACCTTAGCTCCGTCCCCATTCCACAAGCAGCCTCCCTGCTGAGGCCAGTCCCTCCCCTGTGCTCTTCTCTCTTTCCAACCATTCAACGCTGCTGCTGGCCCGACCCGTTTCCCCGGATACCTGCTCTGAGTCTCTCCACCTACACAAAAATCTACAAATCCTACCTACCTACCTTTTCACAGATCATCCAGAAATCCCACAAAGATCTCCTTCTTGCACAAACGTCGTATACTGGCATCCTGATTAAAGCAGTCATTCATAGATATTTATTTACCAAGGACCCAGTCAGCACCAGGACTGTTCTGGGCACTGGGGATACAGCAATAAACACAGGCAATATCTCTGCCACCATTGAGCTCACGTTGTAGCCAGAGACGTTGAAAATAAACGTAGAAACAAATACATAACAGCACTTGCTCTGGGGATGATTGCTGTAAAAATAATCAGGCGGGATAGAACAGAGGCCACTGTGTGGAAGGGCCAGGGAGGACCTCTCCCAGAAGTGATACTGGAGCCAGTTCCTAAATTATGAAAAGAGACAGCCTGGAGAGGAGCTAGCAGAAAAGCCTCCCAGGCACCCGTGAAGGCAAAAGGCCCTGGGCAAGGCTGTTTTGTTAAAGGAACGAGAAGGTGGTGGTTGGAGCTGGGACACAGGGAACAAGGAGAGAGCGGATGAGGTGACAATAGGGAGACAGGCAGGGGACGTGATGTACCGGGAAGCCACTTGAGGGTACTCACTGGAACTGATAGCATCTGATTCATGACGTCCAAAATCATCAGCCAGGCTGCTACATAGGAAATGGCTTGGGTGGGAAAAGGCTAGAAGAACAGAGACCAACCCCATAGGCGCCAACTCCCACAGAGCAGGCCAGAGAAGGACAATGGCGTGAGCCCGGGAAGTAGCAGTGAGGATGTGGAAGAGTCGGATCTGGGGTACGTTTTGGAGAAAGCACATGCTGGGGGTTGGGAGAGACGTAGCAGAGAAAACAGCACTTCCCTGGGTCCTGGGTTGTGGGGAAGGAGAAGGAGTCCTCCTCCAAACACGGAAGAGAAGAGAAAATCCAGACATAAAGATTCAGAGGTGTGGAAGTGGAGGGCGCTTTGGGCGGGCATGACAGCTGTGAGGCTGGGGATGACGCGTGAGAGCTAGGACAGGTAAGTACATAGGGGCACCATGGGAAGAGCTTGGCGTCTATTTCTTATGGCGATAGGGAGCCACTGATGTTGCTAGCATGTGCACGGTGCTCAGCGCATGTTTGCAGGACAACTGCTCGTGGGCGCTCTACTACTGAGGTGTGAAGATGCTTCCACAGGTACCTCATGGGACTTCTGTAGAAGCTTCCAGATGTTTGCCAACAGACTCTCCTCTTCCTGTGCCACAGGCAACTGGGTTTCCTGGTTGAGTTCTTTTCTGGAATGTATTCTGCCTACAAGTTCTTTGGACATCCAGATACCTGGCAGACAGAACCAGGTGAGCAGACCTGGAAGAGAAGGGTGAGATCATGGGTCCCAGGCCAGCCTACACTGCCCTACATGCCTCACCAACCCATACTCAGCCTTATCCACCCATAGGATAATCCCAATCCGTGCACCTGTGGCATTTTTCCCAGCTAATACAGGGAGCAGTATTTGGGCAGAATTCCTCATGGACATGGATCGCTCTGGCTTTTCTGGGCTCTTAGACGGATGCTCAGATGTTCACTCCAGCCATGGCTCAGGCTCCCAGATGTTTGGCCCTAGGCAAACATCTTGCTCTGGGCCTCAGTTTCCCTTTCTGGAGAGGAAAAAAATGGACTTAGGCACCAGAGGTGCTCTGGGCCCTGGGCTGTCTGACCTGCTTACTTTGCACGTTCACTCTTCATGCAGGGGACCAAAGCCACTGTGTCTGCATGGAGCCTGCTGTCCTAGCAGTCCCGGTCCCACCAGCCGAGGCCCCCTCTGGATCCACTGAAGGGAGAAGCAGAAACCTGCTAGGGTCTTGCGGTGCCCTGCGTGATCTGGAAAGCACTTCCAAAGCCTGAATCCCCAACCCACAGGCTTTGAAATCCAAGAAAGTTGCAGGAACCGCCATTCACCTATCACCTAGTTTTCATAACTTCACTGGCGCCTTCACTAATTATTGTAGCAGCCATAGCGGGCGCCAAGGCAAGCTCCGGCTCTGACGCAGCTATGCTGGACCACAGCTTGTTCCGGGACAGAGAATTGGAGCTGAGATCTTCCAGGGCCCCTCCTGAGTGTATCCAGACCAGAGGTCAGCTCCTGAGTATTCGGGGCCCTGATGAAATCCAGGAAGCAAGCTGAGTCACGGCTCACAGCTGGGTGAGCTGGGAGCCCAGTCCTGTGCCACAAAACACGCCTGTGCGGTAGAAGGGGCGGGCTTAGAAGACACCGGGGACTTAAGAATGACTGGCGAGGCTGAGCACCTACCATGTCCGTGTGGTCTCAAACCTTCCACTTCGTGGGGCTGGCACCGTGGTGCAATGAGTCAAGCCGCCACTTGCACATGTCCCATATGAGTACTGACTTGAGTCCTAGCTGCTCCACTTATGGTCCTGCTCCCTGCTATGCGCCTGGGAAAGCAGTGGAAGATGGCCCAAGTCCTTGGGTCCCTGCACCCACATGGGAGACCTGGAGAAAGCTCCTGGCTCCTGGCTCCTGGCTCTGGAGCTCCCCAGCCCTGGCTGTTGCACTCATTTGGGGAGTGAACCAGCGGGTGGAAGATTTCTCTCTCTGTAACTCTGCCTTTCAAATAAATAAAAGAAGTCTTAAAAATTATACTTCCGCCTTCTCTCAATGGGGATTAATATGCAGGCTGTGCTGGGCACTGGGGAGAAAGTAATAAGACATCCTTCCAGAAGTCCAGACTGAGGGAGTGGAGCAACGCGGCTTCCGCCAAAGGCACTGAGGAGAGGCAGATGGCCCCAGGTACAGAGCAGGAAGGCTTTCTGGAGGAGGTGACAGGCCAGGTGAGTAAGGAAAGCCCACGGGGAAATAAATGGCCCCAGGTCATCAGTGGAGAAAGCTTGGACTCTGGACAAGCTTGACTGCAAGTTGGCTCCCGGAGTCTTTGACTTATCATCAGTAAAATGGGAAACATAATGCTATTTGGAGGGATGTTATGCAGACTAGATGAGCTAAGGACAAAATGTGCCTCGTGCAAAGCAGAGCTTCCTGAACTAGTTGGGGCAGGAGGGGCGGGGGTGGACGAGGGAGAAACTCGGCAGCTCCACCTCTTCTCTCGCTTCTGGGGCCAGGGCTGGGTAGGTGGGGCCCAGGCCAACACCCCAGATTGGTTGGCTCCTGCTGGCCTGTTGGCCCAGGGCTTCTGAGCAGCCTGAGCAGCAGGCCAGTGAATTTCCACAAGCAGGAGGCCCTGCTCTGCTGCTCACACGGCGGGAATCTGAGACACCAGCCAAGTTCAGGCCCCGGGAAGGGAAGGCAAGTGCTGCGTCGGCTGGATTTGGGGGAGGAATGGCCTCCGGCGTGGAAAAGGTGAATGCAGAGAGGAGCCTTGCTGTGTCTGGCTCACAGAGGGGTGCAGCTCTCCAAGCCGCCCTTCCACGGGGGGCAGCCATTTGGCGCCAATGTCAAGACACTGTCCCGGACACCTGCATCCCACAGTGCAGTGCCTGGTTCAGATCCCAGCTCTGCTCCCAATTTTGAATTCCTGCTATTGCACACCCTGGGAGGCAGCAGGGGATGGCTCAAGTAATTAGGTCCCTGTCCCCCAGGCAGCAGGCCTCATTGAGTTCTAGGCTCCTGGCTTCAGCCAGATCCAGGCTTGACTGCCACAGGCATTCGGAGAGTGAACTGCTCAATGGACGATCTCTTTCTCTCTCTCGTAAATGCAATAAGTAAATCAGGATTTAAAGGGAAGACAGAAAGCTAGCTTAACCCTGCCCCTTGCAGGTCTTTGCTGGAGAACTGAGCTTTAGCATCTGGCCCAGCAGACACCTCCCTAGGAAGCCTGCTAGGATGACACTGGTCCCTGAGGAGCTCCCACTCCCCCAACTCTGGGTGCTCGAGTGTGGCTCCACCCTCCTGCCAAGTACTTACAACCCCCGCCTTGTTCTGTACAGTTTTTCTTTTATTCAGATTGTATGTTCCCACCAGGAAAGGCAAAAGGTGTGTGTGGGGGGGAGTATACATTTATTGAGCCCCTCCTGTATCTTGGGCTAAGGATCTGTCAGGTTCATCTCAAACCTTGCAGCAGCCCTCCAAGGCAAGGGCCATGTCACAGGTGAAGGGACAGGCTCCAAGAGGTGAACGTTCAGGAATAGGAACCCAAATGATTTATTTATTTACTTATTTGACAGGCAGAGTGACATGCGCGCGCGCACACACACATACACACACAGAAAGAGAGAGAGAGGGAGAGATCTTCCATCCACTGGTTCACTCCCCAAATGATCCCAAAAGCCAGGTCAAAGCCAGGAACCAGGTACCCCATCCTGGTCTCCCATGTGGGTGGTAGGGGCCCAGATGCTTGGGCTTTCCATCATCTCCCTTTCCAGGTGCATTAGCAGGAAGCTGGATCAGAAGCAGAGCAGCCAAGACTGCAGCTGGAACTCTGATATGGAATGAGGATGTCGCAATGGTGGCTTAAACTGCTGAGCCACAGCGCCAGTCCCCGCTGTAGGCTTTTCTAAAAGTCACCTTTCCTGCCGGCCGCAGCGCCTCTGTATCATCCAAGGTCCCCCGTGAGGGAGAAGGTTACGTTCTGAACCCCACAGGGAAGTAAGTTTGGGAGATGCTGCTTGTCACACACCCCTCTCCATCGCAGGATATTCAAGGCTCTGAGAAGTCCTGCAGAGCCAGGTGTCTCACCTAACTCACCTGACTTAGCCCACACCCCCGGAGGCACACCTCGGTCACAGGCTAGTTTCCATGACCCCCAAGGCCCCGAGCGTGTGCTTTGAGAAAGGCCATCTGTGAAAGATGGCCAAAGTGGTAGGATTCGGGAACAAGCTCCCCGAGAAACTTCAAGCAGGGCGTGAAGGCGGAATTAGACGTGAGCAAGAGGGAGCTGCACAAAGGACTTACAAGGTGGTGGAGCAGAGCAAGGAAAGACCAGGAGTGGGTGAGCACGAGGAGGGGTCGGGGCAAGGACTCCACAGCCCCAGGTGAAACCCAGCACCGCGAGCGTGTGCACCATGAACACATGACATCATCTCTGACCACCAAAGCTCTTCTTCGCAGCCACAGTGCCGTGTAACTGGGGGTCACACTATCTGCAGGTGCAAACAGGAAGCAGTGGTTGGGCTGAGTGCGTGTCCTCATCACCTAAGGAAACAGGCAGAATGCAGGGTGAGGGTTGAGTTAGACTTCATTTAGGACTTCAGGGGAGGGGGAACCACCCTGTAAGCCACACACGTTATCCCACTACCGCGCCTCCTTCCACTTGGGCTCGCTGCCCGGAAATGCTGTCCATTCTGCACATCTCCATTTTCCCAAGTGCCACCGTGCAGCTCAGGGGTCAGGAAGACTTCCAAAGACTCCATGCTCTCGCTTTCTCAGGAATCAGGAAGCCCCCAACCACTGCCCTTCCTGAAAAAGGACTCTGGAGACCAAACCTTGCCGATGCCAGGACTTGGGATCTTGGCACTGAGATCAGGCAAGGATGTGGTTGTGCCAGGAGTGAGCACACCTGGAGGAGCCACACCGTGCAGCCCAGAGGAAGCTCCTAGAACCGGGGCAGAGGCAGAGGTGAAGGAGAGGAGTGGGTGGCATTCACGGATGGGAGTCCAATCACAGTTCTCAAAACAGCTCCCGATCGTATAATACCTTGGGCGGTCTGCAGCATGGCTGCTCAAAGTGTGGTCCCCTGGCTAGCAGCATCAGTACTTGGGAACCAGTTAGAAATGCCAATTCTTGCCCATCAGCCCTCCCCAGCAGCCGAATCCAAAACTCAGTATGGAAGCCAGTCGAGACTCTAACACAGCCTTGGGGTGATTCCTCCTTCATACATATACTCTTTCTTTTCACTTGACTTGAAAGGCAGAGAGACAGACTGAACGTCCAGAGGTCTTCCATCTACTGGTTCACTCCCCAAATGCCCGCAGGGCCAAGGCAGGGCCAAGCCAAAGACAGGAGCTGGGAACTCAGTCGGGGCCTCCCCCGTGGACGGCAGGGACCCAAGGACTTGAGCCATCATTTGCTGCTTCTAGGGTGTGCATTCGCAAGAGGCTGGATTGAATGCAGAGCAGCCGGGATTGGAACCAGGTACTCCAACAGCAATGCTAGCGGAGTCTTAACTGCTGACTCGGAAGCACAATGGAGTTTGAGAACCACCAACGTGTATTTCTATGCTAATGCGCGCCTCTCCCGAGGAGTAGTGTTCTTGTCCGTGGCTGGGGAAAGCGTCTCAGGGAGAACGTGTGTTCGGTCCCAGGACCCCCCGCAGGCAAGCCTTGGAGCTGGGGCTCCACATCCCGAACAATCGATTCCATCCCTGTAGGGGGAGCAGCTTCGCCACAGCACGACAGAGCTGTCTGCTCAAGGTACTAAGAGAGCCGCCTGCTTGGCCCCAAGATGCCCTTAATTGGCTCATTAATAGCTGTGATTAGCGAGAATGGAGAAGCCTTTATCTTTGAAGTCCCTGGGCTGTGCTAGAAGCTCCTGCAGGGGGCTTGCTGTGGCTAATTAGAGCTGAGCTGTGTTTCCTGTCAGGGCCCAGAGTGTTAATGGCTTCAAGCAAGAAAAATTAAGCTGCAATTTCCATTCAGGGGTAATGGATAGAGCCTACAGAACCAAGATGAGAAGAAAGGGCCTTTTAAAGGCACAGGGTCCCTGGGCTGGAAGCAGAGCTCCAGGTCATTTCTGGAGAAAGTAGCCCAAGAGGCATTGCTGGCCTTGGGGCAGGGCACAGGCTAGGGAGGGCTGGTTCAGAGTCCCACGATGGCAACCCCAGGGCGGATATCGTCTTTATCATGATGTTTGAGCATTTCAGCTGCTAGCCCCTCATAGCACCTGCTCCAGTGGGTGAGGGAGGGCTAGGTGACAGTCCTGGTGCTAACAGGATCGCAGGGGCCACCACGGTTCTGGTCCTAAGGTCCGACTACCTGCAGCTCCTAGTGCTCTAACTACCCTTGCTGATTTACAAGTCACCATTCCTCAAGTGCTTAGGGAAGGCCAGACACCACCCTCTCTCTGATTCAGGCTTGCCCCGTGATCTTTTCTCTGCACACACTCTGCTGTCTGCTGTAGGGCCTTGGCCAGAGCCCGCATCATGCATTTGGACTTTCAGCCTCTAAAACTGTAGGCTACATACACCTCTCTTTCCATCATTCATAGCTTGTCCTAGGTATCAGGTTATAGTAAAAAGCTGCCTAATGCACATGCCCATGCAAACACATGTATGGGCATATGTGTGCCAGTGCTGAGGGTCTCAAAAATCGGTCACAGTCGCTTCTGCCTCCCCAGGGCCCAGGCCTGCAGGGCCCAGCAGGTGTGAGTGAGTGTTGTCTGGGTGAATGAACGCATGAACAGCCAGCCGACCATTCTGACTAGGAGCATGGATCCATGCATCCCCCAGGGCTGTGGGTCTTTCCCACAGTCTTCAAGCCGAGTTAGTGCGCGTGGGTCTCCACTTCAGCCTCCCCAGGGGTGGGGAGCAGGTGCAGGGTAGAACAGTGTCAAGACACTCATGGAAGGAAGGGCTTCTTGACGGAAGGAGTCATCGAATGAGCAAGGAACTTGTACCCAACCAAAGTGCCTGGGAAACATGCCTTCCTTGGCAGAGAAAGGGTTAACCTGTTTGTGTGAGCCTTCCCCACCCTGCTCTGTCCCCTCCCCTCCATAACTCAAATCAAATTAGAAGGGAGTCTCCGCTGATTGGTTCTTCTAGGCCAGGCAGAGCAAACAGGGCCAAGGGTAGGGCTGGGCCGGACCAGGCTGGGAGCCCTGGAGGGCAGAGGGGGAAGGGCCAGATGCCCAGGGTCACCTGAGTCTGCTCCATGTAGATGCAGCTGGGGGAGGGTGGCCAGCTCCGGGACCTATGCAGCAGCCCACTGCTGCCCTTGATAAGTGAGCTTCCTCAGAAATCTGTGTGTCCTTGGCCACAATGAAAACCTGGGAAGACGCCTTAGCTCTTTCACTGACACTGCTGCTGCCTCCATGCACCTGCAACCCAAGAAACGGGGTAAAAACGCCACCGGTGTAGTCGAGACGTGCAGCATGATGGCCCAAGGTCTGGGGCTCTGGATTGTTCCACGGCACGTGGCCCATAATGACTTCCATAAAGACAGAAAGGGCTGACGCATGTGGAGAGAAAAGCCACATCATGCTGGGGGATGGGGTGGGAGGACAGGCACAGCTCACTTGCCCAGCACGTGCTCCGTGTCAAGCCCTGGCTGGGGACACAGCACCCTGCACTACTTCACTGGCATTCACAGAGCAGGGATTAGCCCAGGGAGGCCCGAGGAGACTCAAAGAGGTAAAGTGATGTGTTCCCTGGTGGCCTCAAAGGTCAAGGCTGAGCCAGGCTTGTAACCCAGGGTTCCAGACGCCACGCTCTCATGCTGCCGCCCCTGGTCACAGACATTCACGCCGGCTACGACTCAGCTGGGTGCTTGTTCCCGCTGATGTCCTACCCAGCCATCAGGGGCTGCTCAGCGGTCACACGCCCGCCTCTCTCACACAGCAGCTGCTGCTTCCGTTAGCCGAGCAGCGCGGTCTGCAGTCTGCCGTCTCGTGGCAAGGACCATGGGAGTTTCGACTTCTCCCTCCAGATGGGGAAGCCAGGGAGACACAGCCTTGTCTCCAAGCTCCTCCACACCACCCAGCCACACAGCCCAGGCCGAGAGGGACACAGAGAAGACGCACATGTGCAAGTGCCCCCTCTCCAGGCTGTTTCCTCGCTAGCTGGGGGAGGAGGCGGATTCAGTCAGCGGTTCTAAAAGGCTGAGCTTATGACTTGTCCAGCCAGCTGCCTTGCTACCTCTCTGACCTCATCTCTGATGCTCCAGCGACACTGGCCTCCTGTCGTCCTCAGGACAATAGTTAGTCCTGCCTCAGGACCTTTGCGGCTGCTGTTTGCTCCACTGGCTCCTTCCTTCACTCTTTCTGTTCTTCCTTCCCTGGCCGCAGTATTAAAATCCCGCCCTTCCCTCTCCCAGCATTCTCTGATTCCTTCCTCTGCTTTATTTCTTTTCACGACTTTATCTGCATCTTACTTGTTTGAAAGTCATGCTACGCTGAGTCGCAGGTACTGGCCTCTTCCCCTGCTCACCCTATCTCTGAATCAGCTTTTCAGGTGCTTGTCCTTCCCAGTAGACCACGACTCGACATAAGACACCAATGGAACAGATGGAATGGGCACTTCCGGGGCCTGGCGTGGTCAGTGCCTGACCCATGGCCAGCGCTTCCTGGACGCTGAGTATGTTAAGTGGACGCAGTCATGAACGCCTGGGTGTTAGGGGGATGTGTGCTCAGCAAAGCCAGGAGTTGGAAGACTGGTATAATTGGTCTTCCCATGAACTCCACTGGTTTCACTTGAGCACAGCTCACACCTGCTCTTCGGACAGGACAGAAGTGAGAAGCTCTCTTGTATCCACCCATCAGTGGCCTTGTGCTGTGCAGGTTTCAGATGCAACAGCAGCCCTTGGGTAGTCCTTTTGTTCATGGGAGAGGATGTTCTCTCAGTTCCCCAAGTCAGGGGACACGGCCCCACTGCTGCACGGAACACAAGCAACCTGCCCCCATGGCACCCTGAGCAGAAGGGAAAAGCCTCACACATGCAGAAGTGACAGGTGCAGCCTCCTCCCTCTTCAGATGGCCAGAGAAGGCCGGAGCCTCCGGGACACTGGCCTGAGGTCACCAGGCCCTCATGGGATCAGCTCCCTTCGGTGGGAGGCTCTTCCCCTTCCCCAGCTCCGGGCCCTCGCCTGCCAGGGAGCGGCTGCGCTTCCTCCGGGCGAGAACCATGATTTATGTTGGCCCGGCCCCCTTCGCGCCAGGCTCTCTGAGGCCGCCAAGTGCCCCGCCGGCCAGCAGCTGAGGCCTGTCTGGCAGGACATATTTGGAGGATGAAGCCATGCTGTGTGCTAAACTCAGCCCAGGAAAGAGCAGCTCCACTTGGATGCCCACCAAAGGCTGCCAGGCTTGGCGGCTGCCCACGCTCTGGGCAACAAGGCAGTCTGGCAGCAGATTCCCTGCAAGAGGGATGAGGCTGGTCCAGGAGGGCAGCACCCCAGGGCAGCGTGCCCTCCCCGGGCTTGGCTGGCCCAGCAAGCAGAAGCAGGGGGAGGACCCTGAGCCAGGAGCCTGGAGATCTGGGCTCAGACCCAGCTCCACCATCAGCCCCCTGCTGGCCGACCCTGGGCCCTCCGCATCTTGCTCCCTGCATCTCAACTTCTCAGCTGTAACCTGGGCAGGGTTTCCGTGCCTGACCAAGGAACTCCATGACAGGTCCGAGAAGGGTCTACTCTGGTTAAGCCTCTGCTCTCCTCCCTGAGATGGCCAAGCACACCATCTCCCTCCCCGAGCCACGGTTGCCTGGCAGGCCATGAGCGGGTCCCGCCTTCACAGGGGTCACAGTTACACCTGAGCAACCCTCCCCCGTTCTGAGTCTTAGCTTTCTCATATACCTTCATGGGGCTTCATGTGAAAATCAAATTTGGAAGCGGAGGCTCAGAAAGTAGGTTATGTGAGTGGGTACAACCAAGAACTGGCAGACTTAGCTCGGGGATGTAGGCAGGTCTGTGTGACCCCGAAGCCGGGGTTCTGTCTGTGATGGGAACACCCACTCACCACCACTGACTCTCAGAGCCGGCCTTGAACAGGCCCTAGAGAGGCCAGGCATGGCTACAGACACGGCCCCCAGCTGCCTCCCCAGTCAGCCTTGGTATTGTTACAGAGCAACCTCCCTCAAGGAGCTGGAGGTGTGGCTATAGAACCCCGGAACCTGCGTCCGCTTGTCAGCCACAGAGAAAACCAATCACTGGCATGGTGGCAGTGGTTATCACAAAGCAGAGAGCAAGGAGCCGGGCGACCGTTGGTCCATTCCTGGGCTCCCCCAGGAGGTTAGGGGTGAAGGGCCTTACACACTGAACTTGGGACTGAGAGGTGCACCATCAGCTTGTGTGCAAGTTCCCGGCTGGCCGGCGGTGCTTCTTCTGATGCGTCAGTGCTGCTGTGCTCTCCAGGGACTCTCTGGTGGGCTTCAGTGGGCCTCGGGGTGGTTACACCTCAGCGGTCGCTACCTCTGCCCCACACCTGGAATTCCCCTGAACAAACCTCTCCAGACAATTCCGGCCAACAAGGTTTTAGCCGTTGGAGGAGCAAATGACTTCCTGAATCTGGCTACTTCTATCACTCCCTCCATTCAATGAATCCCTTTTACTAGAAGCCAAGCAAGGACAGCTTGGGCCAAGGGAGACAGACAAGAGGCCGGGTCCTGCCTTTATACTGCAAGGGTTCGGTCTCACTATGTTGAAGGTAGCGCTTGTGAGGAGCCCAGCCTTCTGGGAGAAGAGACCAAACACGAAGCGGGGAAGACGTCCTGAGCCCCCAGGAGCCCCGCACAGGCCCTGAAGGGAACGGCCGTGGGCTCCCTGCATCGTCCACCTGTCTCACGTGCACGGCCAGCCGTCCTGGGCCACACGCCTCCTTCCCGATCTGCCCCTGGTCCTCCCTGGCTGTGCAGGGTGAGGCTCAGGCAGGGAGAATGAACGTGCGGATTTTGGTCCCAATTCCACCACTGACTTTCTGCAAGCACTTTCAGCTTCACGGGCCAGACGGCACCTACGGGCAACCGGAAACGCCTTGAGCACTCGTCGGCGTGGGCGCCCGACCCCAGTAGTTTTTGCTCCTGTAAACTTCTGGGCAGTGGGGAGAATGACTCCTCCTGACTTTGGGTTTTCTTCTATTTCTGCAGCATCTCTTAAACAAAAGCCAAAAAAGCAAACAGCCCCCGCCTTCATCTCCCGGCCACTCTGGAACACCCAGGGCACGGGGAAGGCCAGGAGGCCGGCTACGGAGCCACATCAAGCTGCAGCTCCGTCTGCCCCGGGAGGAGGACAGACCCAGGCCCGCGCCCAGCCCTGTGAACATGAGAACCTGCAGCTCCCAGAGAAATAAACAAACTTCAGAGCGAGCGGAGAGCCAACGGAAGTCAACGGGCTCAGAGGAACTTGGGGACGATGTTTGCATCTTTGAGGCACAGTGCGAATTCATTTGGGTTACTAGAGCCCAAGTCCAGTCTAAATGCACAAAAGTCCACCAGAAGTTTCTATCCCAAACCCGCCACCGTTCCCTGCTATTTCCTTTCCTCTGGGGAGCTAGGACCCTGTATCTGATTTATTTGTATCTCTCGATACCCCTCCTCGTCCTTCCACACACTGAGCATGGAGAGGGTACTCAATAGAACGTCTCTCCATGCGCATTAGCCCTCCCTGGGCAGGGACCCCTAGTGGACTCTGCCATGCTGTGACCCCCAGGAGCCAGCCCTGTTCTGAGTAGGTGGCCAGTGTCCACTTTTGGCAAAACTCACACACATTTAGCCCATGAGTTCCAGGAAAGACAGTCAGCTCCGATGTGACTCAGCCCAGCCCCAGCATGGCTGGTTGTGGCCTTAGATCAGAGAGGCCGTGGTGGAATGCGTGAGCGTTCAGACAAGGACACCAGAGACGCCAACCCAATCAGCTGATAAAGGAACCATGTCTGTTTATTAATCAGCAGATGGGATCTTTCTGATGTCCCAGCTGCTGGGCGTGGGGAACCAGAGAAAGCAGGACAGAAAGAGAGATGTCAGAATGGAATGAACACTGGTTTACAAAAAGTCAGTCACTGAATGGGCGGAAAAGGTCAAAGACAGAAATTAAATTTAACCCTTAGTATTATCTTTAAGAATGACACCAGGACTTTCTGATTCTACAGAAACGTCTTACTTTCCCAGAACCTAATTCTACCCTCACCATGGCCTCATCAAGTAAATCTCCTTGTACCCATTTTATAAATGGAGAAATTGAGCAACTGTTAATGAGGTGGTTTGCTCCAGAATCTTGCCAACAAAATTATTAAGATTATACTTTTCTAATAAATTATTTTAGCATTTAAACTGTTTGATTAACATGTAATACTTGTTTGCTTTGTTGGGTACAGCGTAGTATTTCAACCTGTATGCACAGCATGAACCAACAAAGCCTGCTAGGCAGCCTGCCCATCTGCTTCTCTTTTCCTCGAGTTTGGAGCCCACCAGCTCCTCTCCTGTAGTTCTTCCTACTATCTGTAATACATCACTGTGCACTGTTATCACCCTGGGCACTGTGCAATGGAACTGTCACTGCGAGCTGACTGTGTGCTTGGCGTCTGTTACCCAGCCTCTCCCTATCTCCTTCCACTGCCAGCCCCCAGACTGCAGTGACCACTAGTCTAAGTTCAGATCAACTGTTTACTGACTTCCACATACGCGGGAGAGTATATGCTTTTGTCTTTCTGTGTCTGGCATATTTCACTAAGCATAATGATCTCCAGTTCCATCAATTTGACTGCAAATGTCAGTGTTCCGTTATTTTTTATGGCTGAGTAATATTCCGCTGTGTATGCATACCACATTTTCTTTAGTCTTTCATCTGTCGGTAGGCACCCAAGCTGATTCTGTGTCTTGGCTGTAGTGAGTACTGCTGTGATGAATGCGGGAGTGTGTGCATCTCTTTCCTGTGCTGATTCCCTCTCTTTTGAATACCTACCCACTGACAATCTATGAAGGTCCATTTTCTTCACGTCCTTACCAGCATTTGTTATCTTTTCTCCTTTTGATATGGCCATTTTAACTGAAGTGAGATGATACCTCATTGTGGTTCCTATTTAAATCTCCCTGATGGTGAATACTTGTCATGTACTTGTTGACCATTTGTACTTATTGAGAACTGATTGTTCAGATCCTTTATCCACTTCATAACTAGATTGTTTCTTTCTTGCTTGGTTTTCTTATACCTTATGTATTCTGGATATTAATCCTTTGTCAAATGAATAATTTGCAAACATTTTCCCCATCACGTCAGAAGTCTCTTCACTCTGATGATTGTCTCCTTTGCTGTGCAGAAGGTTCTTAGTTTGATATAATCCTATTTGCCAGTTGTGTTGCCTTTGCTTTTGGGGTTCTGTCCAAAAAGTCATCGTCCTGAGTTAGTTGCCTTGTTTTCTTCTAGCAATCTTAGTTTAGGCCTTCCTTTACAATTTTGATCCATTTCAAGTTGGTTTTTGCAGCGTGAGAGGTAGGGGTCCTTGGTTCAACCTTCTGCACATGGATATCCAGTTTTCCCAGTAACACTTATTGAAGAGGCTGTCCTTTCTTCAGTGTATGACTTCGGTGCCTTCATAAAGATCAGTTGGCTATACACGCAAGGATTCCTTTCAGGAATCTCCATTCTGTTCACTGTTCTATGTGTTTTAATGCCAGTACCATGTTGTTTGTTTGCAACAGCTTGGTAGTAAGTTCTGACATCTTTTTAGATGACTCCAGCTTTGATCTTCTTATTTGGGATTGCTTTGGCTACTTGAGGATCCTTTGTGCTTAGTGCTATGCTTTTGAAACCACAGAAGGTCATCAATTTGACCAGCTTTTTCCAGAATGAAGATGATGCGAAAAGGATTCTAAAAGGTTGACTATGAGTCATTAATTAAAGTCCCAAAGTGCCTTCAGGGAAGACTAAAAACCTTTTGCCCTATAACAATACATCTGTGGCAGATTTCCTCTGAAAGACCTTCCAACGCCATCCATCATTTTACTTTAAATGACTTAGTCCCTCAGGTTCTAGGCTTAGTCTTTCTCTTTTCTTGTTCTATGTCCTTCTGCCTACTGGTCTTATTCACATTACAACTTCAAATGGTTCTCTCTCAACTGTACACCTCTAGCGTGGATTCCTCTCCTAAGAGCCAGATCTTCATGCCAGAGAAAGGGAAACAGGAAGAAAGAGAAAAAAGGCAGGGGTGAGGGAGGGTGGGGGAGGAGGAAGAGGGAGGAGGAAATGGAGATGCAGGAGGGAAGAGAAGGAGGAGTTTAAGGAAGTTGGATGGTGCTGAAAAGGCGTGAAAGATCGTCCATCCCAAGCCTTCTTCCTAAAGTTCTTTCTAACCGGCTAGATAGACTCAGATCTGGGACTGGAAATGTCTTCTGACATCTGGTTGGGATCTTCGTAGGAGCAGCAACTCTGGACGCTGAGAAATGACACAAGGCAGGCAAAGGGCCAGGGAGGAAGGCTGGACCTTTGTTTCCGAGCACTCAACCCAGTGTGTGGGTGTATGTTTGTCTGTTTACACGTGTGATGTCAGCCTATGCAGCATCAACTCTGTGAGACAGGGACATTCATGGTCACTGCAGAATCTGTATCGCTCAACACAGGCCTGTACGTAGAAGGCACTCATTAACATCTGCACCATTCACAGCAGCGTCAGCACAGAAATTCTGTATCTAGGAACGAATTTAGCCAAGAATACAATAGACTTCGATACAGAAGAGTACAACACTACTACAGCACATAGAAGATGTGAAAAAGTAGAGAGACATTCCTGTTTGTGAAAGGGATGAGTTGGCTGGCGCCGTGGCTCACTAGGCTAATCCTCCACTTTGTGGCGCTGGCACACCGGGTTCTAGTCACGGTCGGGGCGCCGGATTCTGTCCCGGTTGCCCCTCTTCCAGGCCAGCTCTCTGCTGTGGTCAGGGAGTGCAGTGGAGGATGGCCCAAGTACTCCCATGCACCCGCATGGGAGACCAGGATAAGTACCTGGCTCCTGCCATTGGATCAGCGTGGTGCGCTGGCCGCAGCGTGCCAGCCGCAGCGGCCATTGGTGGGTGAACCAACGGCAAAAGGAAGACCTTTTTCTCTCTCTCTCTCTCTCACTGTCCACTCTGCCTGTCAAAAAAAAAATAATAAAAAAGAAAGGGATGAGTTAATATTAAAAATGCATCCCTTCTTTGCAATCAGTATAAACATTTAATACAAGGTCAATCAAAATTCCAGTTGATTTTTTTAAGAATTCAGTACACTTCTCTAAAATGCACATGGAGGAACACAAACATAGTTAAACCAAAAACTTTAAACCCTACCAAAGGAGGGGAGAACTCACCCTTGCAGACACTGACACATCAAAAAATCATGGGAATAAACACATGGTAACTCTGGCACAAGAACAGACGGATGTCATTGTTGCAAAACAGACAGTGAAGGGCACATGCCCTCACATTCTCACGTGGGTTGCCCTGGACATTTGCTGCTTGCCCCTGCAGATCCTGGCTCTCCCCTCCTCCACTCTGTCTTTCTCCCAGAGTCTGGCCCCCTGAGATTGCATTAACAACATTCACTTGCCCTGTGATTCTACGTTGAGTTGGCCAACAAGTCATTGTTGGCAGGAGGTTGGAGGGCAAGGGAGACAGAGGATAATTGTGCCTTAGCTTCCTCCCTGCCAGACTGCAGATGGGCCCAGTCTGTGTTCCTAGTCTGAAGACCAGAACAGCAGCTATAGCTTTCTCCAGGTTGTGACAGCCAATCCCTCCCTTTCTGGTTCTTGTTTGGCCAGTGGGGGCTAGAGAGAGGAAGGTGAGAATCTCTACTGATTGTCCTGCCTACCCTTGTTAGTTTCATTACCATGATGGTTCTTCATCAGGCTCTCCCCAATTACTCCATTTTGGCTGCATCTATTTCTTGCAAGGAGCCTCATAAAGATGTATATAGAAGAATTAGCATACAACAGAAGGGATATGACAATTCAATATAGGCTGATTGTTAATATGTCACACTGGATAAACTAGCTTGCTAGGTGTGGAGTAGGGGACCTGGATCCCTTACTTAATATCACATACAAAGATATTCAATGAAATAAAATAAACCAGTTAACACCAATATAAAGAAAGTAGGAATGGGGGTAGATGTTGTGGCATAGTAGGCTAAGTGGGCTCCCAAATGGCCACAACAGCCAGGGCCAGGCCTATCAGAGCCAGGAGCCAGGAATCTCCTCCAGGTCTCCCACATGAATGCAGTCACCCAAGCCATTGGGCCATCATCTACAGCTTTCCCAGGCCACAGGCAGAGAGCTGGATTGGAAGAGGAGCAGCCAGGACATGAACCGGAGCCCACATAGGATGCTGGTACCGCAGGTAGAGGCCCAGCCTACTAGCCCTACTAGTGAACTAGTGGATGGAAGATCTCTTTCTGTCTGTCTCTGTCTCTTTCTGCCACTCTGCCTTTCAAATAAATAAATAAAGTAGAAATGGACTTATTGATATCAGACCAAGTAAATTTTAAAAATATTATTTCATAATGATAAATGGGATCAACTAATCAGAAGATCATCACCAAACTGTGTACATGCCTAAAAATAGAGTTTCTCAGAACATGGAGCAAAAACTGACAGGAGGAAAAGGAAAAGTAGACAATTCCAAAATTATATGTGGAGACTTCAACACTCCTCTCTCAATAACTGACCAAAATTAATATTAGACCAAATTAGACCAAAAAAAAGGTAATAAGGGCTTTTGTGGGACATTCCACCAAGTGACAACAGAGAAACATTATCTTAAAATGTCCACAGAGCACTTGTTAAGATAAATCTTACTCAGTAACACAAGTTTTGATGAATTTAAAAGGACTGACATCACACAAAATATGTTCTCTGTCCACAGGAGAATTCAATTAGAAATCAGGAGCAGAAAGATATCTGGAAAATACCCAATACTTTGGAATCAAACAGCATACTTCTAAATATTCCATGGGTCAGCAAAGAAATCACAAGTGAAATTTTAAAATATTTTTAAAAGTAAATGGAAATGAAAACACAACACGCCAATATTTGTGAAATGCAGATCAAAAATACAGAGAATTAAAAGCATGTATTAGAAACAAAGAGAGGTTTAAAATCAGTGACCTAAGGTTATATCTTAAGAAATGAGAACAAGAAGAGAAAACTAAAACCAAAGTAAGCAGAAGAGGAAGGGAATCACAAAAATAAATGTAGAAAATCAGGAAATAGGGGATCGGCACTGTGACTAGTGCTTAAAGCCACTGCTGCAGTGCCGGCATTCCATATGGGTGCTGGTTCAAGTCCTGGCTGCTCCTCTTCCAATCCAGCTCCCTGCTATGGCCTGGGAAAGCAGTGGAAGATGGCCCAAGTGCCTGGGCCCCTGCACCCACGTGGGAGACCCGAAAGAAGCTCCTGGTTCCTGGGTTCGGATCGTTGCAGACATTTGGGGGGTGAACCAGCGATGGAAGACTTCTTTCTCTGTCTCTCTCTGCCTCTGCCTCTCTATAACTCTGCCTTTGAAGTAAAAGTAATAAATTTTTTTAAAAAAGAAGAAAACCAGGAAATAAAAAATTGAAAAATTATGGAAAGTAAAAATAAAACCAAAAACTGATTTTTTTGAGAGGATCAATTAAACCAATAAGCCTCTAACCACTCTGATTAGAAGAAAAAGAAAGTCTCAAATGACTAGTAACAAGAACGAGGAAAAGGATGGCCTCACAGAGCCATCTGATCATCTCGTAGATGGAGAAAACACAAGGTTGTAGGAAACAAGAGCAATGCACAAAATTCAATCAAACTTTATGTACTCACAGGGAATTGTCATAAACTGAACATTTTTGATTTCTACTTGTTAAACCAGGAGGGAAGGAGAGGGATGGAGGGAGGGAAAGAGAGAGGCTGACAGAGAACATGAGCACCCATCTTCTGGTTCACTCCCCAAATACCTCCAATGGCCAGGACTGGGCTGTGGCTGGAGCCAGGACTGGGAACTCAGTCCAGGTCTTCCACGTGGCAGAACTGTATTATTGGAGCCATCACCACCGCCCCTCGGGGTCTGGATGAAGAGGAAGCTGGAGTCTGAAGCCAGAAATGGGACTCAAACCCACACATTGTGACATGGGACACAGCATATTAACTCCTAGGCTAACCCCTGCTCCTTACACCAGCATAAGAAACCTGAAACACTTCAGGACATGTCTACAAAAGATGTGCAGATATGCACATAGAAATACTGTGAGAGAAGTAAAAGACAGTCTTAGGAGACATAAGCCATGTCAGTGGATGCTAAGACTCAGCATCACTAAGACGTAAATTCTTCCCTAATTGACAGAGATTTATCATAACTTCAACCAAAACTGCAACTTCTGCAGATTTTTTGCAGAAATGGACAAAGTGGTTCTAAAATTTGGAGGAGAGCCGCCATCTGCCATCCTTGATGCTTGTTTTTTTGCAAAATTTAACTGAAAATGGGACACGGCTCTCAATGTGAACTTTGAAACTATAAAACTACTAGAGTAAAACAGAGCAGAGAAAATCTTAGTGAACTCAGGCTTAAATAGCATACAGATTATAAAAGGCAGTCAATAAATTGGATTTCTTCAAAATTAAAATATTTGATGCTAAAAAGACACTGTTAGGGGGCCGGCGCTGTGGTACAGCAGGTAAAGCCGCTGCCTACAGTGCCGGCATCCCATACGGACGCCAGTTCGAGTCCTGGCTGCTTCACTTCTGATCCAGCTCTCTGCTACGGCTTGGGAAAGCAGAAGAAGATGGCCCAAGTCCTTGGGCCCCCGCACCCACGTGGGAGACCCAGAGGAAGCTCCTGGCTCCTGGCTTCAGATCAGCACAGCTCCAGCCATTGAGGCCAATTGGGTGGTGAACCCGCGGATGGAAGACCTCTCTCTCTTTCTGCCTCTCCTTCTCTCTGTGTGTAACTCTGACTTTCAAATAAATAAATAAATTTTTAAGATAAAAAAAGAAAAAAGACACTGTTAAGGAAATGAAAACACAAGTTACATGCAGGATAAAGTATTTACAACACTATATTTGACAGAGTGCTTAACTATAAAATACATATTAAAAAAATCTCAACTCAGTAGCAAAACATCAAACAATCCAATATAAATGAGCAAAGGATTGGAAGAAAGGCTTCTCCAAAGAAAATATACAAATGAGAAATAAGCATATGAAAACACATTCAGCAACATCAGTCCTTCCATAAATGCAAATTAAAACCACAGTGAGATAGCACGACACACTCCACGAGTGACACACTCCACGAGCGTAACTTCAAAGAGTGGTGAGATCAAGTGGAGGTAAGGATGGAAATAACAGGAACTCCCCATTGTTGATGCCTGACACACTGTAAGTGCACTGACATGTCATCAGTTAGTCACAGTGGCTAGCAGTGGCAACTACTGTGAATGTAAGCTTTGCACAAAACAGAAAACTCTGGCGTAGTCTCTACCCACATGAAGCCTCTGTATAACCACAGTCCTTCCCCGTGTAGGATATAATCCTTTGAACCCACTCTCCTTTTTTTTTTTTTTAAAAAAAGATTTATTTGAAAGGCAGAGATAGAGAGAAAGAGAGTGAGAGAGAGAGAGAGAGAGAGAGATATCTTCCATCCACTGGCTCACTCTCCAGATGGCAGCAACAGCCGGAACTGTGCTGATCTGAAGCCAGGAGCCTCTTCCGGGTCTCCCATGTGGGTGCAGGGCCTCAAACACTTGGGCCATCTTCTGCTGCTTTCCCAGATAGATTATCAGGGAACTGGATCAGAAGTGGAACAGCTGGGACTTGAACCGGTGCTCATTTGGGACCTGGCACTGCAGGCAGAGGCTTTATCTACTCCACAGCTCCAGCCCTGACCCCACATTTTTAAAAACTCATACTTTCCTAGTGCTGAACTGGTACTACATGTTGAAGCTAGAAATGGTTAGTTATGTCAGCTACACAGAGCGTTGCTGGGAAGTCTTAAGGAAAAGAGACCTAGAACTATGAAGAAAACAGTTGACACTGAATAGATTAGACCATGAGCTGCTGATTTGAGAAGGGGAGAAAAAGATGGGCACGTAAGACACTGCGGACAGATTAGGAAGGAGTTCAAAGGCAAAAACAACAACAAGCAAACCAACTCAACTACATTTGGGCAGTCAACAAAACTTCTGCCACTTTAGAGGCTGCCTGGATTCCAAGGCCCCTCCCTGTGAAGACAGCTGTGGAACAGTGAAACCGCATGGGTCAAAGACAGGCTAAGTAATGGTAAGACCCAGGACAACTCCATCCATCTCCATTCACCTCAGATCCCTGGGCTTCTAGATGTTGAGTGAATGAGTTCATAAATGAATGAATGAAAAAAACTATGAGATGTTGGTATTATTTCCAGACACAAGTAATTAAAATAATCAAAACTGTTTAGGTAAGTAGTGGGAGAAAGAGAAAAGACGTAAGGTAACTGGGCTGCCATATCCAAATCTATGAATATCCATCATGAAGAAAATACAGGAGGTTTGCTCCATGTGCTCCCAAGGGTTGAAACCAAAAACTAGCAAGTATGAGCTACAGCTTGGCCGATACATGGAACCAATGCACAACAGCTTCTAAATGGTGAGAGTCGCTTAAAAGTGGAATTGGCTAAGCAAGAGGTCATAAGCAGCATCCAAACAGCTACTTAATAAGACTGATGAAAAGGGGTTTTAAGCACCAAATGGGAGGAGCAGAGAATGCAGCCCAAATTCTGAATTGAGAAAATAGTGAGGTGGGCGTAAGGAGTTTGAAGGGAAAGAAGGATCTTCAAGTAGAGGAGAGATCAGATGGAAAAAAGTCATCAGGAAGATGCCCATACCTAGAGACAGAAAGTCAGCCGACACCCCTTTCCTGGACCAGGCAAGAGCCAAGGCGGCCTAAGTGTTTGAGGAGTGCGCTGATGGTGCCACCAGAGCTGCCACTCACCAGCGTGTCTGGAGCCTGGGGAGTCAGGTGCGGACCTGGCCGACTTCCTGGACACACGGTTTGACAAGCGGAGCACTGGCTGGATCACAGTGCCCACTCACCAACTCATCAAGCTACCCTACTGCTCCATGCAGGGGCCCAGGGCACCCCCAGGGCACAGACGTCTCCTCCACGATGTCTTCCATAAGGGACCCAGTGGCAGGTGACACTTGTAGCTTTTCAGCAAAGCATGGGACTATTCACCCTAGGACAGGAGGCACGGTCGAGGCCTCCTCTTCTAGATGTCATCACCAAGGATCACAGCACGACTCGCATGGCCCTTCACAGGCCGCAGAGTGCCACCACCTCCCCAAGGCTCACAACACACCGGGGAGCCAACCTCTACTGGGGTCTTCACTCTATGGAGGCACGACCTGAGGTCTGGAGGGATCGAGCTAGGGAGCCATGATGGCTTTTCTCACACCGCGTCTTACGGTTATGAACTCTATTGCCATATAAATGTGCGAGTCTTTGACCCTGCAAGGGTAGGTATAGAAGGAAAACACAGAGGCACACCCACCAGGCACCCCACCCACCCCACTGGCACTCCCTTCTGCTCTGCCTATGTGCCCCCACTGCCAGCCTCTGTCACTTCTCCTTGCCTACCCCCGCCTGGGGCTTTCATTCCAATGAATGCCAACTTTGGAGCCACATTCCGGCCTCCTGTTCTTGGCTGTCTCCTACCGTGACCCTCCCCACTGATGATTCCCCTCTCGCCAAGCCCTCCCCTGGCCAGTCCCAGGAACCACCCTCCCTGACCCTGTCCCCTGTGGGCCTGACCAGCCGCTGCTGAACCTGCCTTTGCCCTCGGAAGGCTCGTGCTGAGGCGTCCAGTTTCTTTCCGAGGGTCTCCTTGTTCACAGGGGGAGCTGCTTCCATTAGACACTCAGTCTGCAGGGCAGAGCTCAGACTGCGGCCAGACTGGAGCCAGGACTCCAGGCTCAGGCTGATCAGTGGTCAGGGCTGGGGCTGACCAGCGGCCCAGGCGAGGGCTCAGATCTCTCTCCAGGAGACGCCGGAGGCCTGCTGCCACCCCTCCTGTAGGAACAGAGGCGACATCCCGAAGAGGGAGCCCCCTCCATTGTCTCTGATCTCAAGACTCTTTCTTCCTCTCTATTTCTCAAGGACTTCTCCAGCGACCTCACCTCTCTGGGGTCAGAAGGTCCTCGCTCTTGGCGAGATTCTCACATTTTTAAAAGGGTCTCCATTCACCCCATGCTCTTACCTCACCTCATTTCTTTACCCTTCACTACAAAACTTCCAGAGAGAGTTGTCACTGTCTCCACTTTCGTGCCTCTCTGTTTATTCTCACCCCACCTCACCTGAGCGTCCATCCCCAGTGGCCCAGGGAAGGGTCTTGCGTTGGCTGCCCTGTGAGTAAATCTAGTGGTTACTTTGCTGTTTTATTTTATTGGCTGTCTGAACACCTCCTTCTCCTGGTCTTTCTCCCTTGTCCATCTCTTTTAATGGGCACATCTTTTCCAAACTTGAGCAAGTGTCCTGGGCTTAGACTTAGATCTTAGTCAATTTTGTCTGTCTCATCCTTACAGCCCTTGGCTTTAAGTATCATCTTTGTGCAATGAATCTAAATTTATCCATCCAGCCTTCCAGCCCTGACTGCCCCTGGAGCCCCAGGCTCACTTCCAGGCTGCTTTCTTAACGCTTCCCCTTGGGTCCTAGTGGGCAGTGCATGCTTCATGTGGCCTGCACTGGGACTCTGGATGCCCCTGGACACTCTCCCAAAAGTCTGCTCCTTCCTCAGCCTTTGCCATCTCAGCTAATAGAACCAGTTGCTCAAGACAAAAACCTCATCATTATCCCTACTGCCTTCCCTCCCTCACACCACATCATATCTGTCACAAGACAGTCACTCCTGGCTGACTCTGATTGTGCATGAACCAAATCTCACGCCACCCCTTCCCCCGGTTCCTCTAGTTCCATGACAGCTGCCCTGGGCCCAGACACCATCATCCTCACCTGTCCATTGCCCTGCTGTCCTCACTGAGCTCCCTGAATGTCCCACTGCCACCCCGACATTCTGCACACTGAAGCCTGCATGAGCTTTAAACATGTGAATTGGGCCGGAACTTTGGTGTTGCAGGCTAAGCCGCTACCTGCGATGCCAGCATCCTATATAGGCACCAGTTCCTGTCCTGGCTGCTCCACTTCTGATCCAGCTCCCTGCTAATGACTTGGGAGTAGCAGAAGATAGCCCAAGTGCTTGGGCCCCTGCTACCCAAGTGGGAGACCTGGATGAAGCTCCTGGCTTCAGCCTGGCCCAGCTGTGGTAGTGGTGGCCATCTGGGAAGTGAACCAGCAGATGGAAGCTTGCTCTCTGTCTTTTTAAAAAAAATAAATTTTTCTTTGAAAAAAACATGTGAATCAAATCACATTACTCTTCTTTAAAAAACCCCCTGTAGCTCCCCAGCAAAGTGGGAATTCAAATTCCTGGGCTGGACCTACACAACCAGACTCTACAGGGCCCTTCCTGTCTCTCTGTTGTTGGAATTTCTCTCTGGAGGACCTAGGTCTGGCTTCGCTGGGTTGCTCTCCGCTTCCTGAACACACCAAGCTGACTCCTACCTTTGCCTTGTGGCTCTGCAGCCACGCTCTTTGATTCACACCCTGGCTCTGCCACTTCCTAGGACATTGCTTTGGGCAAGTTTTCTCCCTGTGACTCAGTTTCCTCAAGCTCCCTCATAGTTTTACTATGAATAAGAAAGACTCAACACATTTAAATGCAAAACAGAATAGTACCTGGCTTATAGTAAATGCTCACTAAAAACTAGTAGCAGGGATGGGCATTTGGGACAGCAGCTGAGTGACACTGCTAGGAACGCCCACGCGCTACCTCTGCTTACCTGCTCCACGTCCCTGCTACTCCACTTCAGATCTGCTTCCTGCTGGTGTGCACCTGGGAGGTGGTGGGTAGCAGCTCAAGTAGGTGAGTCCCTGCCACCCACACAAGAGACCTAAACTGAGTTCCTGCTTCCTGGCTTCAGCCTGGCCCAGTCCTGGCTGCTGTGAGCATTTGAGGAGAGAACCAGTGGATGGAGGACATCCCTGCATCTGTCCCTCTTTCTGCCTTTCAAATAGAGTAGGGGAGGAACTGGCACTGTGGCGCAGCAGGTTAAAGCCCTGGCCTGAAGCGCCCGCATCCCATATGGGTGCCGGTTCTAGTCCCAGCTGCTCTACTTCTGATCCAGCTCTCTGCCATGGCCTGGGAAAGCAGTGGAAGATGGCCCAGGTCCTTGGGCCCCTGCACCCACGTGGGAGACTTGGAAGAAACTTCTGGCTCCTGGCTTCGGATTGGCTCAGCTCCGGCTGTTGCGGCCATCTGGGGAGTAACCAGTGGATGGAAAACTTCTTTCTCTGTCTCTACCTCTCTCTGTAACTCTTTCAAATAAATTAAAAAAAAAAAAAAGAATGGGGGGGGGGGAGTAATGATTCTATAACACCACATAACAACCCTGTAAGGAAGGAGGTCTCAGCCTTGACCCGGTCCCAGCTCTTGGCTGGCAGGGAGGCTGTCCTGCGGGTTGTAAGCTCTTTCACAGCATCCTGGCTTCCGCCCACTACATGCCAGTAGCACCGCCCCAATTACAGCAATCAAAAATGTCATCAGTCCCATTGCCAAATGGCCCTGGGGGCAGGGAGGGGAGCAAAACCACTGCCATGACGCTTGCGCCACCCTCCCTTGACAGATGTGACACTGGAAATTGACAGAGTCTAAACGACTTACCCAAGGTCCAAGTGGGGAGCAGGGGTCCCAGCGCCTGTCTCTGGGCTCCAGCCTACATGCTCTGTCCTCCCCAGCTGGCTGTACCCAAGGCCCTAGCCCCTGCCCTCACCCTGCTCGCCTCACGCCCTCACAGATCCCTGCTAATTACACAGCGACGTAAAACTTTATATGTGGTTTGTTATTTTATATCCAGGAACATGGTCCACAGCCTTCATTACATAAAGCAGCTGTGTGTGTACTTGGGGTCTAGGTGCTAGTTAGCGGTCAGCGCGACGGGGTATTTTGTTTCAGGCAGTACATTTCTTTCCCCCCTCTCCATACCTCTGTTGCATCCTACACAGAGGAATGGAGCCACTCATGGCTCAGGCTGAAGGGAAAGGCAAGAATCTCCTCTGTGACAATCATCCCATGGGCCTAACTGGACCTGGGGACACAACCCAGCAGCTGCCATGTGCCCCCCAGGGACTGTGTGTGTGTGTGTGTGTGCGTGTGCTGAAAGGCTGCGCACAGTCTGGCCTGTGCTCCCTTCCCGTCTAGGTGTTGGAGGAAACTGGAGAGAACTGGACCGTGCAGGTGTCTGAATCATCAGCTCTGGGACTGGACTATGTCACGCCCCCCTCTGAGCCAAAGCTCCCTCGTCCGCATAATGGGGATACAGTTACCTGTCACGTCGCCCAGGCCCTCTGGATGAAGGACCTGCCACAGGACGGCTCTGCAGCAGCCCCCACGCCACCGGCCCTGCCCTGCTCTCAATGCCATGCCTGCAGCATGCCCCTTGCCCTGGATGCCAGCAAGGTTCTTTCCATCGACGCAAACTCCTCTTTTGCTGCACAGGCTCATGCAGATCCTCCCTCCTGGAGGAAGACGCCCCAGTCCCTTCGTCTGCGTCTCAGGGCCTGAGCCTGGAGTTACTTTCACAGCAGCGTCACCTCGCTCACCCAGCCCTCACGTGCCTTTTGCCACTTGTAAATCACTTTTTCCCCCTTTCATTTATTTGGCAAATACAGTGTGTGTTCAAGGTGCTGTTGTGGCACAGCGGTTGAGCCGCCGTGTGGGATGCTGCATGCCATATTGCAGTGCCAGTTCAAGTCCTGGCTCCTCCACTTCTGATCCAGCTCTGCTAATGCAACCTGAGAGTCAGCAGATGGTGTTTCAAGTACTTGGGCCCCTGCCACCCACGTGGGAGACCAGGATGGAGTCCCAGGCTCCTCCTTTGGCCATTTAGGGAGTGAACCAGCAGGAAGACTTCTCTCTCTCCCTCTCTCTCTCTCCACTTCCTCTCTGTTGCTCTGCATTTTAAGTGTAGGAAAATAAATAAGCTTTTTTTTTTTTGAAAAAGGTGTACCAAGTGATGATTTAATACACATATATGAAGGTACTTCAAATAGTTCATGGAAAATGCAATTAAAGCTCAGTTTATTCTGGTGCAAAAAACAAGTCCAGGCATACAAGGGGTTTTCAAAAAGTTCAAGGAGAGCGCTATGCATAGATTTCAATGGTTTTTGCACCACAATAAGCTTATCTTTTAATTCCTCTTTTTCATGAACTTTTTGAAGTGCCTTCATAGATCGTGTAATGATTATTATAATTAAGTTAATTAACACATTCATTGCCACCCACACCGCGCCATTAGGTCCTCAGACCTTGTTTTCATTATCATTAAAAGTGTACTTTTGACCATTTCTTGCATGCTCTTGGTGGGAATGCCAATCAGTGCAGTCATTGTGGAAAACATTATTGAGGGCTCTCGAAAAATTACAAATAGAAGTACTACAGCTCCAGCAACCCCACTTTCGGGCATAGCCACAGGAAGTGGCGGGAGCACCTCCTCGGGACACCTGCACACCCACGATCGCAGCAGCACCATTAGCTTACATGGCTGTACCCTGCTCCCACCTCTGTGGTTTCTCTCTTGTGCACAGAGCAGGACAGCCAGTTCCCTGTGCCCACCCCGGGAGCAGCAAGAGTTGAGGCACACCTGTGCTGTCACACCCCGGAGCCGCCCTCCAGAGTGAGCAGAGGTGGTCTCCGGGTAGCAGATGAGCGGCTTTCCAGCTCATGCATGGCCCTTCCTGGTGCAGTCTTGTCCCTGCTCCTCTCCAGTAGCCTCCATCGGCACTGTTTACAGCCAAACACAGCCCCGGGCTGTGGCACATAGTGTTGCCATTGCCTAAACTCACCCCCCCATCCTCCCTCTCCCACTGCTGCCCACCCAAAACGGTCAGCTTGCACCTCTCCTGCCCCTCCCTCCCTGACAGCACTGGGTTGGCCTTTTTCCTCCTCTGCTTCTCAGAGCCTCCAGCTGGCCCACACCTCTCCCTTCCTAAGGGCAGGCTCCCTGGGGCCCAAACCCAGGGCTGCCTCCCCGTGCTCTGCATTCTCCCACCTGGCGGCAGCATGGGTGATCTTGGCTTTGGTTTCTGTATTTAAACGACGCTGTCTCGCATTGCATCTCTAATCCTCCACTGCACTCCGCGTCCGGTGCCTGTTTCCCCACTGCCAGGGGTGGCACCCTTCTCTGTGCCTGCTGCATCTTCCCCCGCGCTTTCCCTCACTTCAGACTGCGCCCAGCAAGGTCAGCCCTTGGGGCACGCGGTCCCAGACTCAGCTTCCCTTCTCCCTCACCCACAACGGCAGCCACACCCTTCAGTCACCAAGGACTAACTTCCAACCAAGGCTGGGCCTGGAGAAGACAGGGCCCAGGGGCCAGGCCAAGCCCATCTACTGTGGCCAATGGCCAGGTGATGACCTGGCGGAAGGCAGCCTTGGCCCTGAGCAGAGATCCTTCTGTGGAGCCCCTCACCTCCCTGCCTGCGAGAGACGCCCTTCGGCAGGGCCTGGGCTCCTGGCTCTGCTCAGAGGCAGACTTTGTTGGTTTAGTTACGCTACAAGGCTTCTGCTCCTGCTTGGCCGTTGGAGCCTACAGATTCCTGGTACCAATCTGATTGAACAACTTAATTAAAATGCAATAAAAGGCAAGTGGGCAGGAAGTGCCCTAGGGGAGGGAGGGAGCCCCGGGGAGGCTCTTGAGCTTGTTCCCACTGGAGGCGTGGACCCCAGTCACCCTCAGGTGAGAAGCTGGCGGAGCCATCACCTGCCTCCTGCACTCCTGAGGCCTCCGTTCTGTCCCCTGGGGCCCTGAACCTGTTCTGTCCCCTGAGGTCCTGCGCTGTTAATTCTTTCTCCTTCCCTCTCAATCCTGGTAATGTCTTCCCGGAGACAGAACTGCGAGCAGCCCCATTCACCCGGGGTTAATGTGCTCTGGACATTTCCTGTAAATGTCACCCAACATACATCCTCCTGCCTTTGGCCTCTTTGATTTGGTGTAATGGTTTCGAGATGGCCCCGTGTGATAGCAAGTGTCCGATCACATTCTGAGGAGGCATCTTCCCGCTTCTAAGTCTCACTCTAATGCGGGACCTACTGAGGGCATGTCCACATGAGACACACAGATGCGATGCAGGGTGGTAAGGATTACCAGCTTCGCTGCGACGGCCGCCTTCCCAGTTAGCCTAGGAGCGCCTGCACACTGCTGCCCTGCGCGCCTGCTATCCACAGCCAGGGCCCATCCCCACATGTGCAGTCCACGTCCCCACATTTGGAGCAGCCTGCCCAGTCTGCGTCCACCGCGTCCGCGGACGTTGGGTTGGCCGAGCGGGGCCTCGGCCTCGGCGCCCTCTGGCGGCCGCGCGCGGAAGCGACGGTTCGCCGCGCAGCGGGCGAGGGGAAGGGGGAGGGAGGGAGGAGGAGGAGGAGGAGGCGCGGGCAGGGGAGGAGAGGAAAAAGTTGCGCTGGGAAGTTTGGAAAGTTGGGAAGTGGCTGCTGCGGGCTTCGCCTCCCTCCGCGCGTGTGTGAGGGAGCGAGCGAGGGAGCGAGAGGAGCGAGCGAGCGCCTGCCATGCCCATTAGACCCCGCCTCGCCGCGCCCGGGCGCCGAGCTCGCCCCGACTCCCTGCGGCCCGGCCCGGCCCGGCGCGGCCCCCCGCCCCCCGCGCCGGGTCCTCCCCTCCCCCCGCCCCGGCGGCCCCAGCCCCCCGCCCGGCCCGGCTCCGCGCCGCTCTCCCGCCCTCCTCTCTCCCTCCCTCCCGGCCGCGGAGCAGCATGGCGGAGCCCGGGCAGCGGCCGCGCGGCCGCCCGCCGCCCCTCTGAGCGGGGCTCGGGGGCCGCCGGGCGCCCCGGACCCGACCCCCGCCCCGCCGAGCCCTCCGCCGCACTTGTCCCGCCGCGCGCCCCCTGAAGCGCCGCGCACCCCTGGGACCCTTGCGCGCCGCGGGTGCTCAGCATAACCCCGGGAAGCCGGCGCGCCCCTGGACCCCGACGTGGCTGGGGGACCCCTGCGCACCCCGGAACCCCCGGGCTTGGCCGACGGGGCCGCGCGTCCTGCTGAGGGGTGGCGCGCTCCCAGAGGGTCCCCCGCTTCCCACAGACGGAGCCCCGCCCCAGAGGGACCCCCAGGTCGGGCAGGGACAGCCAGCCACGCCCCGAAGGGCTCCCAGCATCCCGCGGCCGGCGTCCCGCGCTCCCTAGGAACCTCCGTGCCCAGCTGGGGGCTCCCCGCCCTGCCGAGGGGGCGCCGCCCGGGAGGGTCCCCGCGCCCCGCGGGCCCCGGCAGGATGCACGCCGCCGTGGCGGGGCCGCTGCTCGCCGCGCTCCTCGCCGCCGCCCGCAGCCCCGACGGAGGAGAGTGCCGGCCGCCCGGATCGGTGAGCGAGCGCCCGCCCCGCCACCCTGCAGCCCGCCCGGGCGCCGCTGTGGGTCCTGCCTCCCGCACGCACCTCCGCCCCGCCGGGCGCCCTGCGCCCTGCGCCCTGCGCTTGCTGCTGCCTTGTCCGGGCTGCGGCCGGAGCCAGAGCCGAGACGGGGCGCTCGCTCGCCCGGTTCCTCCGTACGCGGACGCTCTCCGGCTCTGTCCTGGACGTCGGGTCCTGCCTGGACGTCTCCGTTCCCCGGGCCCCTCCTGGGCTTCCTTCTCTGCGACTCGTTCCCCCTTTGCCCACCAGCCTCTCTGCCCACGCGGGGCCCTGTGCCTATCCGCCACTCCTCGCCCTCCTCTGCCCCGACTTCCACCCAACCCCTCGCCCGGCGCGGGCTTGCCTCCCTCTCCCGGTCCTCCCACTCTGACCTCGGGCAGTCTTCCTCCGGTGCCGGTTCCCTGCCCTCTCGCGCGCGCGCTGCGGCCGCGGACGCAGCTCGAACTCTTCAGGTGCCGCTGCTTTGTGAAAAGCGGGGAGACCAAGGGTGGGGGGGGGGTCGGGGGAGGCAACGCCAGGACCTCCTGGTCTCTCATTTCCTGGGGGTCCCGTGGTTCTCCTGCCTTCCTTCCAGCATCAGGAACCCTTAGCCTTCCCTCGGAGCCCTCCCCTCCCCGCATAAATGAGTGCACGGACGGACGGTAACCCCGCGTGGGCAGCCGGCAGTCCCGGCAGATAGCAGGGAGGCAGTGGACCCTGGGCGAGGCGCGCCTGGCCGACCTCCGTGTGCGGCCGCCGGACGCTGGCAGTGTGCTTGGGCCACGTCCACCATGTGTGGTTTTCAGTAGGGTCTGGTCCTGTTCACCGCACTCACCCGTCCCAACCCAAGCCAGAATTGGGCAGAAAAAGGTTACTGGTTGATCTAAATCTTTCTAGTGACCAGTGGGCACTCCCAGGATTTTTCTGGATGGCCTCTTACCCACTGGCCCTGATGGGGACCTGGAGAAATGACCCACATCAGCAAGTCCTTCTGGTACCCCTGTGCGCAAGCACGCACACACGCAAGCTGGCACACTGCTGGTGGGAAGCAGGAAGGGACAGGCAATGGAGTTGCAGGCCGGGGCGGGGGGCGGGGGGCGGGGGGGGTAGCCCAGAGAGCATCCTTTTCTTGGGCCTCGGAGGCTCTGGACTCCTCTCCTCCTAGACCTGGCCCTGCAGGGTCTGAAAGCACTTTTCACCCCTGGTCTCAGCTGGTGGAGCACAGTGGCTGACACCCCCACCCTGCCCTCCAGAAAGAAAACTCTATCCGCCCTGAGGAATGGCAAGTAGCTGTTTAAATAGGTGTGCTATTTTTACTAGGGGTTCTGCTCTCAAAGTGCTCCTGGCGTGTATCTTCTAATGGTTGGATTTAACAGTTCTGTGACTTCCTCCCTCTTTGCCAGAGCAGGGCTTGTGGGCCACCACCCCCCCCCTCCCCAGGAAACACCCCGGGGGCAGGTTTGGCTTGGCCAAGCTTGAATATTCTCAGGTGCTGTGGCAGCCCTTGACACACAGCAAAAGCTACTCCTAGCGGGAGCGTGCCTTCACGGCCCACTCCGCTGTGCGTGTGGGTCTCTGAGCTGTCGACCACGCCCCAGCGCAGGTCTCTGCCTTGCATGGCCACCTGCCCCTGCCACCGCCGCTCTGCCCCAGCGCAGGTGCCTCCAGCCTCACTGGCCGTGCCTCTCCTCTCGCCCTGCAGCAGAGAGACCTGAACTCCTTCCTGTGGACTATTCGGAGGGACCCCCCAGCCTACCTGTTCGGCACCATCCACGTCCCCTACACCCGCGTCTGGGACTTCATCCCGGACAACTCCAAGGCGGCCTTCCAGGCCAGCGCCCGCGTCTACTTCGAGCTGGACCTGACCGACCCCTACACCATCTCGGCCCTGGCCAGCTGCCAGCTGCTGCCGCACGGGGAGAACCTGCAGGACGTGCTGCCGCGGGAGCTCTACTGGCGCCTGAAGCGCCACCTGGACTATGTGAAGCTGATGATGCCCTCGTGGATGACCCCTGCGCAGCGGGGCAAGGGGCTGTACGCCGACTACCTGTTCAACGCCATCGCGGGCAACTGGGAGCGCAAGAGGCCTGTGTGGGTGATGCTCATGGTGAACTCGCTCACGGAGACAGACGTGCGCTCCCGCGGGGTGCCCGTGCTTGACCTCTACCTGGCGCAGCAGGCAGAGAAGATGAAGAAGAGCACCGGGGCCGTGGAGAGGGTGGAGGAGCAGTGCCATCCGCTCAACGGGCTCAACTTCTCCCAGGTAGGCAGGGGGCGGCCCCAGCCCAGTGCTGGCAGCCCCTGGGTGCCTCGGGCACCTCGGCTCATAGTGCTTCCGTCTGTGGGGTGGCACTCTGGTGCTGGGGTGCAAGGAGGGGAAGCCAGCGTGTGCCGGGGTTTGGAGTAAAGATTTGGCTGTGCGTCTCTGCTTCGGGAGCATGAGGCTGATCAGAAACAAGAGGAGGGTGGTGCTGGTTGGCTTCAGGTTTTTGCAAGGCCCTGATGTCTCCAGGGCAGGGGTCTGTCCTGAGGGCATGGTAGCGTGGATGCCACCAGAGGCATGTACGTGTGTGGGGGAGGCGAGGAAGATGTGGACTGGCCAGTGCCAGGCGGCTGTTTGCAGCTGAGCACTGCCTCCTCAGAGTTTGGGGGGGGGTTCATCGTTTTACAGACGTGCGTCGGCTTAAAGGTTGGTCGTTCTGACTTCTGAACTCCGGGAATGAGGGCAGAGAGAAGTGGGGGCTGAAAAGGGTTAAAGTCTCTGCCTGCCAGAGACCCGAGCCAGCCAAATGTCCCTATGGGCAGAGGTCACTTGCAACTCACTGGCCCCAAACTCAGCTCCAAGGCCCTGGGAACAATGAGTTCACATCTGTGCCTGGAGACGAGCAGGCTGCCCATGGAGCAGGCAGCCCGGTGGACTGGCCAAGCCCGAGGCTAGCCCCGGAGCGGGACCTGCAAGCCCTTCACCAGGGAAACCGCGGCAGGCAGTGATCCCCCTTCTGAGGTCTCTGGCCTTTGTTTGTCCAGGGGAAATGCAATATGGTCCCCGGGGAGGGAAGAAGCCGGATTGATTTGCCGGCCAAATGAAAGGCATGTTTGTCGGTTCTCCCGCTGGCTGTCCCATAATTGTGGAGTCCGTCCCCAGAGGGCCCCAGTGGCAGGAGGACTGGGCAGTTAGTCACGCCCCGCAGGGCTCTGAGGACGCCTGACTCCTGCTCCACGGGGGAGGATCCGAATATTCGCTGGCCCTGTGCGGTCTGAACAGAGTGGCTTCTCTCTCTGAAGTGACTTCTCCCTTGCCGGCCTCCAGAGCTCATAGCATCTGTGCCGGCCCCCTGGCGCTTGCTGCCCATCTCAGCACACCCTCCTTATAGGAACCCAGAGGACGCCCCCAGCGGGTGGAAGGGACCCGGGACCTCTGGCCCTCACCTGTCCCTCTTAGAACAGCACAGCTCTCCCTCTTCCAGGCCTGGAAGCAATGCAGCTCAAGCGGGTGTGAGGGCTTTGCGGGCTTGAAAGCCTGGGAAGCGCACGTGAGGCTATGTTTTCCGAGAAGTTCCCAAGAGCCATCCATCGGCCGGCCGGGAGCCTGCTGACAGTCCCCAAAGCCCATGTCTGAAGATCAAACAGACGCCAGTGTCTGTGTCCTCATGGCGCCTACCCCCTCACCAGCCCGGGCCTGCTTTGCAGGCTGTTCTTGGGTCTGGCTTCTCGAAAGGGCTGCAGAAAGCAAGCCTGGAACAAAAAAGACGGGGCTCTTGTTGGTTCCCTAATCTACAACGCTTCACCACCTGCCGCAGCATCCAGCCACGCCAACTTGTCCTGTTATCATTTTGGATGGAGGTGATGAAATCCCTCCTCCGCCGCCTTGGGCAGCCTTAGGCGAACTGGGAGGGCCCAGGTTCTGGAGGCCGGGCAGATGGGGTGTTAGGGAGCCCACAGTCCATAGCCAGAAATGCAACAACAGCCTTCTCAGTAAAATTGCATGTGCGCGTGCACAGCTTGATAGGAACATCTGTGATGCATTATTGTACCAAAATATCTGTTAAGTGCATCAGATTTTTATTTTTTCTTTCCTTGCAGCATTACTGTTATTGCAAAATATTTGTGGGGGGGGAGTGAGAGAAGAAGGTGTGCAAAAGAAAGCTGAGTTACTTTTTGTGTTGTTTGTGTTAATTTGGGTGTTTTTAAAATTTATATTGTTTTTGTTGTTGTTGTTGTTTCTGGACAGAAATACCACACTTTTGCTCACTAAGTGGATAAAGCAAGCTGTGGTCTGTGGAGTCCGTGGGCTGGAGAAAGCATTGAAAAAGCTTCCCCTACCTTGCATGGCTGGAAAGATCGGGTCTATTGATAGGTTTTGGTCTTTGATTTCAAAATAAAGCAAAGGTGCGAATGGAAGGTTCTAGATCCAGCATCGCCGTGGCTCTGCCATGTGACCTTGGACAAGTCAGTTCTTTTCTCCGGGCGCTGCCGTCTCCGTCTGTGAAATGAGACACCCGCATTAGGTCATCTCTCCAGCCCCTTCCAGCCCTGACATTCCATAGGATGATTCTAATCACTTCCACGTGCCAGGCGCCCTCCAGGACGCTCCACATGCTTTTCCATTTCGGCGCATGCGCTCAGCATCCCCATGGTTTTCTTAGCTGGGCACCCAGAAAGGTCGAATGACTCGCCCAAGGTCACATGGCTGCCAGGGACCGGAGCGCCATGGGCCTGACTCTCTGGGAAGGGGTGCTCTTCCTGCCGCCCCGGGCTGTTTCCCCTCTCTCTAGGCGCCTGCTATCTGCCCTCTTCTTCCTTTAGTTTTTTCTTCTGTCTCTGCTCCCATTGAGGATTTGAGGGCTTAAGTATTGTTTCTGGGAGACATGGCACTTGTAGAGAAATTACTTCCTTTGACTATGCTGTGGGAGTGGGGATGGTGCAGGCCCGCCCAGAGGTTACTCTGACGTGCAGTAGCTAGCTCAGCTTTGCAGACAAACGGAAGACAGGAGGCTGGTGGGCAGGTTTGAGGCCCAGCCCCGCACTGAAGCCATAGACTACCCAGTGGGGCAGTGCTTCCCGACTTTCCAGGTTGAGCTGGTTGCGTGCTGGGGACATTGGATAGGGTGGGGCCAGTAAGATGACCACCTCCACGTGGGTTCCGTGCCTGGCAGAGCACGGGCTGTGGCAGGGCCGAGGGAGGGAGGAGCGGTGGGACGAGCAGCAGCCTTGCCTCCAGCAGCCGTATCTGTGGTCCATCTTTTACCGAACAAAGTGAAGCTGGCATATTAAGAGGTGGGCTGAGCCTCACCCTCAGGCACCTGAGCACACCCGAGCCTGGCGTGTGGATCTTAGCACCATCTTGGCATAAGCGGATTTCCGTCGGCTCGGCCTGCTGCCCCTCTGGCTGCCTCTCCCTCTCCCTCCAGGAGCCCTCAGACCTCTCCTTCCACAACCTCCTCTGTGCCGAGGACCGTGGCTGAGGAGCCCCCAAGCCAGGAGGTTCTCTGAGGTCTGAGGACCCTAGTGCATGCTTTGCCGTGTGTGCTTTGACAAACATACTGCACCGACGCATCCCAGGTGCGCGCGTGCGTGCATGCTTGGGGGCTGAACACCAGGCCTTCCACAGGTGTCCAACGGCCTGTGAAATTCTGCAGGCCCCTCCCTAGCGATCGAAAATCACATCACCATTCATGGTTTGTCTTTGCTCCTGGTGCTGCTCTCCTCCCAGAGGGACTGCCGAGTCGATGGTCACAGCCGGCAGGACACAGTTGGGCCCAGTGGACTCAGGATTCCAACTCAGGTGTCTGAGCTGGAAACTACTTTCTGTTTTTAATAGTCCGATGGCACTCCCTGGTGAATGGTGTGTGTTGGAAGGCGGGGGACCTTTCTTGCTAACAGACAGTGAGAATAGAGAGAACACGAACATGGAAAAGTGCTGAGACGGATTTTCTCCCTAACTTCTAAGTTAGATCTCAAGGTAATTCTAAAATCAGAGCTCCCCGCTGGAGTGCGTCCCCGGCTTTGCAAGGGACCGCGGTGAAGACGGCCCCTGCCCCGTCCAGGCCAAGCCTGCACAGCGGAAGAAAGACCGGTCTCCTTGCCTGTGCATGGAGCTCCTGTGCCCCGATGCCAAGGACCACCGGTAAATATTTGGAGAGTGACTGAATGGATGAATGGCCGAGCGGCCAGAGCCCGCGCTGTGGCCGAGCCCAGCCTGTCCCCTGTGGAGCAATGGTGAGTGTAGGAAGTGAGTCAGCAAAGCCGCGGTGGGAGGTCCCTCTTAGATGCTCCGCGTCCTTCTCTGAGGATGCAAAATGTCCGAGTCGTCACGTGGGTTGTCTGTGTGGGCAGCAGCCACTGCGTACCTCATGCCAGGGTTGGGGGGCTCATAAACAACGCACTGCTGACAGCCCTGGAGGCTGGCGAGGGAAAGGTCAGGGTGCCAGCAGGTCCGGGTCGGTGAGGGCCACTTCCGTCTGTGTGTCCTCACGTGGCTGCAGCGGAACCCAGGCTACCGAGGCCCTTAGGAGGGCTCCACCCTCGCGACCTAATCACCTCCAGAGGCTGAGTGCCTGCTACTGTGTGGGAAGTTCAGATTCAGAGCCGTCACCCACCCGCACCTCGCCACTGCCTTGCCTGGGACTTTGGCCTGTCCTCTCCTGTCTCTGGGCCAGCATCAGCCCGGCTCTGATGTCTGGGCGGCTCCGCTTCGGTCCCCACGTCTCGGATGGCCTGAGCCGACCTGCCCTGGGATGTGGAGCCTAACTTAGCCGCTGCTGGGCTGAGCTTGCAGGTTTGGCCCCGTCGGGCCCCTGCTGCCACCGACTTGTCCGGAAGCCTGTTGGTTCCGGTGAGAGAGCCTGCCGGCGCGCACAGCCCCAGCCCGGGGTGGCATCGTCTGCTGGACCCCTGCCCAGCCCGGATCCTCCCCTCCACTCCGAGCCCTCTCCCGCACTCGCTTCCTTGCTCATTCAAGCAGAGCACCTTCTTGAGTCGTGCCAAGGCCGGATCTGCAGGGTTCATTACCTGAGCCTGCACCAGTGGTGCCTGCGAGCCCGGGGGGGGGGGGGGTGGTGCTCGTCCTGTGTTACAGCAGTGGGCACTGACACCCGTCTGTCCTGTGTCCTGTGTCCTGGTTCTCTGTCCTCCTGCCTTCCCTTCCTGTCACTCCCTGCCATCTCTGGGCCTGCTTCTCTGATTTCCTGTCCTCCAAGGGTGGGCATCTCTGAGCCCTACACCCTTGTCCCAGCCCACGGCACTCTGTGTCCACAGCTTAGACCCTACCCCATGGCCTGACAGCAGATCTGCGTGCCCACTTCAGGTGGCAGGGAGTGAACCGGGCACGGAGACTGTGCTGAGAGCGTCTTCCTGCTCCTCCCACCGCAGGGTCTCCCACCCAGCACCCTCTGCCACACCCCGTGGAAGTCCCTCGGGTGAGCCCTTCTGTGTCCAGATGGATGTCTGGAAGGAGGCCCTGCTGGCCCGGCAGGCTCTGTCCGCCCCTCTCCATCACCTGCTTAGTCCACTCCTGAACACCTGAGGTCGTTTCTGGAGGCAGGGGAAAAACACACTCAGAAACAGGTGCACAGGGTGGCCTGGGACCTTGGTCAGAGAGTGAATCCCTGAGGCCAGAGGTGGCCAGGAAGCCGGGGCATCCTGGAGTCTCCAGTAGGGAGACTTGAGGCCTAGAGACCCTCCCAGCAGCACCCAGCTCCGGCCCAGGAGACGGCAGAACAGCAGACCCGGGGAATCCTCACGTCGCCAAATCCTGGCTTCTGCGCTTTGAAGAATTTTCAGCTCTTAGGCAGGGGCCCTTCTCAGGGATCCCTGGGAGCCCCATCCACAGACCTGTCGGCCCTCCTTCCCACCCCCACCAGCTCTCTCGTCCCAGGCCAAAGACGGAAAGCCTGCCCGGCAAAGCGCTTTCTGATGGAGATAAAAATGGGAGCGTGCCTTTGTTAATGGTTCCCATTTGGACATCTCTGCAAGCCAAGAGGAGGTCGCCTGGTGATGCGGCTTCCCCGGGAGGAAATGGAAGGCGGCCGCCGGCGCTGCCTCCTGCCAGCCGCTGCTGACGCTCTTTCCCTCCCGACTTTGCTTCTACCTCGTATCCACTTCGCTCCCTTTTATCTCCCATCACTGGCTCCCTGTCTGCCCACTTAATCCACAGGCGGCCACTGGCCCAGCCTTCAGCTTGGCTCAGCGGCTGCCCAGCCGTCTCGCCGAGCCGCTCGCTCCTCCAGGATCTGCAGGCTCTGTGTCTGGGCTGGGTATCCCGATACCACACTGTTGCCCGGAGCTTGGAAATGCCACTGCCTGGGCTGGGCCCCTCCCTCTCCAGGAATTTCCTCCTTTTCTCTTCTACTTCTGAATTCGGAGACCTTAGAAAATCAGCTCCAAGCCCTACCTCCTCCAGGAAGCCTTCCTAGAATGTTCCCAGATCTAATCTGCTTAGGAAGACAAGGTTCAAAGCTTTCCTTAATGGCCTGGCCACACATAGCTTTCCCCTCCGTGGAGTTCTTCATGGCCGTTTATGACATTCTTTCAGCACTTATATACTTGACTTTATAATTACTACTTAGGCAGTCTTTCTTTCCTGGTTCTACCCTAGCTCTAAATGCGCTCACAACTGATTACAAAATTAGACTGAATGTGCTCCAGTCCTAAAGTTGGGGCTTTGTGGTGTTTTCCATGGTTGGGGCTTTGTGGGGAATCCCGTGGTTGGGGCTTTGTGGCGTATTCCGTGGTTGGGGTGTTGGCATTTCTGGATGCTGAAAGGGGAGCCTGTCTTGGCCTCAGACTTGCCGCCTGAGGCCACTACAGGGGCCCATTCGTGACACCCATGGAACCCGTTGGGTGGGTCCCTCTCTGTCCGGGGGAGGAGTGTTGTTTTCTTCATCTCTTACGTACAAGCGAAGGCCCCCACCTCCCCTGCATGTTTTCACTGTGGGCTGTTCCACTGGAGCCTTCGCTTGCTCTCTCTCGGCCTGTGCTCTCCAGGGGTGCCGAGCTGCGCCGTCTCCCCTCCTCCCTCTCCCAGCCACACCTTGGTCCTGCCTCTGTGCCTCGGCTCATGCTGTTCCCTGCACCTCCGAACCTGCCAGCTTTCTCTTGTCTGGCTGACTCGCTGCTCAGACCTGGGAAGGGCCCCTGAGGGCGGTCCACGTGCTCTTTGAATAAATGCCGCTCTGTGGCCTTGCTCACCAGATCACACTGCCACCGAATTATCACCCCATAGTGGCAGTGTAGGTGCAGCCACATGCTTGGCTTTTAGCACCGTGTTTGGGAAGGAGAGGAGGTCATTTGAGGAGGTCTGTCAAAGCCGGGACCCTGGGGCCCTCGCTGAGTGACAGCCCAGAGCCCTAGGTCACGTGCAGTCTCTGCATTTGCACCCTCTGCTGGATTCTATGTGAGCCCCCTCCACTCAGTCAGGCCAGGTGGCTTCCTGCCAGTGCGCAGAGCCCCCCCCTCCCCTGCAGCCAGTGCACGCGTTCCCCTGCTGTGAGTGCACCCCGAGACTCTGTCCGCTTCAGACTCACAATTCTGCCTTTCCTGCCCACTGGGTCAAGGGCAGGAGCAGGCATTGCGCTCGCCTTACCTTGTGAGCTTACGTGCTCTGTATAGCGCTCCTTCCCCCACTCCCTTATTTAGAGGAACCTCCTAGGCCAGGTCTCCCTTTTGAACCCAGAATCAGTCTTTGAATATGTTCACATATCTTGTTGCAGACTCAGCTCAGGGCTCCCCTCCCTGGAAGGCGTCCGGGCACGTGCCCAGAGCCCAGAATCAGTGTGCTTACTTAGGAGCGTACGTCACCTTGGCTGGGTACGCAGCCTGCCTGGGCCTCAGTTTCCCTACCTGTCGGCGTCAGGGGGTTGCAATGAGAATTGCTTTGCATAAAGCATACAGTACTCAGTGGATACCAGTTCACAGCTATTTGAATTTTTAAGTATGGTCATTGTACGATTTTTAAAGTTTTTGTTTGTTTTTGTTCTTACTGTGTGTCAGACGTGAGGTATGTGTGGGAGATTACAGAGACCAAGGACAGGGTGGTATGGCCGCGTGCTTCCTCGCCTGGTAGGACAGGGAGCCGGCATGGTGAGAGCCACGGTGGCCCGTATGGTGCGTTACAGGAGAGCGGCTCCTCTGGAGATCCAAGCTGGGCATCTGGAAGGCAGCCTGGAGGAAGCCAAGCTGGAGCCTAGGTGGAGGCAGTGGAATGTTAACTGGGCCAAGACTGTGGGCTTCTGGGCTCAGGGCGCTTCAGGTGCCTATGCAGGAGGCCAGAGCGTGAGTGTTGCACCTGGGGGCTGCCTGCGGGTGAGTTCCGCCCCACACTGCGAGGTCCTCTGAAGCCCCTCTGGGCAGGGCACCCAACCATGCCCATCTCCAGGCAAGGGAGGGGCCGCGTGCTGCTGTGTCCCTGGGCTGCGCTGGCTTCTGCACATGTGCATGCAAGTGCCCGTTCTGGGCAGGAGCAGTGAAGGCGGCGGCTGCGACCCCAGAGGGGTCCCGCGAGGAGCTGGCACGTCGGGGCGAGCCGCATCCGCACTCCCGTGCCAGAGGCAGTAGTTGGGCGCGCGGCCAGCCCTGCGCCGGGAAGCCAGGGCGCAAAGATGAAAGGCTTGGGCGGCTTTTTTGCCCTCCGTTGTCCTCTATTTAAAGGATTTACCTCCTTCCTCCGTCAGATTATTTAAAGTTTCCTGGCCAGCGTTATCTCCTGGGGACTTAATGCACCGCCAGGCTGGTGGTAACTTAAGCCCTGGGTTGCACTGGAAAGCCTTGTTTTAGAAAGAAAGATACAGGGAGAGAAAGCCTTTTGGACAATCTCTCTGGCTCATCTGTCCAGCCTGGTTCACATGGTTTCCCTTTCCTGCGCTGCTTGGCCTTGAGCTGAGACGTTGGCAGTGAGGATCCCAGCCACTTGCATCGCCCTTGGCAATTTCCAGAGCCCCTCGGCTTGTGCTAGCAGGTTGCCTCCTGTCCCTCCACAAAGAGGACTCCACAAAGCCGGGCAGCCGTCGCCTGGCCCTTCCTTTTCTCGCCAGTATGATTATTGAGCTCAGAAAGGGGCGGGGTTTGCTGTCAGTCCCACAGAGTGCCAGGAGTTGGGACTTATGGTGGCCCCGCCGACTGCAGCAGGTGAGCGTGGCATCCTCTTCTTGTTGGGCACTTGTGAGCTTCAGCTCTGTCCCCAGGGCTAAGATACAGCTGGAGGAGCTGTGGATGGTCACAGGATGGGTAAACCGAGGCACCCTGGATGTCGATGGCAGCCACGCGGTGGCAGTGCGTGGGCCTGGCACTCCGGAGCCCGCCATGCCGAGGCCTGCAGGTGATTTTATCTCATCCTGCCTCCATCGGTGTGGTGGCACGTGGTCTTCCTGATGGAGGCGGCATTGAGGGAGAGCCTTGGCCTTGCAGGTTAAAAAAGATTGGTGCCCCTAGAGCTGGAGGGGACGGGTGGTTCTAGGATTGAGGAGACTGCCAATGTGGAGGGTGCACAGACAAAGCCTTCCTCTTCCACCCCTCCCCCTCCCTCTGTTGGCTTTATCCCTTTCCTATCCGTCCCCCAAGACACCCACGGCTACTCCGTGCCTATTCTTGCTGGACCCCATGTTTACCAAGGTGAATTCCCAAAGCAATCCTGAAAGGTAAACTATTGTTTCCCCCATTTTGAGGACATTGAGGCTAAGTCGTTTGTGCAAAATGATGGAGCCGGGACTTCGGTGCAGACCTTTTGATGCTTTAAGAAAGAGGCTGGACTGGAGTTGCAATTCCGGCTCTCCTGTTTGGGCTGGGTGGCTCAGTTTTCTGTTTCCACATCTGGAGGGATGGGGCTCACGGAAGCGCTCACCCCCTGTCATGGTTGTGAGGCCTCAGTGAGTCATACAGCCCAGCACCTGGTGCACGGTAACGGGCTCCGCGTGTCAACTCGGGGGGGCGGGGGTTGAGTAGCAGTCATTGTAACTATTGTTACTGGCCCGTATTCGGTCTGTGTCCTGAGTTCAGGAAGCCCATCCCATAGAAAACATGGCTCTTGATTCCTTTGCCTCGCATGTGCAGCAGGGAGGGGTGGGGTGGTTGTGGGCCTCATGGGAGCTGTGTGGTCCGACCACACCCGGAGTGTGGTCAGTTTTTCCTGACCATCTGTGCTGTGCGCTGTCTCACGGTGCTCCTTCTGCGTGGGCTTCCCCACGCTGCTCCTCTGCTGTTCCTGGAGTGGGGATGTAGCAAAAGGAGGGATGGGGGCCCCAGCTGGAGCCTGACTCAGCCGTGGGTTAGATCCATGACTGGGGCCTCTCCATTCCCGAAGCATCCTCTTCCTCCTCGGCCACACAGGGTGGGTGCTGGCAGCAGCAACTCCGTTATGGGGAGAGTCGAGCTGCCTGAAGCTTGGGGAGGCCTTGGTCAGCCAAGCTGCGTGCACTCCTGGTAGCCCCGAGTGCCCCTGTGTTTCTCTCCTTTTCTGTCTGAAAATATGCACTGCACCTTCATGAATTCCTTTCTTGAATTCATTCACTCCTCTAACCAGCTCTGCTGGAAATGACACCGTGTCGGGAGGGAGGTTCAGAGCTGACTGTGGGGCTGGTGGGGGCTTTTTAAAAAAGTTTATTATTTTCACGCACCGGAAAGGCAGAACAGAGAGAGGAACAGACAGACAGATGGACAGACAAATCTTCCATCCACTAGTTCATTTCCCAAGGCCATGACGACCAAGGCTGGATCAAGCTGAAGCCAGGAACCAAGACCTCCATCCAGGTCTCCCATGTAGGCAGCCGGGGCCCAAGCATTTGATTCGTCATCCACTGCCTCCAAGGCACATAGGCAGGAAGTGGGATTTGAAGCAGAGCAGCTGGGTCTCGAATCAGCTGTCTGATACGGGATGTGGGTGTTAGCTATCTTAACCTGCTGTGTCCCAACACTCAGCCCTCTGAGCCCTTCCAGGCACTTCCACGTCACCTGTGCAGCAGTCTCGCATACATTTCACACAACAGGAGACGGAGGCCCAGGGAGGTAAGCCACTTGCTGGGGCCCACAGGCACTAAGAGGAGGATCCGCGTCTCAGTGCAGAGGTTTGGCTGCAGTGCTTGCGTTCTGCACCCCTGAGTGTCAGGAAAAGTGGGGAGTGACCCAGAGGAGGGGTGCACCTCTGCTGGGATGGGAGGTACGGACTAAGAGGTTTGGAGGTGACAGGGCAGGGAACGCAGGCTTCCGAACGACCTTCCCGGGAAGACTGCGGCTCTGGAACAAGACAGCCAGGGACTGCCTTTGCCAGGAGCTGGGGTTGGGGAGGGAGGCTGCTGGGGAGCCTGGGAGCAGGGCCGGCTGTGGGCTGTGCGGCTGGATGGTGGCCAGTGGGTGATAGCTGTCAGTCTCGATGGCAGTCTGTGGGTGTCATCCCCCCAGCCCCCCAGCCCTGGGACTCCCCGCTCTGTTTGCCACCTGTCCATTCGCTCGTGGTGTTCCTGCTGGGTCCTGAACCCCTTGTGCTCATGGCAGCTGGGGCTTTGTATAGGCTTGGGTCACCTGAGCCCCCTGGGAATGCCATCAGGAGAGTGAGTGGCCTACATCCTCGCCGTCAGGGTTAGCCTCGCTGTTGCGAGTGTGCGACCATAGACAGTGTCGGGCCTCCCTCCTTGGTACCTGACTTGGCCTTGGTGTCACAGCCCCGGAGCGCAGGCTCTCCGGGTTCAGGGAACAGCGTCTCTCACTGTGGAGAAAACTAGCAGAGGCATGGGGAGGTGGGGCGCTCGGTCATAGAAGCACTCGGGGCGCATCACGGAACGCTCATAGCCACGTGAGCAAGGTCACGCTTGCTCCCGGGTGTCCCAGATGGCTGCTGTCCCCCGCCTCTGTGTTCCACAGCTCAGCATTTCTTCTGGCTCACACACTCATCTACTCTGTGGTCACAGGGGAACACTCGTTGGTCACATAGGACCACTTGGTCAGACCGGATCACTTCATGGTCATACGAACTTCACTTGGTCACGCTGGCTCACTCATTACTCGTGTGGATCACTCGTTGGAAAGACGGGTCACACCCAGGATCACTCGGTGCAACTGGATCACTCATTGGTCACATGGGGACACCACACCCGGGCTCACCTGGACATTCCTGAGAAAGGAGCTGCCCTTCATCCAGCAGTTCTGGGATGCTCCAGAGGAGAGGGGTTTCCAGCTCTCACAGCAGGACCGCAGGAGGGGTTTGCTCTTAGAAAGGAAATTGCAAAAGGGGCTGAAGAAAGCAGCCATGGTCGACGTTCCAGGGCCTCTTGGGAGGGAGCCAGAGCTCTCAGCACCATTTCTGTCCTAGCTGCTGTGGGACCACGTGACCACCATCTCACGGAACCTGTTGGTTCTGCCACCCCATTGTCCCAGATTCCCCAGCACTCGGTTCCAGGAAGTGGAACATCTGGGCCACCACGCGCCCGCCCCCTGCAGCACCTGGTGTTTCGGTCTTGGGTAGCTGTGAGCACTGACAGCTTCTCACCCTTGTGCTCCGATGGCTCCTGGTGGTGGGGAGGAGGAGGCTGTGGCATTCCACTGATGGCTCTTTCTGGAAGGGCCGCTAAGGCTTCTCCCGGGCCACTGATGGGGGTTAGGGAGCTGCGTCCCCTTAGATGGCAGAGATCGTCCCAGCCCTCCCTACAACCTCCTTCCTCGTGCTTCTGTGTTTTTTCCAGGGCACGGATCAGAGCTTCTGTTTGCTGGTCATTCCACGATCCTCACACAATATAAATGAAAGCTGCTAAAACCAATAAATTCAAACCATGTGTGGGGCAGTGGGGAGGAGCCTGGATGCGGGGTGGCGTCCGCTCTGATGGGGCCCGAGCCGATTTGTGTATGAGAAAAGTCAGTCTCCAATGCCATAAACAGCCCTGGGTCTCTCATCTGCGCCGGGATGCAAAGGCATTTAATAGGAACACACACTCTCTGTCTCCTGTAAACAGAGCAGGAGTCTCCGTGTGAGCCGACCTCAGTTCTGCGTTTTCGTCTTTGGGAAGGCCGGCCAGCCATTCTTGGGGAACGACCGCAGGCAGGCTGGCTGTTGGGTTGCCTTGTATCTGGGTTTGGCAGTGCTTTGCAAAGAGGCTGCCTCTTCATCACTCCTCAGCCTTACAGTCATCCGGGGTGGCTGTCCTAGCCCAGTCAAGCTTTGATGACAAAATACCATAGACTGGATGGCTCGTACACAATAGCGATTTATTGCTCACAGCTCTGGAGCCTGGGAAACCCAAGATCAAGTCCGCCGGCAGATGCGGGGTCTGGTGAGGACCAGCTTCTGTTTCATGGCTGGCACCTTTTCACCGAGAGCCCTGGCCTCCCCTGCCCCTTGTTAGGACACTGAGCTCATTCCTTCAGGCCCTGTGTCCTGAACCAAGACTTACCTCCTGATCGCATCGAGGTTGAGTTTCAGCATGTGTGCTGTTGGGGGTGGGGAGGGGTCATACGAACATCAGCACAGAGTGATGGCGCAGGGGAAGAGCTGGCCGTTCCCAGCGCCGTACCGATGAGAAGCATGAACCCCGGAGATGTGCGTGGCCTGTGATCGCATCTGACTGAAGCGGGGGCTGGACTGGGACGTCTCCCTCCCCGTCTGCATCTCCTTTTCCCGTGCATGATGCACCTGCTCTCCCTAACTGACCGCCCCAGAGGCATCCTCATCAACTCCAGCCTCATCTCCCCCACCGTGTCTCCTGGAACCCTTCCCTCCTCCTGGTCCTTGATTCCGCAGATTCGCCTTTCAGGTCACTCTTGTGTTTGGGAGAGTGTCCTTGGGAAGGAGCTGGACAGTTGGGGTTGGGGTTCCGGTTTCTCTATCTACTGTGTGATGTCCCCTCCACACTGCTCAGTTTTCACAGTGGAATGGGGACAGCCGTCCCTGCCTTGTGGGCATGGTTGCCAGGGCCAGTGCGGCTCAGATATGTGAGCTATGCTCAGCCTGCTTGTTGACTGGGTATCCAGCTCCCCTGCTCTGCTTCCTCCCTGGACTGCAGGACACGGATGCACAGGTGAGGGGGCGTACAGCTGACGGAACGGGAACCCCCATGGAGCACTGTGTCCATGGCAGCTTCCTGGCTTGGATGGTGTGCTGTCATTATGCGGGATGCTACTGTGGCGGTGGCTGGCACGGGGCGGAAAGGGCCTGGGTGAAGAGCACACAGTGTATGTGCATCTACAGGGATCTCCAAACGAGAAATGTCATTAAAAACCCTCGGGTGCTCATTGGTTTATTCATCTGTGCCTGCTGCATGCGCAGGACTGCTCCAGGTCCTAGGCGTGACAAAAGACAAATATTCCTGGGTGGTGTTCGGTGTAGTGGGACGCCTGCCTGCAACCCTATCAGAGTGCCTAGATTTGAGTTCTGACTCCAGCTTCCTGCATGCAGCAGGTGATGGCCTAATACGTGGGTCCCTGCCACCCGTGGGAGAGACCCTGATTAAGTTCTGAGCGCCTGGTTTTGGCCTGGCCCAGCTCCTGGCAACAGCTCTGGCTGCTGGGGGCACTTGGGATGTGAACCAGGAGATGGGAGGTCTCTCTTTCTCTGTCTGCCTGTCTGTCTCTCTCTTTGCATTTGAAATAAGTAAATAAAATTTTAAGAAAGAAAAATGTCCTGCCCCCACCTCCTTCAGATGCTCTAAGGTGGTTCCCATGACCACCATATTTAAAATTACAAACCCTGGAGCTGGTGCTGTGGCACACAGGGTTAAAGCCATGACCTGTAGCATTGACATTCTATATAAGCACTGGTTCAAGTCCTGGCTGCTCCACTTCCCATCCAGCTCCCTGCTCATGTACCTGGGAAAGCAGCAGAGAATGACCCAGGTCTTTGGGACCCTTCACCCACATGGGAGACCCAGAGGAGGCTTCTGGCTCCTGGCTTCGGCCTGGCCTAGCCTAGTGATTGCAGACATTTGGGGAGTGAGCTAGTGGATGAAAGATCTCTTTCTATCTCTGTAACTCTGCCTTTCAAATAAATAAATAAATACATCTTTAAAAAAAAAAAAAAAAAACCCTTACTTTAAACATGCTGTCCTCTTTCCTGCCTTCGTCTTTCCCTGCATCTGTCGCCATGGGCATTGTGGACGGTTTACTAACTTGGTGCTCTGCGTCCCCTCACTGACATCAGCTCCCTGAGAGTAGAGGTGTTTGTGTCCTCGGCACCTGTGCATGCCTGCCACGTAGCAGGGGATCGGTCAGTGTTTGTGGCATCACTGAGAGGTGACAGACAGGAAACAGGTGCACAAATGATTCCTGGGAAGTCAGGGAGGGGTAAATGGAGAAGGGGTTGGGAGATAACAGGAAAGGTTTTGACTGCGTTTTTCTGCAAATCTTGCAGGCCTCCCTGGTGTGTAAGGGGTGAAGTCCTGGCATCGGCCTCTTAGATTGTAATCCACTCTCTCAGTCCCTGTTGTATTCATTCCCCAGATGCTTCCTTGAGCTGTGCTTCTGTGCAGGACCTAGAGAGCAGGCTGAGATGGGCAGGGAAGATCTTGCTCCCAGGCGGCTTCCAGGTGGATAGGGGAGAGGGGCCCAGAACCCAGACAGCCCGTGAAAGGGGCCTGAGTGAAGTCCGGGTGCCAGGAGAGAAGAGGGAACTTGCTCGCTCATGGCTAAGGTATTTAGGGAAGGCTCCTTGGAGGAGGTGTTGATTCCTGGGTCTGGAGTGGCTTCAAGCCCCTTTCTCTCTGGCCCCTGCCCAACTTAATCAACTTCCTCTTCCAGCGACCCCCTGCGGGCCCCGAAGCTCTAATCAGACCACTCCCTGTAGCTGGTGCCAGACACCTGGGGTGCCCTCTCCCCTTCCTCCTGCCTCTCCAAATCCTGTTTCCTGCTCTGAGTCCAGCCTGGCCCTTCCTGCAGGAGCCCCAGCTCCCACGACCTGTCTCTGGACATCTGTGCCACTGCTAGCCCGCCCCGCACCGCCAGACCACAGGGACAGGTCCTGTGTTATCACAGCTTGCGTTTGCTCTTTGGGGCTTGGCACCCAGTAGGCTCTCGGCAGTGCTTGTGGCTGGAGGAACTTGAGAGTGGTGGGCAACCATGATTCATCCACAGAGGTGGGTGTGGGAGCATTTGTTATGCCTGTCATTGGCTCAAACTCTCTGCATTTAGAGCCACTGGTGGCCCTGGAGGCGTGGGCAGGACTTCTGCCTGGACAGTGTTCCAGGTGTGTTGGTAGCAGGCGGTATGACCAAGGCAGAGCACACTGTTTTCTCGCCGCCGCCTGGGCTCTGGGCTCACGGGAGATCTGTACAGCATTTGTTGTTGACATCCAGACACCTCACAATGGTGTTTTTAAAATGCAGCTCATTTTAAGATGGCTTTTAAGTTTTGAAATTATTTTTAATTAAGTGATTTTATGGAGGCAGGGGAGGGAGGGAAGAGAAGAGAAGAGGAGGGGGGAGGACGAGAGATACCTTGCATCCACCAGTTCACTCCCCAGAATGCCCACAGCAGCTGAGGCTGGACCATGCAGAAGCCAGGAGCCAGGACTCTGTGTCTCCCACATGGGTGGCAGGGGTCCAAGTACCTGAGCCGTCACCGGTTGCCTCCCAGGGTGTGTATTAGCGGGAAACGGATCAGAAGCAGAGCTGGGACTCAAACCAGGCACTCTGATGTGGGTGTGCACATCCCAAGTGGCTTCTTACCTGCTGGACTGAACCCCTGGCCAGTGATTCTAAGAAGTATTGAGAAGACGCCCCCATCTTATCAGCATCTTAGTAGGATACGTCTGTGACGGTTAACGAGCCAACACACATGAGCTTCAGTCCACACTTCGTGCAGGGGTCCTTGGTTTCTCCCTGATGGCCTTCTCCTGATGCAGGGTCCCCTCCAGGCTTCCTGCCACATCTCACAGTCGCCTCCTGACTCCTGCTGGCCATGGCTGTGTCTCAGACTTACCCAGCCCCTCTGAGATGGCCTTGATGGTCTTGAGTTCTGCTCAGATACTTATCCAACCATGGGACTAATTGGATATTTTTAATGCCATTAGGCTGTAATTATTATTTTAGGGAGGGAGAGCCTGAGGTCAAACGCTGTCTCGTCCTATCCTAGTGAGCGCCCATGCCAGCGGTCAGCGTGACCAGTCAGGGTTGACGCTAACCTCCGTCTCCCAGCTGAGGCCTGCAAACTGCTCTTCTTCCTCCGCGGCTGTCCACATTGTCCACTGGGAAAGGGCAGCCTGCCTACGCCGTGAGCTGTTACGCCACCCTTGAGAACTGTGTTTCCAGTGCTGAGTGTGAGCTGGCCGTGGTTACAGAGGCTAGAAACAGACTGGTACACGCAACAGGGAACATTTGCTTCCTGCATGGAACTTTCACCCTAGCGAGGGCTTAGCAATGAGTGGTAAGTCCCCGTAGGGCATGACAAGGGTGTAAAGAGAAGCTAGAGCAGAAGCATGGAGAGAGATCAGGGAGCTAGAGTACGGGTTGGAGGGCAGTAGCTGCTTCATTTCCTTGGGCTCCAGGGAGAAGGAGCCCTTAGGAGCCAGCCACGCATACCTGGAAAAAGCACTTTGGGAGCAGGAGGAACTGCCAGTGCCAAGGCCCTGAGGCCTGTTCAAGTGAGAGAAAGGATGTGCCTGAGCTGTGTGTGCACAGGGCTGTGACAGGGCGTTGAGCAAGGAGGAAGTGGGGGGATCTCACTGGGCCCACAGGAAGGTACTGGGTTTCTTTCCCCCATCAGAAGCCATTGGTCTGAAGAAGCGAGAGCTCTAATTTCCTTTTTAATGTGAATGATTGCCTGGGCTGTGGGAGCCAGCGTGGAGGAAGCCGAGAGACCCTTGTGCACAATGTTGGAATAGGCCAGGCAGCGGATGATGGTGGCTCAGGCCTAGGGGGCGAGCGAGATGGGCTTGACCCTGTTGTTGGGGTGGAGCAGGCGTTGCATCTGATGGGTTGCATGTGGAGAAAGCAGGAGGCTGGGACGGCGCTTGCATGTTTTGCCTGTGGCGGTGCCATTGGCTGAAGTGGGGAGGCTGGGGGAGGAGCAAGTGTGGAAGGGAAAAGCACAAATCCATGTGTCGGTCAGAGAAGCTGCCCTGGAACCTCGTTTCTGGGCAGCGCCCCTGGGAGCACCTGTGAGCTGCATCCTGTCGCTGGAGGCCTCCGGCGAGTGCTCTGTTGCCAACTCAGATGCTCCTGGACGGCCAGATGCAAGGGGGCAGCCAGCAATCCTGATCCTGGGTGTCAGGAGCCTGCCAGCCGCCAGGGCTCCTGCCCCCTGCTGGCCTCAGACCCCTGGTGCTGGGCTCCCAGCAGGAGGCTGCCCAGCCTCTCCCAGGGCCCAGCCCCTGGGAATTTATTTTTTTCCTGTCCCAGCTGCAGTGACACGTGTCAGCAGGTGTTTACAGAACACCAGATCCTGTGCAGTGCTGTCTTAGCCATGAGCCGTGGTCCCTGTCTGGGCCAGTAGGTAAGGCATGAGCACGGGAAAGGGACAGGCGTGGGGAGGGTGTGTCCAGCAGGCCACCCAGTCATACATGGAGAGTTACCCACAAGGGAGGGAGGGCCCAGGCCTTGGAGACACCTAGAGGCCTACGGGGTGGCGGGGGCCATCTTTGGAGGAGACGGAAACACGTGTACATGTGAAGGGCATGGAGAAGACGGGGGGCCGTGTGGCCAGGGTTCCTGCTGGGGCGTTACAGAGAGCGAGTGCTGGAGAGGTAGGGTTGTGGCCCACAGAACAGCATGGGGTCAAAATCGGTGTTCCAGTGTGGGCTGCCGTGACAGAGTACTGTGGCCTGGGGCGTATACCCGGCAAACCTTTGTCTCTCACAGTTCTGAGACAAGGGCACCAGCTCGGTGGCATTCTGGTGAGGGCCCTTTCCAGGTGGCAGCCGGCTGTCCTCTCCCTGTGTCCTCACTGCCAGGAGCTCGGCGCCTCCCAGGGGCTCCGCGCCCCAACACTGCACTGCGGCGCGGGGTTGCAGCGTGTGACCTGGAGGGGCGCGTGAGCAGGCAGCCCGTGACGGTGTTAGTGAACAAGGGAGTGATCTGCAAGATTTTTCCCGCTGCCTGGAAGCTCTCCAGTGCCACGATTGGAGTTCAGTGGCTCCCACGGGCACGGGAACCTCGGCCGGATATAACCAGCGTGCAAGAAAACCGGAGGAAACCAGATCCCGAAGAAAGACGTTTGAGTTCCTGGCCAGTATTTAATTTATTATAATAATAATAACGCTGCTAATAATAACAATAATTTTTATAACTACTTAATTAGCGTGATTTTTGCCGGAAAGGCCCAGCAAGCTCCACGCTCAGCCCCGTCTGTGTGTGATTAGAGGTTATTGACTTATCTTGAGGTTTTGCTGTTTTCTTTCCTGGTCGGTCCATCTCACTGTTGGCTCTTTCTTCTGTTTGTGCTCCGTGAGATACCGCAAGAGCACAATCTTTGACAAGGTAAATATGCCAAATCCTTATTATAACATTTAATCACTTAGCGAGGTTTCGCTCGGGGTGGGGGGGAGGGTGGTGGGAATGGAAAGAAAAGTCCAGATTGCTTTGATTAGCTGCATTTTTCTTTCTGGGTGAATGGGAAGGCTTTGGTGGAAACCTCAGCGTTCGAGGCTGTTTCCAGGAAAGAGGGAGAGAAGCCTTTGAGGAGGCTGCGGGTCCTGCTCAGCCGGCCCCACGCGGAACACCTATTGTGTGGCATCGGGCGAGGACACCTGTCTGGCTTACAGAGGGGGCTCGGGCGAGTGGACAGCGAGAGTTCCGGTGAACCCACGTGGCAGTGGATTGTTTTCAGCATTCAGGCCGCTGAGGGATCACTTCCAAGGAGATGCCAGAACCGCACCCGGGGCCAGCTTCCCCGAGTTTCTCCTGCCTTGCCAGGTTACCTGTCCCCTTGGCGGGCGAGGGAGCTGACACTGCGAGGCCTAGGAGCTTCGTCCACGCCCTCAGGAGAGCAGGCTGGTTTGTGCAGTAGCCTGGCTCGGGGTCTGGCATGAGGTTCCTACACACCGTGGACTCTTGGTGCTTGTATCTTGAATGAATGAGGTGTTTGGGGAAGATGCCACGTCTGGGCCTCTCGGAAGGTAGGATTTGTGGCCGTGATTCTAACCCAGGCCTCTCGTCTCCACGCCTGACTTCTTTTACCACAGTACCCAGTTTCCTTAGGCACAGATGATGGGTTAGACTAGGCTGTTGTTCAAAAATATTCACTCCCTGCTGCTCCCCTCCCCCAGCTCCCAGTGATGTAGGATTTGACCACGTGGCTTGCAGTGGCTCCACCATGGACAAAGTGTACTTCCTGCTCCTGGACACTGGCCTCTGTCATGTGACTTGCTTTGCCCAGTGAGACAGCAGCAGGTAGGAAGCAAGCCGAGCCTTAGGTGTGCTTGCTTGGCTGAGCTTTCTCTGCTTGTGCTCTGCCGTTGCCCCGAGAAGAGACTCTGCCACGTAGCTGCTGCCCCAGAGGGAACGCAGCAGACCTGAGCCCGATCCACATGAAGAGCCGAGCCCAGGTGGACACACAGCTAAAATCCAGCCTAGCCCAGCTGGCCCAGAGACGGGTGGGTGAGGAGTGACCCTTGCTGTAAGTGTGGAATCTTAGGGTGCTTGTTACACAGCAGTAGCTGACCAGTACATGTGAGAAGGGTACCTGAGGCAGGGCTGGCGCATAAGCCAATGAAAGGAGGAAAAGGGGGCATGAGGGAGGGCAGGTGAGGTGGGAGTGAGCTTTGGCAGGTCAGCGTGTGGAGCTTGGCTGTTTTCCAGCAAGGGTGTTGAGTATAGGAGAGACGGTGTTTAAACACAGCTGTGGAATGTACATGCAAAATGGTTAAATTGGGGAAGTGACAAGGACAAGTGACCTGTTGGAAAACTGCCATTTTTTTTCTCCCAGCTATGTCCCAGATCCAAGCACTCTGCCTTTTTATAAGAGTACATAGTTCATAAACATTTGAGCGAATATATGTATAATAAAACTCTCCAGGTGTTTGATTACGAGGACTTTGACAATAGAGGTCTGTGGGAACTCACCTGTTTACCCATTCATTCATTTGCCAACGTTAGCTGAGCCCTGAAAGTAAGTAAAGTGCTTGAATCCAGAGTTGGGGTTGGCAGAGCCCAGGGGAGCTCCCTCGGGCCCTTCCCACCCACCCTCGAGCTTGGCACAGGGACGAAGCTGGCGGGGAGGTGAGGCTGGAATACAAGAGACGCACAGCAGAAGTGGGGTCCCGCCCTGGGATGGGGTAGCCTTGAGGGAGGGCTTGCCCCCTCTGGTAGCCATGATGCCTGGGCCGCTGGGGCCTCGCCATCTTGCTGGCTTCACCTGGTACCCCACTGACCCCCAGGGCTGGCTCTGCAGGGCCGCTGGGTTCGTGAAGCCTGGCTGTGTTTGACCCTTGCCTTTAGAGCAGGTCACTGGGGCCGGCTGTCAGCCCTGCCGTCATTGCCCCCTGCTCAGGGCTGTCCCTGGGCTGGCCGTGGGCCAAGGTGCAGAGCCAGAAGGCAGCCCTTGCTAAGGGCAGCGCAGTGCGGCTTCTGGCACGTCGCAGACCTCACCAGCTCGTCAGCCGAAGGCTTAGGTGCAAACCCCAGCTCTGTCCCTCGCTGGCTGTGTGCTCATGAGCAAGTCCCTTCTCCACAGAGCCCCAGGGAAAGGTGGTCCCAGTGCCCCCTGCAAGACCTTGTGAAGCTCCCAGGAGGCCTGCAGGTGAGGAGCTAAGTGTGAACTCTTGGAGAACGGCCACTCTGCACAAAGCACTCGACTGGCTGAGACGCAGATGAGGCTCCCAGCTATCTGGTATGGGCCAGAGCCCAGAGACTGGCCTCTGCGTGGGGTCGCCTAGGTCAGGAGGCCTCCGTCTCCACCTGTAGACGCACTCAGGAAAGCAGGAACTAACAAGGAAGCCCGCACACCCTCCGGGCCTCGGTGAGAACAGGCTGGGCCAAGATCAGGATCTCCAAGCTGAGCTCTCTCCCTGTGTTCCTGAGGGGCTGAAGGTAGTGGCTGCCTGAAATACGGGTTGAGAACGATGTGGAGACGCTGTTGCACCTGCAGGCTGTGATAAATGGGTACTGTGCACAGGAGAGGCCACAAGTGTCCCCATGCCGTCTGCGTGCCAGGACTGACATCTTTAGGCTGCTGGATCGGCCACTGTTTTTCTTTCGTTCAGTCAGCTAAGTATTTCTGGGCGCCTGCTCTATAGCAGGTGTATCCTCGATGCTGCTATTGCAACTCCAAGACAAAGCGGTGTTCAGGGCTCTCCTACAGCTCACATTCTGCAACAGGTAGCCGTCATGGGAGGCAAACGCAGACTAGGTTGGAAAGTAATATGAATTTCAAAAATGGATTTCAAAAGTCTCTGCACTGAAATAGACTTACCCTTGAATTCCGTTTTCCGTGAGCTTTCTGAAGTCCCCTCCTTTGTGCTGTGTAGGTAGGAGTGAGGCAGGGGAAAGAAACCCTGCAGCCCCCTCCCACCCCTAGATCGTGCCCAAGATGATTGCTGGAGCATCCGCCCTGGGGGCTCATCCATGCTGAGGGGGTCAGGGGACTGCAAAGGTGTCTTGGAGTATGTGTGTGTGTGATCCTGTGCTGAGTGACTTCGGGTTAGCAAACACCTGCGTCCTGTCTTGCAGTGCCTAGGTTCAAATCCTGGCTCCCCTTCTGATTCTAGCTTCCTGCTAATGTGCACCCCATGAGGGAGCAGGCCATGTCTCAAGCACTTGGCACCATGTGGGAGACCTGATGGAGTTCCTGACTCCTGGCTCCTGCTATTGCATGCATCTGGGGGAATGAACTAGCAGATAGATGATTTAAGATTTTCAAATAAAAATAAATCAATACAAATTAACACAATAAAGCTCAAGTGGATGACTTTGGACTGAACACTGTCGGGCACTGACTGTGCTTATTCCAGCTGCCCAGGCAACTGAGAGTTCTTGTCCCTTCGTGACGGCTGTTGCCAGAGTCCTGACCTTCCGGCAGCTGGTTTGGGGACTTGGGGCCTCAGGTTGTAGGGGGAGTTAAACTCTAACTGTTATCAAAGGCTCAGCGGGCAGTGCGCTTTCTTGGGTTCTCTAAGAGAAGAGTCTGCTGAACAGATTAGAATGGACAATGCACGAAGAAGCGTGCACCTGACTTTCCTAATCAGAGGCCCAGAGGCCGGAGGATGTTCGTTTTGACTGCTAATATGCTCATTGCGACAGGTCTTATCTCTTCGAAAGCAGGTGATGTAAGTGTCTCCAGTAGAAGATAGTTTCTGACCTAGTTCGAGTCACCATGGGAAGCGGTCAGCCTGCGTGGTGCCCACCACATGCCCATCAAATCACTCGTGTCCTTTGTCCTTGAAAGCCTTGCTGTACTCAGAGATGACACGCAGGGCTGCTTCCCAGAGGCAACGTCCATGTAGAGTGAGCTCTCCCACCAGAGTGAATTACCGAGGTAATAAAATCATAACCCTTTGGTATTAGGTGGAAAACCCTCTTTCAAGGGTTGGAGGGCAGGCGTCTGGTGCACTGGCTGAGATGCTGTTTGAGGGCCGGCGCCGTGGCTCACTTGGTTAATCCTCTGCCTGTGGCGCCGGCATCCCATATGGGTGCCAGGTTCTGTCCCAGTTGCTCCTCTTCCAGTCCAGCTCTCTGCTGTGGCCCGGGAAGGCAGTGGAGGATGGCCCAGGTGGTTGGGCCCCTGCACCCACATGGGAAACCAGGAGGAGGCACCTGGCTCCTGGCTTCAGATCGGCACAGCACCGGCCATAGCGGTGTGAACAGATGGAAGGAAGACCTTTCTCGCTGTCTCTCTCACTGTCTGTAACTCTACCTGTCGAATAAATATATTAAAAAAAAAAAAAACAGAGAGATGCTGTTTGAGACACCTGCATCCCATATTGCAGTGCCTAGAGTCGAGTCCCAGCTCTACTTCTGAGCTTCCTGTAAACGTGCACGCTGTGAGGGAGCGTGTCATGTCTCAGGTACTTGTGGGAGACCCACGTAGGAGACCTGGCTCTTGGCTCCTGGCTCCTGCCGGCATTTGGGGAATGAACTAGCAGATGGAAGATGTCTCTCTGGCTTTCAGATAAAAATAAATCAACAAAAATAAACAACATAAAATATAACTATGATAGTTCTTTTAAAAAAAAGTGTGTTTGTGGAGTGGGCATTGGCCTCGTGGTTGAGACACCTGCATCCCACACTTGCATCTCCTGGCTCTGGCTCCTGACTTCCCACCCGTGCGCATCCTGCCAGGCAGCAGGGGTGGCTCAAGGAGTTGGGTCCCTGCCACCCACACAGGAGACCTGAATTGTGTTCTCAGGTTCTGGCTGTGGTCGTGGCCCAGTCCCAGCTCTTGTATGCATTTGGGGACAGAAGCAGCAGATGGAAGATTGGAAGATCTCTGTCTCTGTCTCTTTGTGAGGTCCTGCCTCTACAATAAGAAATAAAAATGAATCAGTGACAAGCTCTCCGTTTGTCACATACAATAGCCAACTCTTTTTTCTTAGGAGAATCAGGGGTCCTCAATAATGAATGAGTTCTTTTCAGGTACTTTTAGGCTGCCTCATTTAAAATGAAATGAAGGTCACTCATTTTTACTCTATGACTATTGTAAATTAAATTATTAATATTGTAAATTTAATTTTTAATATTGTAAATTGTTATTGATTCAGAGAGCAGCTTGCTCGTACCCATTCACTGAAACACACTGAGGGTTTCTTTCCAGCCTAACAGGAGTGGGGACCCTTTTTTCTGCCCAGCGCCATTTTTTTTGACAGAGTGAGACAGTAAGAGAGAGAGACGGAGAGAAAGGTCTTCCTTCTGTTGGTTCATCCCCCAAATGGCTGCTACGGCTGGAGCTACGTCGATCCAAAGCCAGGAGCCAGGTACTTCTTCCTGGTCTCTGACGCGGGTGCAGGGGCCCAAGCACCTGGGCCATCCTCCACTGCCTTCTGGGGCCACAGCAGAGCTGGACCTGAAGAGGAGCAACCGGGACTAGAACCCGGTGCCCATATGGGATGCCGGCGCCGTAGGTGGAGGATTAACCAAGTGAGCCACGGCGCCAGCCATGGCCTTTTGGGTATTTATAACATCATTGGTGGGCCATACAAAATCACCAGCTTAAAAATCAGCCTGCTCTAGATTTGGTGAATTTTGAGTCCTGCCTGTGGTTGCCTTGGTAGGGCCAGGACTGAATGATTTCAGGGCCTTATGGGACCTGTGGGCTGGATGTCCCCACCATGTAGAGTATTGTGGTGCTTTGAAAATGCGCTGATAAATCCATTGCCGCTCCACTTAGCCGTGTGCCCGGGAGCTTTGGAACCTGGTGAGGAGGGTGACCCGGGCTGCAGTTATTCCCCAGTCCTTAGGTCCTTGGGTCTCCCTGACCATTTCCCTAACTGCCCCAGCAGAGTCAGGCTGGGCATCCTTTGCAAGTGACTGGCTCTTCTACTCCATTGTGAGCTAGGATGCCACAGAACAGCATTATAAGCAAACCCAAGCTAAGCTAAGTGGTTTCACCCTGAGACAGGGAGGTGTTCCAGGAGTCGAGTGGGTGAGTGTGGTGTGGTGTTGGAACATGTGCTCTGGGTAGGAGAAGTTGCTGGATGGGACTTAGGGACAAGCAAAGTACCAGCATGTGTGTGTTCGTTTTTATTCACTCTCCCGATGCACGGGACAGGAGAGGATACTTCAGTTCCCTTGGTTTCTGGTGGCCTCTCCAGCTCCGGGACCAGCATGGATAAAAGCTTCCAGGAGGCCCGTTTTGGCTCAGTCAAGAAAGCCTTTTGCTGATAGAGAAGTGCGGTCTCAGAGCAGCTGCCTGGTGGTGGTGAGCGCCCTCCTGGGAGCTGTGCCTGCAGAGCTGGGGTAGCTATCCAAGCAGGGCATGTAAACGTTGGACAAGTGACTGTCCTGCTGTTTTAGTTTTTAAGATTTTTTTCAACTTTTCTAAATATAATTGAATTACCCTAAAGCATATATTTAAAGGGTTGATTTTTTAAAGATTGATTTATTTACTTGAAAGTTATTTATTTATAAATTTAAGTTATAAAGTTATTGATTTATTTACTTGAAAGTTAGAGTTATGGAGAGGGGTAGAGAGAGATAGCTTCCACCCACTGGTTAACTTCTCAGATGGCTGCAACAGCTTAGGCTGGGCCAGCCATAGCCAGGAGCCAGGAGCCTCATCCGGGTCTCCCTTGTGGGTTCAAGGGCTCAAGGGTTTGAGGCATCCTCCACTGCTTTTCCCAGGCCATTAGCAGGGAGCTGGGTCGGAAGTGGAGCTGCCAGGACAGGAACTGGCGCCCATATGGGATGCCAGCACTGTAGGTGGCAGCTTTACCCGCTACGCCACAGCACCGGCCCTGACCTGAGTGATTTTCAAAATCCCTTCCTGAGATGGGGCTAAGTAGCGCTAGCCCAGTCGACATCTGCGCATGCGCCGGGCACACACAGCTCAGTCACCAGGCGGTCTGGGAGGTGCCTCCTTTCACCGTGCTCCCGAACGCCTGAGCAGGTGTTCCCCTCCTTGTCTGCTAAGGTGATGCAGTGTCACCAAGCCCAGTGCCCAGCTGGGAGGCCAGACACACTGGCCACCACCCTGTGGGAACGGCGCCGACTCTGGGCTGTGTGGCTCAGTGCCAGGGAGCAGCTGCTGGCGTCCCCAGGGCCTGGCCACGGCCCCTCTGCCCTGCAGCTCCCAGATGTCCTAGCACGCAGCCCTGCCACCTCCCCCCCGCTTTTGTGCCAGAGTCACTACAGGGGACTCACATGCTTGGCCCTGTGCTGACATTCAAAAGAATTAATAGGCTTCTCTGTAAACAGCCCCAAACAGTTCATTGAGTGACACGTGGGGCTTTGCGTGGCCACGTGGCCGGGCGCGGCTGGGGTTTTTTGTTTGTTTGGGTTTTATAAACCATGAGAAGTGTCTGCCACGTGCTGTCCGTCTGGACGGGGGATGGGGAGTGGCGAGAGAGGGGCTTCTTCCTCCCTTGGTCCAGGGGCAGCCTGGAGTTTCCGGAAACCTTCCATGAGTACCCCAGCTCTTCACAACCTCGACTCCTGCGCCGTTGAGAGGGACTCAGTGAGACAGGACAAGCCCGATCCCTGGTGTCAGGAAGGGAGACGCAGGCCCGTTTCCCACATGTTGAAGCAGGGGAGAGGTGTGCTGTCATCTTCAGGTACGGACACCTTGTCCAAGACCCCACAGAGATAGACGCCCCCAGAGGCGGTGGGGAGGATGAAGAGATGGGACAGGGTCAGCGGGCAGCCTTCCTCAGGACAAGGGAAGCAGAGCAGTTAGGGGCCGCCAGGCCAGCCCAGGGGCCTTTGGCTGCCCTCACGCTGCCCCTGCTTCCTCCCCAGGACTTCATGAGCACCTCTTGAAGGCTCGGTGTGTGTAATCAGCAGCCCAGGCCGGCGATGTGGTCCTCGTCCTTGCCACATACCCCATTTCTCAAGGAAGCAGGAGGCAGCCCCAAGTTCTCCCAAAAGTCGGGCTGCTGCTGCTGTCATGGCTCCTCCCGCCCCCTCATCTGCTGGGCTCTTTGGTCTTCTCCAGGGACTTTGGGTGGAAACCACAACCTTGCTCTTAATGCTTGAGTTGAACCTACTTGATCAAGTCCTGGAAGAGAAATCAAAGGCTATTGAGGAAGAATCGTGTGCAGTGCCTAAAATCCCCAAATACACTTCTAAACCAAAAACAAAAAGCCCCTACTCTTTGAAGAAAGAGTGAGATGGCTCAGTGCCCTGAAGAGTTAGAGGAGAGTGGTGCCTGGCTGGGGTGCGGGGCAGCAGCCTCCCCAGGGAAGGCTTCCCGGGGCCGCCGACTTGTACGGGACCTGAAGGCTGCTCCCACCCCCGCCCCGCCCCACCAGCTTCCACTGGCTCATCTGAAACTTGAGAGACGCTGGATGAAGTGGCTGACCCCAGCCTGGGCCCCAGAGCTCCCTAGCCATGGAGGGAGGTAATAGCCAAACTTCCAAGGCTGCTCAGTATTTAAAAACAGAAAAAACAACAACTGTTGGAAGCAAAATGCGCAGATAACTCAAATTTCGTTTTTCATCCCCCAGATGTATCAATATCCAGGGCTCCAACTCTGTTATCTTCTTCCTGATCAGAAGCCTCGACCTGGCTCTCGACAGAGCCATTCGGGATAGGGACTTGGTGTGTTTGGCAGGGGAAATATTTCAAGACACGACACGCAACAGAGTTGGGGTGGGGAGATCTTTTTTCAGTTAGAAGTTTAGAAACTGCGCTTTCAGCATTTCTCCGGGAAGATCGCGTCCTTCCCTCACCAAGTGGATGGGTGCACCCCAAACTTTGCAGACTGGTTGGGGGCTTGGGGTCTGCAGTGTGCCGAGCCCACTCGGGGACCTCCTCGGCCTCCCGCCCTCCACTCAGGTAAGTGATCCTGTGGGTAATGCGACCAGAACGCTCCCTTTTCATCTCTGTTAATTTCCAAATTGGCTCGTTAAATCTATACATTCCAGAGACTGCGTCCAACGTTCCAGGGAACCCGTCCATGGACAATCGGAGCAGGAGCTCTTTCCACCAGGGTTTGTTTAAGCGAGGGAATGTTAAATAAAAAAAATCCCCAGAACAAATTCTCTTCACTTCTGCAGAGGGACCTCAGATTGCAACCTCATGCTCACCACGGCCCGTGTCTCTCTTTGGCTTGGCAAAGTGTCTCGGCGAGCCCAGCCTCTGGGCCCGCCCCAAGTTCACTTCCTCACATGTGTGTGCACTCCTAGTGCAGACAAGGCGTTGTTAACTCGCCGCCCTGCCAGAAGCGGGGCCGCCGGCTCCGGGGGGCTTCTCTCTCCGTTTCCTTTCTGCATTGCTGCTGCTGGGAGACAAACATGGAAGTGTCTTGGAGGCTTCCAGGGCTGTTGCCGGGGGAGGTGTCAGCCTTGCTGCCAGATGGGTACGTGGTGGTGTGCCACACATGCGAGAGCACGCCCCGGGGAACTTCAGCTGGAATTCACCGCCGCACAAGAGCGCGAAGCAAACAAATAGCCCACGTGTTCCCGGGCTGGCCCCCAGCCCCGTGTCGCCCCTGCCGGCCTCCGGCCCTGCGCTGTTCCTGACTTTCCTGACCCAGGGGGCTGCCACGTCCCCTCAGGCCCGTGTTGAAAGGAGTGGTCCGTTCACTCAGTGCGTCGGTCCCCAGGGAGAGGTTCGGGACAGTGGGAGGTGTCCTGGCCTGTGGGTCAGGAGGGATGGGTTCTGATGTTTCTGTGTTGCACCTGTGGCCTGGGGTGGCCATGGAGAGAGGTGGGGCAGCACGTTCAAGCCTTGGGCAATGTCATAGTCTTCGCCGAGCAGTTGAGCACCCAGAAAGTGCATTTTGCGGGACACCCATTTGCTCTCAGGAAGCTGCTAAGCCCCACGTGGGAGCCACCCCTCAGGTAAACACGCATGCATGTTGAACTCAGCTTTTGCTCACTGCCCTGGGACAAACGCTGTTAACACCGTCAGAGGCAAGCTCGCCCTCAGTCTCTAGTGAACAAACCAGGGAACGGACGCTGGCGTCATGGAGGCTTGGCTCCTACGTGAAATCTGCCGGCCAGGCCTCGCTTGGCACACCTGCCTGGTCCCCTGGTGAGCCCTAGCGGTAGATGCCCCTCCTTCTCAGTGGACCTGGTCTGTCCTTGCCTGGAGGCCTTGGGCAGGGCTCTGACTGCAGCTCTGTGCATCTGGTCCTCCTTCAGGGGGAGTGTGGGAGCCCAGGAAACCCAGAGACGTCAAGAGTGCTGCGGCGGCTTGTTTGTGTTCAGCTGCCAGCTGCACCACTTAGTACCAGTGCCTCAGTTTGCTCATTCACAAAATGGGCGTATAATTGTACCACTGCCGAGGGTTTCCATGCCGCCCAAATGAATCCATGGATCCATGCAGAGTGTTGGAGCAGTTTGTGGTGCGTGTTCACTTCCATTCATGCCGTTATTATTACTGCACCTGTAGGCACTGGCTTTCTAGGTGGGTGAAGGGCGGAGGAGGAGCACCACAGCTGGCGGGCTGCGGTGGGCGGAGCTGGGCATCTGAGGCGACAGCTCTCCATCCCCTCAGGTCTCATCTGCAGAGCGGCTTTCTACAGTGGTAGAGGTCATGGGTGGAACAAGTGGCCGGCAGCTTCCTCCTGCTTCTGAGTCTAAGCCATAGACCCCTCTCTCCCCAGCACACTCTCTCTTTCTGAATGGCAGGGAGGTAGCAAACAGCATCCAGGACACCGGCAAGATTGACAGGGCCATTGGGGCTAGCTGGGGAGGCCAGGGTTCAGGCTCCATCGAAGCGCCCAGCAGAGAAACATAGGCCTAGCCGCTGCCTGTCACCCCAGTGCCTCTCAGGCACGACTGAGCTTCAGTGTCAGGAAGCCAGAGACCTGGGGGTGCTGCCCAGCGGACGCCTGGCCTGGGGACTCGACCTCAGGACCACGTCTGGAATGGACTGAGGGTGGGGCCTAGGGACGTTGGGGGCCGTGGGTTAGAGGGAGAAGGACTTCACCAAGGCTTAGAGGTCTCGGGGGTGGTCAGGCTGTGGGTGACCAGAGCTGGGTGTTTCTAGCAGAGCGGGGGGATTCAGGTGAAGCTTCATGAGGGCTTGGGCGCCTGACTACAGCCAGGCATCTGGGCCAAGGCGATGGCTGGGCCCGGGAGGAGAAGCCTGGGTGGGACTTGGGAGACCGGGGCAGGGCAGCGGAGCCCTGCAGGCGAGGCTGCTTGTGTAGGGTCCCTGGGGCGTGAGAGTGAGGACCGGGATGATGGCACCAAGCGCACACTGCTGGCCCCAGGTGCAGGGGCAGAAGGTGAGCAAGGGCTGGGAAAGGACATGGCTAAGAGCGCTTGGGATCCATAGCCTGCAAGTGCGGAGGCCCAGGCGGAGGCAGGAGGAGTGGGGGGAGATGTCGGGGAGGAGGGGCCCTGGCAGCCGGGGAGCCATTCCGGAGGCGAGACCAGCTGCAGGTAGAAGCGAATTCCACTCCCCTCCCGCAGGACTCGAGGTGCAAGCGAAGGGGCCGCACCGACAGGCTGTCAGGCAGCTGGGCCCTAGGGAGTAGGGTCTGGACTGGAGATAAAGACAGGGGAGGCCTCTGGGCAGAGCGAAGCCACGAGCGTGCAGGGGTGGAGAGAGAGAGGAGACCAATGACAGAAGCTGGGACAGCAGCCATGCTCTGGTTCGGAGGAGGAGGGAGAGCAGACGTAGTAGCTTCAGAAAGAGGGGGTCAGGGTGGCCAAGGGGGCAGGAGGCACGCAGAGAGGCAGCTTCCTGCCGCACCCAGCTTCCAAACAGCCTTACTCAGGACGGCCCCTCTGCTGGCATCCGCGCCTCCCAGCACACCGCACTCACGCCTGCGTCACAGCTCCACCCAGTGACTTGACTCAAGTGTCAGTTCAAGCGGCACCTCCCCTGGGAAGCCCTCAGCTGCTCCCTACCCCAAGAACACTGTTGGTATTCCTGCTCTGTAGCCCCTCCCCCCAGCCTCTCTCCATTGCACCTGCCTGCTTCACTGAGGGTCGGTCTCTCCACCAGACTGAGCTTTGCATGTCTGATGCCCACCTGTGGTCTCATGGCCCTGGAAAGCACCTGGTGCAAAGGGGACCCCTGCGTGGGTGTCAGTGGATTGAGGAGGGCATTTCCAGGAGAAGGGAGCTAGGCAGATGGCGCTGTGGCCTTGGTGATTGGTGTGGGAGGGAAGGTGACAGGGAGGGAAGTCTGATTGCAGAAGGTGGCCCATGGCTCCAGCCGCCTGGAACCCCACCCGCCTGCCACCTCCTGCCCAGCTCCACCATGATCTGACTCTCATCAGCCTTTGCTTGCTCCTGGGCCTGTCTTGTCTGTGCAGTCCTTTGGAGCTGCGACTTGAAAACTTCTCCTATAATTGGCATGGAGTGGGCTCTTGGAAGATGCCTGTTTGCATGAAATCGTGTCCAATTGTAAAGCAAGAACTATTGAAAGACGAGAAACTGACCGCTTTTCACATTGTCTTGGAAGTCATTTGAACAGGAATGAAGGAGGCCAAGCCGTTTGCGGGAAGGAGCCTGGAGTGAGGCAGGAGCCCTGGGTAGATCCGGCCTCACTCAGCCCCTCACAGTTCCCAGGCACCTCCTGAGGCCCAGAGAAAGCTCCTCGGCCCTGGTTTTATTTCATGAATCCATTTGGCAGGCTTGATGCTTGTTAAAATGCTGATTTGTCATCTTCATTTTAATTAACATTGGGGGATCGAGTGTTTGGCACAGCGGTTAAAGCACCTCTTGGGGTGCCTGCAGCCCCTGTGCAGGTGCCTGGGTTCAAGTCCTATTTCTGCTCCAGTTCCGGCTTCTCCAACATAGGAGGCAGCAGGTGATGCCTCAAGTACTTGTGTCTTTGCCACACATGAGGGGGACCTGGACTAAGTTCTTGGTTCCTGGTTTGGGCCGCCAGCCCTGGGTCATTTGCATGAATTGGGGAGGGAACCAGTATTTAGGAGCTTCCTGCGTGAGTGTGTGTGTCTCTGTCTGTCTCTGTCTCTCTGCTTCTCCAATTTGAAAGAAAAAGAAATAACAACATAGAGAGGCTGCAAGAGGTGCAGTGAGCAGCTTTAGGTGCAGGGCTGGGGAGATCCGGTTGCCGGGCTGTGTGTGCCTCTCTTGTCAAGCCCAGCGCCGTGCTGACCTCTGTGCCTGCTCAGCCCCACCGTGCCCGCAGGAGAGGTTTGCTTCTTGCCCGGAAGGCTCGGGAATGAGCCTTTGGGAAGTCGAGGCTGAGGAAGCTTCTGGTGCCAGCTGAGCCCTGTGATTCTAGGAGCAAAGGCCCATCTGACTCGAATACATGGTACTTAGGGCCAAACTCAGTCTTGGATGCCTGGAAATATTTGACATGATGTCATGAAAAGCTATGAAAACGTCTCTCCGCAGCTCCAAGGAAGGAATTAGGCGTTTGCACGTACGTATGTGTTCAATTTTCATCTGTCCTGATTTCCTCTTAAAAAGCTGCGAGTTCTTCCTCGGGGTTGGTCCAGGCCCCTCCGAGCCTCATCTGCGCGGGGACGCGTCCTGCCCGCCTGGCTGCTCTCGCTGAGCAGTCCTCTGTGGGTTCTTCAATCAGGCGCTGCCAGGGGCTAAGGAAGTTAAAGCAAACGTTCCCCTAACCCTCACTCACAGCTGGGCCCTGGGGACACGGGGACATGGGTACTGGCCAGTAAGGCCCCTCATCTGTGACATGGACTGAGGCTGTCGGGAGCCAGGGCGAGAGAAGATCCAGGACTTCTCAGGGCAGCTGACGGTTGAGAAGACCCGGGAGAGAGAGAGTGGCCCTGCCCTTGGGGAGGTCACGGTGTCCCCAGGAGCCAGGTGCGGTGGGCGAGCCGTTCCATGAGAGCGAGTGAAACGTCTTATTCGTGTGTTGCTCAGCAAATGCCAACGAAGCAGAGGAGGGCACGAGTCGCCGGAGGCCTGCAGCGGCTCTGCTGGGGGCGTGGTGCACACTGCCCTCGAGAGGCTGACGGGCAGGTGGGAGCAACAGGAGTGCACCTGTGCGTCCAGGAGCGAGTCACAGGGACAAAGACAGAGGGATGCACGAAGGCCCCTGGGCTTGGCCAGTGTGGGCGTGCTTGCCCTCTGTACCCTGTCACAGGGCTGCCCCGAGTCTTCCTGGGGTCTCAGGGGGCAGCCTTGCTATCTGGACCGGCAGCAGTGGCTATAAGGAGGACAGGGCCAGAGGCAGGAGGGAGCAGGGGAGGCTTCCTAGGGGAGGAGCTACAGCTGGGCCTCAGCGAAGGGGAGGGCTGGGCAAGTAGGAGGGGCAGCAGAGGAGTTCAACAGGGGCCAGGAACCAGGGGCAAGAAGGGGACATGGTAGGGTGGGGGCCTCGGGTCAGAGTGTGCTTGGAGTGGCACCTGGCACCGTGGCCGGTACCTGCAGATGAGCCCGGAGCCCACTCTCCCGGCTGTGGTGAGCACCAGGGAGGACGCCTCGGGGCGTGAGAAGGCTCCAGCGCTGGGTGATTCAGGGGTCAGAAGACCCAGCTCCTGTAGCCCTGGGCCCCAAGCCTCGGATGGGCCACGCAGAGCACTAGGACGTGGGAGGGGCCCCTGGTGTTCCGTGCCTGCCTCATGTGGGAAACTTGAGCAGGGCACACCACTTTGGAGGTGTCGGGGGGGGGTGTCACTTTGTGAACTGGGGAGGGGGGTGTCACTTTGTGAATTGGGGAGGAGGGGGTGTTACTGTAGGAAGTAGGGAGGAGGGGGTGCCACTCCCCCCTCCCCCCTACGGTGAGGACACTCCAGAGCGAGCCTCTGGACAAGGTAAGTGGGCGGGAGATGCAGGCTCACGGCCAGGCCCCCTGACCTGGGAGGAGCAGCTCCGTCCCACATCGGCAGGGACTTCCTCAGGCCACTGGTCCCAGATCCTGCCCCTGCCGGCTAAGGCTCAGGGCAGCAGGAACGCCTGCCCACCAGGCACATGAGCTTCCTGGGCCTGGGGAGGGGGCATCCAGGCTGCTGCAGCCCCAGGGTCCTGGCTCCAGTGCTCCAGGCTCGCCGAGGTTTATTTGTTTGGGGTGAAATGGCAAAGAATCGAGTCCAGCGGGCTGTCGTGGCAGCAGTGAAGAAAGGCCTGCCTGTTCCTCCCCAGAGACTCCCCCGCGTCGGGCCCTGCGCTTTGCTTGGTGTCGGCAGACAGTGTCCTCCTTTCTCCCTGTGCCCGCCTGCCTGTCTGCCCTCGGGCCACTGGGCCTGCTGCTGCCCGCCGGGCTTGGCTGCTGCGAAGGAAGGGAGAGGATGCCTGAGGCCCTGGGCTGTGGTCCAGCCTGGCCTACCAGCCCTGTAGCACCTTGGGGCCAGCACGCCTCTGGGACTCCCAGACCTCTCTGTGTGGAGCCCATCAGTGCATAAAAAATGCACCAAGGGCCACTGTGGGCACCAGGGGCAGGTGTGACGCCCGCCTCCTTCCTGGAGCAGGCACCAGGGGGTCAGGGACCAGGTGAGCCCCGGCGCCCCTCCCACCACGACCGCCTGAGTTTCTGTAGCTGTTTCGCAGATGGATACCCATGGCCCGCTTGTCTGCACCCTCTTTCCTCCCTCTCGTCGTCACACGTGGCATAGAATCCAGAGCTGCTCCCGGTCTGCTCCCTGTCCACCTTCCCAGCTCTAACAGACGCTGCTTCCTTTGCTTTCCCTGCTCGAGTCTCATTCCGTCTTGGCTGATGGGGCTTGTTGCTGCCCCAGGGCCTTTGCACGTGAGCTCACTCTTCTGGGGCTCTCTTCTCATGATGTGTGTGTGTGACAGGTAGGGCTTCTTTTGATTTCAGTGGTCTCCCAATGCCCATGATCCTTCACTCCTTGCCTTTCTCTCCTTTCTTTCTATCACTCGTCACTTCCTGAACTGATAGTACTCGTTTGCCTCCTGGTTACATTTCTGCCTCCCTCGCTAGATGGTAGGCTCCCTGCCTGGCACTTTCTAGGGCCTTGGTACATATAGGTGAATGAATGAATGAATGAATGAATGAATGAAATGGTGTGTCTCGGTTTTCAGAGGAGTTGTTTTAGACGGTTTTATTGTTTGCTCTGGAAAGTTCCGGGTCCCTGGGGACACAGAGCTGAGGAGCCGGGCCTAGCAGGTGCAGTCACAGAGGAGGCTGATGGGAGCGGCCAGGAGCCTGGGCAGGGCTGGGCGGCAATAGCTGTAGGGTCAGGCCGACCTCCGGGCCCTGGGCTTAGCTCTCTGGACCCCAGTGTCCTCAACTTCGAGAGAGAGGCATGGCACACCACCAGGGATGAACCTACAGAGAGCATTCAGAATAGCAAGTGTGGCGCTGGTGTGGTTCACAGTGGCTCTCACCATGACGGATTTGCCGTGTTTACTCTGAGTTCTGTTCAGGTCCAGCCCCGACAGCTCCCGCCTGTGTGTCCTGATGTCAGTCACGTCCGGAGCTCCTGAACCTCGGTGCTGTCACTGACATAGCGTGGCTGGCAAGTCTTCCAGACCTGTCATGAGGGTGGTGGAGAGAAACCCCCCGAGGGCCAGGAAAGCCTGGGAGTCCTGGAGACGGACGGCAAGAGGGAGACGCCACGAGCGGTCAGCGGTGCCTAGGAGGCACAGCGAGGGAGAGGAGACTTCTTGGATTTCCAGGGAGGAATACAGAGATTGTCTGTCACTCGGGAGGGTCTTGGAAGTTTGTATTCTGCTTCCCACGTGCAAAGAAAAGAATCTGGGATGAGGTCTTGGTCTGGGCTTTCTCTTACTCATTCTCCTAAAGGATGAAAATCCGGTCTTGATTTTTTAAATTCCAGGGGTGGAGAGAGGCAGGGCGGGCGGTCTGGACGTTTGGGATGGGATCTGCTGTTCTCCACCGTGGACCCCTGTAGGCTTTGGTCAAGAGCATCGGGAGACACAGAACTGATGGCCTGAGAGAGGTGCTGTTAGCACCAGGTACTCCAGTACCCAGGCTCGGGCCTGCCTGGGAAGTTTCATGCTTGGTCTGACCCTGTTAACCCTTACAAAGCCATTTTGCTTACTGGTCGTTAGCTGCTGTGTGTGCTGCCCCTAAAGCAAACCCACAACCAGGAAATGCTCTCAGGATGACAGCCCCTATCGCACGTGCCCAAGCCTTTGTCCCCACGACCCAGAGCCCAGCACCACCTCTCCACAGTCTTTGCCTTCGAGATGTTGTAGCCGTGACTTCAGGGCTTCAGAACTTCCAACTCTGAGATTCCAGAGTCCATGGCCACGAAGTCCAGAGTTTGTGCTGCTGCAGTGTTGAGACCGCACAGCCACCAAAGTCCCAGAGCCTTGTTAAAAATTTATTTTCGTGAAAGGTAGAGTAAGGAGAGAGCTTCCATCTTCTGGCTCAATCCCCAGATGGCTGCAGTGGCCAGGGCTGGGCCAGACCAAAGCCAGGAGCCAGGAGCCAGGAGCTTCTTCCTGGTCTCCCACGTGGGTGCAGGGGCCCAAGGACTTGGGCCATCTTGCGCTGCTTTCCCAGGCCATACCAGGGAGCTGGATCAGAAGTGAAGCAGTCAGACTCAAACCGGAGTACATATGGGATGCTGGCGCTGCAGGCAGTGGCCTCACCCTTTATGCCACAACCCCAGAGCCTTCTGGGACACCCATCTGACTTCCCGCCCCCACAGGCTGGTCTGCTGTGCTGCCAGCCTCTCTGGCTGAGGAGCGCTGGGCCAGGCCTCCAAGTTCTTTGTGGTTGCGTGGGAGCAGCAGCAGCAGGCGGCTCCCCCGGCCGAGCCTGTTTCCTCGCCTGTCGGTGTGGACTGCAGACAGCCTTGCAAGGTGGGGCTGAGGATGGGGAAGGTTTGTGTGGGGAGGGGCGCGCTCTGCAGATTCGAGCCATTCCTGTGGGAAGGCCCCGGCAGCCCTGCTCGGCACCCGCGACCTGACCCCGGAAGCCCCAGCTCCGTGCCCGGCTCACTTTGACTTTCACTCGCTCTCTGGGCCGTGTCCGCCATCTGTTGTTTACCGAGATTCTTAGCTCAGTCGACTTCCAGCTCCGCTGGCCCTCTGGGATCTTGCGGCTTCCTTCTCTGGGCGCGTCAGGCGAGTGCCAGGTGGGAGTCCCCCCCCCCCCCAATCTGGGCTTCGGTTCCAGCGCTCTTCCAGCGCTCGGCAGGCTCTGCATTCGAGTCCCGGCCATGCGTGTTAGTTACGTGATTATGCTGATGGCCACCTGCCCCGTCATCCCTGGTGTTTAGTATCTAGCAGCAAGCGAATCTTTGCATGGAGAGAGTGAGGTGGCTCCTGACATCGCCACGGCTGACAGCAACAAAAGACAAAGTGTGTGAAATAGCTGCACCATGGTAGGTTCTCATCGATATGGGTGGAGATGACAGCATGTGGTAGGGGATCCCGAGCTTTGGAGCTGGGTTCAGAGCCCCATCCTTCCCGTGAGGGTTGTGTGAGCTGGGAGAAGTCACTTAGCTGCCCTCAGCCCCCGCTGTCTCATCCTTGAAGTCCTCATCTCAGTCCATTTTCCATTGCTGTTACAAAACACCTGGCACCGGGGAGTTTATAAAGCAGAGATGTCTGTTTGGGTCACGGTTCTGGGGGCTGGGAAGTCCAAGAGCCGGCGCTGGTGTCTGCTCAGCATTGGCGAGGGTCTACTGGGCACGTCCGTGTTCAGAGAGGGTGTCAGTGCTGAGACGGAGCAAGTGTGGGTACTCAACTCTCTCTTCTAATGGATTCACCTGTGCCGTCCATCACATCCACGTGTCGTCTCACAGCTGCTTGTGTCCCAAGGCCCGACCTCCAAACCCAGTGCCATGTGAATTGGGGGGTCCCATTTCCAGCGTGGGAGCCCTGGGGGGACACAGTCAATCCATGGCCACTGTTCACACTGGCCCCCAGGGCTTCCGTGAGGATGCGGTGCTGGTGTTAGCAAAATGCAGGCAAGGGATCAGGCGCTCGGTAGATGGTTCCTGTTCAGGTTGCTTCTCCTGCCCTGCTCGCAGGGAGCACCGAGTCTCGTCTGTCTGCACCCCTGGGCTGTCGTGTGCAGGGTGCTGCAGTCTCTGAAGTGGACTGGATTGGCAAAGCTACCGCCCAGCTGGGAGGGCCTACAGAGAGTGGCGGAAGAAGCTCCAGGAGGCCAGCACTACGCTAACACCAGAGCCAGACAAGCACCTTACAGGGGAAAGACACCAGAGATGCATAACCCTGTGTCATGCGCACGGCTGCAGATATTGTCAACCAGGTATTAGCCGGTCAGGTCTAGCAGAATATCAAGGAGGTAACACAGCGTCCCCAAGCAGCCCTTCTCCTGGCGATACAAGGCTGGGCTAGCATTCAAAAATCAACTCAGTGCAACTCTCTGCATCAGCAGAGTGCAGGAGAACGTGTGTGATGGTCTCTATGGGTGCTGGAAAGCCTTCGGCATGTCTATACGGCCCGTGAGAAAAAAATCAGCAAACCAGGACTGGAAGGGAACCTTGTTGATTTCCTGAGCGACAGCTACAAAACCCCCACACTTCACATCGTCCTTAATGGTCCCTATCGAATACTTCCCCCTAGGATGAGGAACAAGGCAAATTACGTATCTGATAAAGAACTGGTATGCAGAACATATAAAGAACATTTACAGAACTAAATACAGAGAAAAAAAATCGGGAAAAACTTGGGCACTTCTCAGCAGAGTGCAGGGATGGCCCAGGAGAGATGCTGCCTGTCTTTAGTCGTTGGCAAAACATGAATGGGAGCGGCAGTGAGACGCCACCACCTGCTTGGAGAATGGCTGCGTTACTGCCAGTCACACCACACATGACGAGATTCGGGAGCAGCTCACGCCCTGCGGCTCCAGCCGCTTTTCTGGTTTCTCATCGCGTGAAACATACACTAACGTGCCCAGAAATCCCGCTTCCCCAGTTTCCCCAAGTGCGGTCAAATCCTATTTTCATTCAAAAGCACTCGTGGGAACAGCCCATGTGTCCGTATCCGGAGGCCTGGCTAAGCTGTGGCACACCCGCGTCTCGGGGTGCTGCTCAGCAGGGGTCAGGGCAGGCCCTCCTGAGGCAGGACCAGCATCGCTGCCGCCATGCGTGATCCCCAGGGACAAGGAGTGGGGCTCAACAGGCTGCATCCTGGTGATTGATTTGTGTGACATTCTAGGACAGGCACGGCTAAAGGGAGACAGAAAACATCAGTGGTTGCCAGGGAGACGGGGGTAGGGTTTGCTGCAAAGGGATACAGGCAAATTCTTTGGGTGTTGGAACTGTTCTGTATCTCACTGTGGGTGGTTACATGGATATATGTTTTTGTCAAAACTTGCAAAACCCTACCCTCAAAAGGGTGCATTTGCTGTACGTAAATCATGTCTTAATAACAAAAATCAACAAACGCTCTCAGTACAGCGTCGGGGGCCGCAGTGGAGGCAAAGGGCATGCAGTTGTTTGTCGGACCTCATAAAACCCTGCCAGAAGCCTCTTTCTCTCAGACTAGTTTCTGAGCCCCTGCTATGTCTCCGCGCAGCCCAGGGTGCACTCTGGCTGCTCTACCCGCCGGTCCCGGGAACATGCCCCTTCTGCCCTCCCGCCCGCCCCCCACGGCTGCCACAGGGCTCAGAACAGCAATGCACACGCAGCCCCTCCCTCCCAAGGCTCCTTGCTGCCCAGGCTCTGAAGTCTGAGCCTGCCCTGTAGCCCACACGGCCCTCTGAGACTTGCCCCAAGTCCAGAAACACTGAGCCACTTGTGCTCCTGCACCGGTCAGACTCGATCTCACGTCGGGCACGGGGCTGTGGGAGGGGTGCGCTACTCCCAGAATTCCAACGCCTTTTCCATCTGCCAGGCTCCTTCTCAGCCCCCCCCCGCCCAGGCACCCCGAGGTGGTCCCCCTTGTGCATCAGCCTGTGGGTCACATCTCTGCCTCCTGTGTGGCCGTGGCCGTGTGCTGCTCTCCTCCTCCCTGTGGGAGAGCCTGCTGCCTCCCAGCTGAGGCCCAGCGCAGCGTCTGCGGGCCCCGGCCCTGGCTGCCCGGCCCCCCTGGAGCTTCTCAATGGACCGCCTGAGACTCTCTGTGGCTCTTCCTCCGTGTCCCTCCCTCCGCTTGTCCCTGTGTCTTGCCTGTGTCATAGACAACCTGAAGGTTTTCCCCACATTGCACAAGCACACCCCCACGGCCCCCCACCCCCCAGAAGTCACTGCACCTCCCGTTGTCCTTGCTTCTTCCTCCACTGGTTCTTCATTCATGCATTTATTCACTCATTCAACAAATGAGAAGCCCAGCATCCACAGCTCCGCGCTAGGGGCCCCAGCTGGCCCAGGCTCGTCTGCCCTCCCCCTACACACAGCCAGGAGTTCCATGTCCTGTGGCCCGTCTGGCCCCGTGACCTGTGCTGCCAGAGCTTCTGCCGTGGAGGCCCTCACAGGTCTCGGGGTTTGGAGACCTGCCTCAGAGGTGCCAGGCCCTGGTGTTGCTCGCTGACAGCACCCTGCGTCTGTGAGGCTGCAGGAGGTACCGCTGGCTGTGTGGCTGAACATCACGTGACTGCTGCAGGCTCGAGGGTCGAGGTAGTGTGTGGAGGGCCACATGCAGGGAGCCTGGCAGGTCGCAGGTGTGTGGAGTCTAGTGAACTCCATGTGATGGCATAGCTCTTCCCTGGGAGCCCAGGTGTCCTTTCAGTGTGGGGTCCTTCCTTGAAGAATCTCCCGTGGAGCTGCGGAAGAGAGAGACCAGGAAGGCTTCCACTCTGTGCTTGCTTTCTTGAAATAGAGGATGTTCACATGCGTGCCTCGTGGGGCGCCAGGGAGCCAGGGGACCTGAGTTGTACCTGGGTTGTGCCAGGGGCTTGGCGTGCGACCTTGTCCTCCTCAGTTTCCCCATCTGAAGTCAGGAATTGCATTGACTTCCATGACATTTGCAGAACTAAGATCCTGTTCTGTGGTCCGGAACCGATAGAAATGAAACTGCATTGGCTTTTTATTCAAGATTATTCTTCCCTGCCCCTCCCTTCTCCTCTCCTCTCTCCTACCTCCTTTCCCATGAAGCCTAAGAAGTCATCAAACTCACTTCTCTTTATTTTTTTTTTAAGATTTATTTATTTTACTTGACAGGCAGAGTTAGAGAGAGGGAGAGGCAGAGGAAGAAAGAGAGAGAGAGAGGTCTTCCATCCTCTGGTTCACTCCCCAAATGGCTGCATTGGCTAGAGCTGGGCCAGCCTGAAACCAGGAGCCAGGAGCTTCTTCCAGGTCTCCCACGTGGGTGCAGGAGCCCAAGGACTTGGGCCATCTTCCACTGCTTTCCCAAGCCAATTGCAGGGAGCTATATCCCAAGTGGAGCAGCCAGGATTCCAACTGGCGCCCACGTGGGATGCAGGCGCTGCAGGCTGCGGAGTAACCTGGTACGCCACAGCGCTGGCCCCCTCATACTGGCTTCCACTAACAGAGAGTAGCAGCCCAGTAAACACTTTGTAACTTGGTATTTATTACCTTTTACAACTTACAGGGGGAGAACAGAAGTGTCTTTTACCTACTGTGAAGTTTCTTACCAAGGTGGCAAAAGAAACTGGCATCCACTGGACGAGCTGTATACCACAGCCCTGTGTGGAAGATTGTGTGTGCCTGGCCTCGCTGAATCTTCAGAACTGGAAACCACAGCTCATAGCGAGGAAAGGCACAAAGCAACCGAATGTTTGGATTTTGAACCTGCCGCTCTCTGGCTCCAAAGCCTGGGGTCTTCTTCTGGGGTCAAGTGCATTTGGATTTGGGCTTTCAAAAGAGAAAACAAGGGGCCAGCATTATGGCATAGTGGGTAAAGCTGCTGCCTGCAGTGCCGGCATCCCATATATGCACCGGTTCGAGTCCCGGCTGCTCCACTTCCAATCCAACTCTCTGCAAATGCACCCGAGAAAGCAGAGGAGGATGGCCCAAGTGCTTGGGCCCCTGCACCCATGAGTGAGACCCAGATAAAGCGCTTGGCTCCTGGCTTCAGTCTGGCCCAGCCTTGGCTGTTGTGGCCATTTGGGGGAGTGAACCAGAGGATGGAAGTTCTCTATCTCTGCCTGTCCTGCTCTCTTTGCCTTTCACAGTAACTTTGCCTTTCTTTTTTTTTTTTTTTTTTTTTTTTTGACAGGCAGAGTGGACAGTGAGAAAGAGAGACAGAGAGAAAGGTCTTCCTTTTTCGTTGGTTCACCCCCAATGGCCGCTCTGGCAGTGCGCTGCAGCCGGCACACTGTGCTTATCCAAAGCCAAAAGCCAGGTGATTCTCCTGGTCTCCCATGCGGGAGGACCTGGGCCATCCTCCACTGCACTCCTGGGCCACAGTAGAGAGCTGAACAGGAAGAGGAGCGACCGGGACAGAACCAGTGCCCCAATCGGGACTAGAACCTGGTGTGCCGGCACTGCAGGCGGAGGATTAGCCTATTGAGCTATGGCGCCGGCCCGTAACTTTGCCTTTCAAATAAATAAACAATTTTTACAAAGAGAGAAAACAAAACTCCAGTAACAGCTCTAAAATACCCGGCAGTGGCAAGTGAACACTTGGGTCTGGCAGGCAGGAAGCGTGAGCTCTGGAAGAGCCAGCCTCACTCAAATCCCAGCTCTGCCCCCTGCTCACTGTGTGCTCTTGACCTAGCTCCTTAACCGCTTCCATTTCTTCATCTGTGGATTGGGTTTAGGGGTCAGCATTACAGTGCAGTGGCTTAAGTGGCCACTTGCAAGGGTGTCATCCCACATTGGAGTGCTGGTCCTAGTTCCAGATGCTCCACTTCCATTCCAGCTCCCTGCTAATGTGCCCGGGAAAGCAGTGGAAGAGGACCCAAGTGCTTGGGCTCTTGCACCCACATGGGAGAGATCCAGATGGAATTCCCGGCTCCTGGCTTCAGCCTGTCCCAGACCTGGCTGTTGTGGCCATTTGAGGAATAAACCAGAGAGTGGACGATCTCTCCCTCCCTCTTTAAAAGATAAGTTCATTTTGTTGAAAAATAAAATTGAAATCCATGCATTATGTTTTTGTACAATACACATTTTCTGTGAACTTGTTGAAGACTCCTCAGAGTAGGATCTGCCTCCTGGGTTGTTAAAAGCACCCAGTGAGTGAACACGCAGAGAAAGCTTAAAGCAGTGGCCGCCTCGCACTAGTACCCACGCAGTAAGTGGTAACAGTTGTTCCCACGGACGCGAGTATCGTCGTCAGCCTTGGCATTACTCTATCAGAGCCTGGGAGCTGGAGCCTCCTCCTGTTCTGGGGGCGCTAGGTGGGTGTCGGGGGCTGTCCTTCCGGGGAGTCATCGCAGCTGCCGGGCCGCAGCCGCAGCCTGCTGGGCTCATGCAGGAAACAGCGTGGAGCCTGAGCCCTGCTTGGCCGGAGGGTGATGGTTTTCTGCAGGAGGGCTTGCTGATGGCTGGAGCAGGACACGGCACACGTGTAAACACCACAGCTCAGGGGATGCTCCCCCCGGCCCCCGTTCCACTCCCCACTCCCCCTGCCGCCCCTCCCTGCCCCTCGGTCGCCCAGCCCTACTCTGCTCCCAGGTGCTTCCGCGCTCTGAGCCAATGAGCTGGGACTGCTCTGGCGCCAGGCTTTTGCTCACCGCAGGTGGAAATCTTGACAACCTGGATGGGACGCCAGGAGCTCTTGGCGTCCCTGGTGAACGAAAGCGGTCAGGTGTCATTTCTGACCACTTCTCCAGGACACAGGGTGCGAGTCCATCGGATGGCGCGGCGTTTGCTGATTCCCCAGATGCTGCTGAGCCCCTGGGCTGCAATGAGCAAAGCCAGGCTAATGAGTATTGATTTGATGATGATACTCTGTTGGCTAAACTTAATAGGACACCTACAGTGTTTCAGGGCATTGTTCTGAGAGCTTCACAACCCCTCATTCATTGAATCCTCACACCGAAGCCCCTGGGTAAGGTCTGTGGTCATCCCTGTTTTGCAGGTGAGGACACTGAGGCACAGAGAGGTGAAGTTACTTGTCCAGGGAGCACACAGCTGCTGTGCGACAGAGGGGGGCCCAGGTGCAGGGAGCTGGGCTGCAGAGCCGCCGAGCTGGCTGCCCCTTGGCAGACAAAGGCTGGTCAGCCCAGCTCGTCAGTTGCTGCTCTGTCTTGTCTGCTCATTTCCCAATGGCCCAGAGAGGCAGGCAAGGCTTGGTAGGCAAATTGTGAAGGGGAGAAGGGGAGCTGGGAGTGGAGATGGCCAAGTTCCCCCAGCAAGATGATGGCCAGCTCAATTGGAACTCCAGTTTTGGCTCACGGTATACTTTGAATTCTCCTATAGGGCTGCATTTGTGTGTGTTAAGTGTGTACACACCTGTTTGTGCGTGTGCATGTAAATATTGGTACATGTGTGTGTCTCTATGTACTTAACATACACATGTATTCTTGGTGTGTCTGTGTGTGTAGTTTGGTGCATATTTACACATGCACAAGTGTTTGTGTGTTTGTGCATGTGTGTCCACAGGTATGTGGTTCACCCAGTGTGGTGTGTTGAAGCCCTGAGGGATGGCTAACCTGAAGACCCATGCGTTGGTTCTGACTGCCACCGAGGTTAGGGGACCTTGAGTAGTCCCCTCTCCTCTCCTGGGTCTCTCTGAGTTGGGGAAACGGGTGGGTGAGGAGAGCGGCTTGGAGGCCTGCCTGGCTGTGGCGTCCTCTGCAGAGGAGGTGCGCTGGGCACACGATGGCTGGGGCAGAGACAGCCAGCCAGCCAGAGTGGGTGAGTGTGGGCAGAGCGTGTCATTCATCCACCCCGACTGCTCCTCTGGGCTGGGGTCCAGGAATAGCTGTGGTGAGAACCACATTTTTAAAGTGGGTCTTAATGTTTTTCACTGCTGGAAAATATGCCATTATGGGCATTTTTCCCCTCCAAATTCCTGGACTGCCATGCCCCCCAAGTTCCCCTCCCACACTGCTTGCTTTATTTCTCCCCACTGAAGCCTGTCTATTTTTACCCTGCATCCCGCCTCTGCCGCTTGATCGTGCACAGACCGGCCAGGCCCCAATCTCGCTGTCTGTGTTGGGCCTTGGCAGATGGGACTCTGTCCGAGGCCGAGTGGCAAGGGGCTGTTCAGGGGGCTGGCCTGGTGGATGGGGTCAGAGCCCTGCAGCAGAGACAGGAGGCCTGGGGGTTCTGGTGTTGCTGCGGCTGCTGCTCTTGACGGTTCCTCTAAAGGGAGTGGGCAGTGACCAGCTCCCACGTGCAGAGCATAGCGCCACAGGTACGGGGCCCCTGCACCAGCCCCAGCGTGGTCCTTCCAGAGATATGAGAACCCCAGGCACAGTCCCCTCAAGTAGAAAGTGAGCTGGGACCAGTCCCTGTCTGCACGGTGCCCCAAACACATTCTGTCTTCCTTTTGGTCCTTGTCCTCTCTGGCCCAGCGACTTGTTGAGATGCTCAAGATCAGGCGGTGTGGACAGTGACCCCGCCTTCCCGGGAGGCAGGAGAGGCGGCCGGGCTGCAGCAGAGTCCCACAGGGGCTGGCTGCTGGTTGGGCGGCACTCGTTCCCCCCGGGTAGAGAAGAGGCCTGCAGGGTCTGAGCAGAGGGGCAGGATGTGAGTAGAGGCCCAGGACCTGCCTGGTGACTGGGCTCAGGGAGAAGCCTCCTGTTGCTAGAATAAAGGCTGCTGTGGGGATGGGTAGGACCAGAGGCTGGATTGGGTTGGAGGCAGACTGTGATGGGCCTTTGAAGACAGAGTCATTACTGGAGCAGCGGAAACCCCGCAAAATGCCTGCCTTTGCTTGTGGCAGATGGCACTGTGGGTACAGTGTAGGAGGTGAACTGGGGTGGAGGGAGAGGCCATGGAATAGTCCAGAAGGCAGGACCCCAGGGGCGTGAGCTAGGGCAAGGCCTGGGAAGCTCCTCTGAGTAGGTGTTTGAATGAGTGCCTGCGGTACATGCACATGTGACCTGGAGTAAGTCCCTTGCCCGCTCAGAGCTCCCATTTGTCAGTCTCGTGGCTGATGCCACAGTGAGACCCTCGCCCAGCTCCTCGCTGATGGTGACTGGCGAGTGGCTTGGCCTCTGCGTGGTGCCGTCAGCATTGTCTGTAAAGAGGCCACTGCAAGGACTACGAGGGAGAACGCAGACAGAACGCAGCACGGTGCCGAGAAGCGGCTGTCCCGTGGCCCTGGGTGCACTCCTCGCAGCTGTGTGCTGCTGTGTCACTCGGGGAGGACTTCTTCTGTCCCTGAAACCTGGTCACCCATTCCCTGGCCAGAAACCTGCTCACCCATTCCCTGGCCACTGCATTTCTAAGGGGAGGTCCTCGGAACCCCAGCCCACGGCGGCCCTGTCCATCTCTAGGTGCCCTGGGCTGTGCGACCCGAGGTGGAACTGATGACTGAGCGGGGAGGGGACAGTCCTGGGGGCATCAGGAACACAGTGCTCCTTGGGTCCCCAGGCACCCATGGTTGAGGCTCTTCGCTGCCCCCACGTCGTCCTTTGCTGCCTCCTCTTCCCAACGCATCCACCACACATACTCCATGTGCACTGCCTGTGTCTCCCATGCCTGCCTTTATGCTTAGCCCAGGGCTGTAGACGGAAGGGACGGTTGTTCAGAAGAACAGTGGGCAGGTGGGAAGGTTTGCACAGGCCCCGTTCCAGGGGCCCCTGTGCTCTCTCATGCACCTGCCTGGGCCCCCTCTCCACCTGCATCCTTGGTACCTCACTGGTGTATACGGCTCCCCAGAGAGAGATGGACCCTACGAGTGGATGCGCTGTGGCGGACGCAGGTCCCTCTCTGCTCAGTTGCCGGTCTTGCCCGGGCCTGGCTCCCCTTTGGCCTCCGCTGATTCCCCTCCAGCCTTGTTCTGTGGGCCGGTGCCTGAGGTCTGGTGGCCACAATCTGTAATTCAGGCCCCATTTGCGGCTGGCAAAATATATAATGGTAGAAGAACTGGAGCATGATAATAGCGTTGGAGACCTCTGTGGGATCTGGGTGGGGAGATGGGGTTTTCTGTTTCCCCTTGGAGCGAGGAAGTCGTGATGGATGGTGCCCCTCCCCCAACCCTCCAAGGCCCAGAGGGTTGATTCCTCTCCCTCTCTCTGTGTCTCTGGATCTGGAGTGGTGCCGTCCATCCCCAGCCACTGGTGGTGACAGCCCAGCTGAAGGACAGCTGGCACCAGCAGGGCAGAAGGCAGAAAGGGGGACCCTGAGAGAAGACACCTTGGTGTGTGTACCGGGAGGCCGTCTCCGTGACACCTGCTTCCATCCTGGGGCTCTCTGGGCTCCCACTTTGGAGAGGAAGCTTGTTTGTAAAAATTCTGTGTGTGTTAGAGGAGTGAGCGTCGGAGTCCGCCTCAGACTCTGCCTCCTTCTGTTTTCTCATGGTGCGGTGACAGCAGTGATGGCGATGGTGGTGGTGGTGGCGACGATGACCATAGTGACCCTCACTTGCCCATCAGCGTGCTGTAAGTGGTTTCCACATACTTCCTCCTTGCAGCGTACCAGGGTCACAGATCCTGTGGTCACTCTTGTTCTACAGCTGAGAAAAGTGAAGCACTGAGCGGTGATCTTGGCCAGCGGCGTAGCTGGGGGGAGCAGGATACGGTAGGAGAAGGTTGAGCTGCACCTCAAGTCTGAAATACAGTGGAAATCTGATTGTGTAAACCTCTCATTGATTTCATGCCTTTGTCTTTTTTTTTTTTTTTTTTTTTGGACAGGCAGAGTGGACAGTGAGAGAGAAAGAGAGACAGAGAGAAAGGTCTTCCTTTGCCATTGGTTCACCCTCCAATGGCTGCCGCGGCCAGCGCGCTGCAGCCATCGCACCACGCTGATCTGATGGCAGGAGCCAGGTGCTTATCCTGGTCTCCCATGCGGGTGCAGGGCTCAAGGACTTGGGCCATCCTCCACTGCACTCCCTGGGCCATAGCAGAGAGCTGGCCTGGAAGAGGGGCAACCGGGACAGAATCCGGCGCCCCGACCGGGACTAGAACCTGGTATGCCGGCGCCGCAAGGCGGAGGATTAGCCTATTGAACCACGGCGCCGGCCACCTTCGTCTTTGTCCCTGGGGTGCCCCTTGGAACTGGAGCTAGATGGCCTTCCGTGCAAGTTGCGCCCGATCTCCACCGGCCCCGCCCCGGCTTCTCCAGCCCTGCGAAGGCTCCCCACTGTCTGTCGGTTCTTCACCCCCCTCGCTGCCGGGTCTCTGCTCTGCTGCTGCCTTTGCCCTGCAGTGTGCTGTGGGCTCACAGCTGCTGGAGGGGCCTCTGCTCCCGTGAGGGCTGCTTCCCGGGCGGCCCGTTACCTGACCGACCCACACAGGCACCCGTCACCCAGTCTCAACCGGTTTTTCCCTGGTCACTGGCCTGCCCAGGGCTTGCCCGCTGCATTCCACAGAGCCTGCTGCTGAGCACGGCCCTCCCAGACCATGTCCAAGAGGAGGGGAGGCCTCAGAGTTCTCGGGCTCCTGCTGTGCCCGGTGCCATGCCCAGTGCTTCCTCGGGTGTCCTGGTCGCCACTCCTAACAGCCCCGTCAGGTTGCAGGTCTCAGCCCCATTTTTGCATTTAGGCTCAGAGAAAGGGAATCATTTATCCAAGGTTGCTAATGGGTGGCAAAGATGGAAATTGAATGTGTGTCTGCTTGTCTCTAACGCTCCTATTCTTTTCTGCTGTGGCTTTTTTCTCAGATCCCAAACTCTAAAAAAGTGAGGTCTTTGGGTTGCCTCTTCCAGGCCTGGAATATGCTATAGGAGATGGTGTCTAGATATCTAACTATTGGGATTTCTAGGTCACTCCCGTGACGTAAGAGGCTAATGGGATATGGCATTTAAAATTAGGACTAACCCAGAAAACCCAGGTCTCTCAGTCCCTGTTGAGATGCAGCATGTGTTTCTGTCGTCCTAGCTGCTTCCTCATGGAAGAATTTGCCCCCTGCTCTTTTTTGAGTTCCAGCAGGTAACAAGCAGCTGCCCTAATTTTATTACCTCCTTTGGATAGTAGTTTTCTTCCTGTGGATTTTGCTCAGTGGTCATTTCCAGAGCTTGTGGGAGCCAGCCCCGCCCAGCCCCTGCCCTCAGAAGCTCTACCCCAGGGAATCGAGCAGTGGAACCGCGGTGACGACAGGTGCACACACGTGGTGTGAGGCTCAGGTTTGCATGGGAAGCGGCCGAGTTCATGGCCAGCTCTATCGTTTTGCTTGACCTCGGGCGACTCACTTAGCCCTTCTGAGCTTTTGTTCCCGCATCTGTAAAAAGTGGGTCGTGGCTCTCTAGGCTAATCCTCCGCCTTGTGGCTCCAGCACACTGGGTTCTAATCCCGGTCGGGGTGCCGGATTCTGTCCCGGTTGCCCCTCTTCCAGGCCAGCTCTCTGTTGTGGCCCGGGAGCGCAGTGGAGGATGGCCCAAGTGCTTGGGCCCTGCACCCCATGGGAGACCAGGAGAAGCACCTGGCTCCTGCCATCGGATCAGCGCGGTGCGCCGGCCACAGTGCGCCGGCCACGGCGGCCATTGGAGGGTGAACCAACGGCAAAGGAAGACCTTTCTCTCTGTCTCTCTCTCTCACTGTCCACTCTGCCAGTCAAAAAAAAAAAAAAAAAAAAAAAGTGGGTCGTGATGGTGCCTGGCCCACAGGTTTGGGGAGAGGATGAGAGAAGGTTCTCGGGGCCTGGTGACGAGGAGACTGTCCCGAGGCAGGAGGCGTGGCTTCTAGTGCTGTGTGCCGTGCCATGCTGGCAGCCACGTCCTGGGCAGCCATCCCCGGCTCACCTGCATGGTCGGGCCGCCGAGCAGGCCTCCCGCTGCCGGTGACTGACACTGACGCTGCCTCCTGAAGTGGGAGGGATTTGGAGCAAGGGGTTGGTGGTGCCAGGCTGCGTTCTGTGGAGGCCCCTTCACCCAGAGCTGCAGCAGCCAGGGCTTCCGACCCAGACTCTGCCTCGTGCGGTGAGAGCCGTGGAGCAGGCAGAGGGTCTTCGGGATCCAGGGGCTCCTACTGGAATCCCAGGCCGCCAGATTCCCCTCTGACGTCTCCCTCCGAGCCTGGGCCCCTCCTCCCTTGGAAGTGTGGCCGATGACGACACAGAGACAAGAGTCCCGTGTGTGGCTCCATCCCCTCTGGAAGCAGATCATGGGAATTGTGAGTCTGGGCCCCCAGCCAGAAGGCATTTATAATCAGACATGGAGCAATCATTAGAGCAGAAACAATAAATTACAACAGCACCGAGAGAGCTCCCCAGCGCTGCTCACGCGAGGGGAGAGCCGGGGGGCAGAACGCTCGCAGGCCCTGGGCCCCCCACCCCTCCGGTGCCCCCCCCCCAACACGGGCTGTGCCCCAGACGTCTGCGAGCCCAGGGACGCGCCTTCCCAGCTGGGCCGGGCCTGCAGGCTGGGACTGTAGTAACGGGTGCCATGGGGAGGGGTCCTCTACAAGAGCACCCCCAGGGTCAGGAGCAGCATGGGCTCAGCCGAGGGTGGCAGGGAGAACCAGAGGCCTGCTGTGCCTTCGTCGAGCTGAGGGACCAGGACAAGTCACGCCTGTCCCCAAGACTCAATTCCCTCCTCTGTAAAATGGGACCATAGCATTGCCCGTCCTGCAGGACCTTCGTTAGCCGGGTCGGAAGCCTGGCACACACCGAATGTTCCCCAGCACCCATCCTTTCCCAGCCCTTTCCTCCTGCCTTCGACCTAGGCTGTCCGATACAACAGGTGTTAGCCATCTGTGACCTTTTAAAGTTAACTTAAACCAACTTAAATCAATTCAGCTTTTCAACTGCACCATCACACTAACCACGTGCGTGTGTTGAGTGTCACCGTCTGGGACAGCACGGGCCTAGAACATTCCATCTGCACAGAGGTCCCTGAAGCAGCGCTGGCTTGCTGCTCTCCTCCCCCGACTCATCGGCCACCCTGGAAGCGCCTGGTCTGGCAGACACCCACGGAGGCCGCCCTGGGCTCACAGCGATACTTGGAACTGTGCTGGCCCTCACGGGGCCCACCACATGCGCAGAGGGAGGGGTGTGCAGGTGCTGGGCCCAGAGGAAGGACACCCGGAATGGGGCCGGAGGGAGTCTGCGCAGGTTCTCTGGAGGGGGTGGCGGAGCTGGTGTTTCAGAGGCCAAGGTGAGGGGGTGGTCCTGGGAGAGCAGCAGGGAGGCCGCGTTTCCAAAGCCAGCGAGCTGCAGGGAGGCCCTGTGTGTACGCGCAGGAGCCCACCAGAAGCTCCCCGCCACCAACGCGGGATGTGCCATGTGGGGGTGACAGAGGGCAGGGCGTGGTCTGCTAGCGGCCACCCGTCCCCTCTCGGGCTGGTGCAGAGCCACCAAGCTCAGACCCCAGAGGTCAGCTGTGCAGCAGGAAGATCTCGCAACCCATGCAGGAGTTCCGGGGTCAGAGACCCCAGTGTCCACGCTGCCAGGGCCTCCTGTCCTGGAGCACGTCACCGGACGGCTGTGAGTTTGTGCAGTCCTCCCGGCAGCCCTGGGGAGGGCCGTGGGAGGCCATGTTCAGAGAGGAAACTGAGACTTGCCCGCTCAGCCAGACACTGAGGGGTGGGGCTGGAACTGGTCCCCTGTGCTGTCTCCTCGGAGCACCCGAGGCTCTGCCGTGTGCTGGTATTGCTGTGGATCCACTGCACCTGCTCGCTCGCTGGCTCCCTTGCGTCCTGTTCCTGTGCACCGAATCTTGGCTCTACTTGTTGCTTCCGCCCCCTGCACGGAAGCCCCCTCTCCTGATGACTCAGCGACAGTGACTAGGACCTCCCATTAGAAACAGCTCCCGCCCCAGCTCCTGCCTAGTCAGTCCCCAGCTTCCCTTGGGGGTTGGGGCTCCACCATGCCGGTCCTCACTGTCCCTCCTTGCTTGTCATGTTTCTCTCCCTGCCCCATCCCGTGACTCTCAGTCCTCGCGGTGCTGGCACTGCCCTGGGGAAATCCCATGGTCGTCCTCTTAGCTCTCTCCCTGGCAAGCCCTCTCCGTCTGCACTCCAGGTAACCCCCGCTGACTCCACGGCCAAGGAAACCACGCAGGTGTCTTCGAGCTGGGGCCAGGGTTTGGAAGGCTGGCCGCGTGCTGCTAACTCCCGAGTTCAAATCGCTAGGCCCGAGCTCTGGACCCCCGTCTCCAGCTGCCCACTCTGCAGCTCTTGTTGGGTGTCCGTCACCAAACAAGTCTTGAGTTCAGGGACCCCTCACCAAGCTCCATTTCAGCTACTGTGCAGGCCAAAAACCCAAGGGCCTGTCCGCCCCCAGACCCAATGCTTTGAGGGCCCTGCAGCTCCGCTCACTCTGCCTTCTGAGTCCTGCCTCTTCCCAGCCTCTCTGTTGTTGCCGCCACCTCCAGGCCACGTGTGCTAGTGGCAGTCCGATGAGTGCCCGTGTCGGGTGCTGCTTGCCTCCTGGGTCTCCTCCTGCAGAAGCCCCAGGCTCTATTAGTCCAGTTCAGCTGCTCCCCTGCTCAGCCTTTCCGCTGCTTCTTCCCAGCATGCATAGGGCCAAGCCCGAAGCCCAGGCTGGGGTCTCTGAGGCCTTCTGTGAGCTGACCCCACTGGGTCACTCCGCACGTTCCACCTCTCTCCTCCTTCCCACAGCCGCCCGGGCCGCTCTGCCGTTCCTCGGAGGAGCCACCCTCCTTCCCCACGCAGCCCTGCTGCTCTGTGCTCGCCCTGCCTGGTGTGCGCATCCCTGGATCACCCCCTGGCTGGCTCCTTCCCTCCGTTAGGGCCTCTGGCCAAGATCCCACTCTCAGAAAGGAGCTCCCTGTCAGTCTGTGTCCCTCTTCTCAGCGCCGCTTGGCCGCTGGGGATACCCCATAGAAGCTGTCCAGACCTAGTGGCCTCACAGTCCTCTGATCCGCTCCTGATCGGTGTGCCAGGGACTCGGGCAGGCAGCAGCTGGGCCCTTCTGCTCCATGGAGCATCCTTTGAGATCACAGGGGTGTTGGGCTGGCAGCAAGGCTGGCTCGGAGAGTTCTAGAAACCTTCACTCTAGAAGGCAGGGACAGCTGGGACACTCCCTTTCTCCGTGTAGTCTCAGGGGCTCTCCACATGGTGTCTCCAGAAGCATAGGCGGGCTCCTCCCGCGGCAGCCTGGATTCCAAGAGGGAGGAGTGCTCCAGGGACAGGAAGTGGGAGCTGCCCCTGTTCCCGAGTCAGACTGGCCCAGCCTCGCTTCTGTCTCCCGTCAGAGCGCAGTCGGAGCCCACAGGGGTTCCCGTGCAGGGACACACAGCCCGCCTCTCGGTGGGAGGCCTGCTCCAGGCCCCGCGGCCACCTTCCCTCGGCTTCTCTGGCGTGCCAGCGTGCAGCCGCTTGCTCATTTGTGGCTCCTGACATGCACCAGAATGCCAGCTGTGCAGGGGCTGTGACCTCTCTTGTCTGCCTCGCTGTGAGATCCTCAGCATCTGACACAGTGCCGGGCGTATAGGCTCGGTCAGCGCGGACGGCTCGGTGGACGAGCGCTTGCCTGCGGAAGAGCTGGTTGTCTTGTGCAGGCTTCTCCTTCCTTAGCTGAAAATGAGGAGGTTATTCTTGCTTTGCTGCCTTTGGCGGCCTTACAGAATGTTCCAGGCTAGGAGGAGCTCTGCAGAGCCTCCCACGCAGCCTGAGCTTCCTGCTTTCCCTACCCTCCGTTTCCTCCACCTGGACAGGTGCGCTGAGAAGACCGCGTGGTGTGGCGTGGCCTTTGGAGAGTCAACAGGTGTGGGTCTGGCCCCAGCTCTGTCCCTCGGCCGCTGCTGGTGGGCCCTGGGCTGGGTCTTTTCCCTCCCTGGGCCCCAGTTTTCCTGTCTGTAGAGGGAGGGGCATGATCACGGTCTAACCACCCAGGACGCCAAAGGCGAGGGCCCTGGAAGGGGAGGGGATTTGTGTAACTTGTAGCAGTGAGAGGTTCATTCCCAGGCTACGGGCTGCTTGGGGGTAGTGGAGCGGTGGCCAGGAGATGTGTGGAAAATTAGCTTCTGTCTGTTGCTAAGAGTTATGGATTTATTTTTAAAAAAGATTCATTGGAAAGACAGAGTGACAGAGAAGGGGGTGGGGGGGAGAGAGAGAGAGAGAGAGAATCTTCCATCCACTGGTTTACTCCCCCAATGACTGCAATGGCCGGGGCTGGGCCAGGCCAAACCAAAGCCAAGAGCCCCAGCAACATCATCCAGGTTTGCTGTGTGGGTGCCAGGCGCCCATGCACTTGAGCCATCTTCTGCTGCCCCCCAGGCACGTTCAGATCCAGCAGGAAACGATGCCGAGTGGAACAGCTGGAACTGGAACCAGCGTTCCAATATGGGATGCCAAGCTCGAAGGTGGAGCCTAACTCACTGTGCTCCAGAGTGGGCGCCACCAGCTGCTCTGGTGTGAATACGGTGGGCGCCCGGGTTGACGCAGGTGGTTAGGTCCTGCTCATAGTTGATGGCACTGAGAGGGTGGACGCTGAACCCGCTTATGTCCAGGGGAAGCCCCCAGGTGGCTGAGGGTGTGCCCTTGCCTTCGGCTCTCACCAGAGGCTTGGCTCCAAAAGCCAAGCGGACCCACCCTCTCTCTCCACACCCTGGCTCTCGATGCAGGCATGCCTCCCTGTGTCCCCCACCACCACCGTCCCCCAGCCTCACCAGGCGGCCCAACCAGTGGGGCCCTGGGCTTGGACTGTGAGGCTCCAAAACCCTGAGCCGCAGTGACGCTCTTTCCTTCATGAGCGGCCCCTCTCTGGTGCTTAGTTATAGTGAAGAAACGCGGAGTAGCTCACTGACCCAGAAGCCAGGCTGCGTGCCTCTGCCTGTCACATGGCTGTTCCCACTCTCCCGCGTCCCAAAACCCCGTCGTCGAGGCCTTGGCTCCTCTCCCCACCTCCCAGGTTGTAGAGCTGGCGGTCGCTGGAGTCAGCCAGGAGCTAAGCATGGATCCGAAGGGATCAAGGTGCAGATACTCGCCCAGTCGGCGAAGCCCGCCACCCCCCAGGAAGGAGCCGCGCTCTTCGCTCCCGCAGGCCTGAATCTCTGGGGATAAGACTTTGTCAGAGCCGAGGCTTCCCTCATAAATCACCCGGCCTCCTGGTCTTTCTCTTCTTTGGCGTCTTCTGTCAGACACTAAAAGGCATTCAGGAAATTGGACCCTAAACCTTGGCTGACCGTGGCTCGGGATGTACCTTCGAGAGGGGCGGAGGGGAGGGCCTCGGTGGGAATTCCAGGAAACTAGGAGGGTGTTCCGTTCATCCCCGCCTCCACTGTGCACCTGAGCACCTTCCTGGCCAGGTGCTGGGGGCAAGGGAGGGTCTGTCGGCAGTGCACGGCAGTGAAGGGGAGTCAGGGCTGGAGGGGGCAGGAGGGCGGAGCCAGGTCTGCACAGTCACACTGGAACAGTGCAGCAGGACCCTGGGAGCGGGCATTTCACTCAGGGCAGCGAAAGGACCAGAAGCACTTAGACAGGCAAAGAGCAGCAGGAAGAGTGTGCAAGTAGAAAGAATAGTATGTACACGGCCCAGAGGTAAAAGAAGAAGGCGCCCTAGAGAGGGAGGAACCCAGAGTGAGTCTTAAAGGGCAGTGTGGGGAGAGGGTGTCTGTGCCAGAGGGGTCCATGCAGTCATGTGTGTGTGTATGTGTGTGTATGAGAGAGAGAGAGACAGAGAGAGAGAGAGAGAGAGAGAGAGAGAGAGAGAGAAGGGGGCTGGTTTGCAGGGAGCAGAAAGAGCAAAGGTGATGGCAGCTGGCAGGAGGTGGCAGAGTGAGTCTTGACAGCTGGATCTCCCCGGGGACCTTGAACGCCTTGCTGGAGGAGCTTGGAGTGAAAGGTTGCAATGCTCCAAGGAGCTCCAGCCAGCCACATGCTTCTGATAGGCCCATGTGGCTGGAGAGAGGAGCCTGGGGCAGAGGAGAGAGGGGAGGACATTGTTGGGATTGCCCAAGCTAAGTCCAGTCGTCACTGCACGTGGTGCCTGGACAGCCACCTCAGAACACCCTCCCAATGGCCTAGCCCCATCCAGTGAACGTGTGTGAGCACCCACTGTGTGCCAGGCCCAGTTCTGGGTACCGGGCATGTGGAGGCGGAGGCTGGGCCCCAGGGACTGCAGGCTAGTGAGATGAGCCCAGCTTTGTGGAGAGGCAGAGGGGACAGGTGCTAGGGGCTGCCATGGGATCTGGCAGCACGGAGGGGGCAGCTGGGTCATCGGTGTGCATCCAGCAAGCGCTGGGCTCTACACCAGGCTCCGGGAATGAAGGGGGGGGGGCAAGATGGAAGTGGTCTCAGATCTGGTGTCTGGAAGCAGAGTCGGCAGTCTCCCAAGCTCTTCAGAGCAGGGCACAGACAGTCCCCAGGCACAGAGCAGGGCCTCCAAGGCAGAGGACCACGGTGAGGCAAGGGAGGCACCCAGCACTCAGTCTTTAAGGATACTCCAAGATATGCAAGCACAGGGCCTGGCAACTGAGAGGCTGGCAACTGAGAGCCAGGGCCACCTTAAGTTTGGGGTCCAGGTACCTCCTTGGCCTAACCCCCTCCTGGCTCTCCAGCTAAAGGCTGAGCAGGAATCAGAGGAAGAGGTGTCTTTGAGAGAAGATTGTTCCAGGCAAAGGGAATAGCATTTTGCGAAAGCCTTGAGGCAGGAGATTCCCGTGGCCTGGGACCAGCACTCCACGTGGTCTAGGCAAAGAGGGTCAGGAGGGACCCAAGGAGTTAGGCAGACTTGTAAGGTCTGATAAAGCCCTAGGGTTTGATTGGGAGATCAGCTCCAACATGGGCATCAGTCATGGAGTTCCTGGAGGAGGCAAGATTTGGGTTGGGCCTTGAAGGGTGACCAGAACCCAGGCACATGAGAATGGGGGCATGAGAAGGCAGGAGCTTTCTTGGTTGGGCTATGCACTGTACTCAGGCACTGGGCATTTGTAGACTGACTTTTTGATGGAGGACTCGATTGGGAGCTCTTCAGAATTTAAAGATAAGCCAGCTTGGGCATTTGGGGCTTTACTGTCCTTTCCTCTCTTCTCAGCTCAGCCACTGTGTCTGCACGGTTGGAAGCAGAAAAGCACCCTTAGGCCCAGGAATCAGGGGTGTGGAATTTAGAAGCCGTGGGTGCTGCAGGGGGCGCTCAGTGTGCGGTGCGTGCTGTGCCTGTCACGCCTCTCACGTCCGTCTTCACCAAAGTCCCGAAAGGCAGATGGTGAGGCTCGAGACATCAGCCGGGTTTCTCCCCAGGTCTCAGAGCACGTTAGGTCAGAGGCGGCCTATGAACCCAGGATCCTGAAGCGTCAGGGTCTGTGACCCTTCCTTGCACAGCACTGCTGCTTGGGTCCATGCCTGCCTTCTTCCCTCCGGGCCTCACTGGCGACAGGGAGGGGCTGGTGCAATGAACTAGAACCGTGCTTCCGAAACGTGCCCGTGCGCGTGGATCACCCAGGGATCTTGTTATAAAGCAGAGGGCCAGGGCGGGGCATGTCTAACAAGCTTCCCGGTGATGCTCGTGCGTCTGGTCTGTGGACCACACTTTGAGTGCCCAGAGCTGGGCCTTCCCCAAGGGCGCATCCATCCGTGAAGCCTGACCCTTGCTTGGGGAGGCTGTGGCTCCTTCCCTTCCCACTGGGCATCTGTGCAGAGTCGGGGTGAGGAGGACATCGCCCCACTTTGCAGGTGAAGGATTAGCAGCTCAGAGAGGGAACCGGCCTCGGCCAGTCCTGGCGGCGCCTGGTGCAGTGTCCTCCCCCGTCTCCACCACTGCCCAGCCCTCCAGCCCTCTCTGGCATCTTTCTCTTCTTGGCGTCCTGGGCTCAGCACCTCCCATCTCAGATGGCACCCCCACTTCTCCTTCTGGGGAGGTCCCTCCTGACGACAAGCAGGCGTCCCCAGTGGCCTCCAGGGTTTCCAGTGCAGATGGCGGCTGGGGCATCTGCCTGCCCCTCTCCTGCCGCCTGTGAGGAGGAGCCCCCCCACCGAGGCCTGCCCTCTCGCCTGCCTGCAGCGGCTCCATGGCGCCTGGCACTGCCATCCTCACGCTCTGTGGATGGCTTTGGGCTTGTTGACTTGGAAGGGAACAGGGCGCCGGAAGAGTGGATGTTTGCAAGTGGATTTACAGGCCCCGTGTTTACCGTATTGTCAGGGCAACAGGGCTGCGGGACTGAGTCACTCCAACTGCAAGGCTGCACCTGGCACCTCTGGTGGTCTCAGCCCACCCAGCCCTCGGGGCCGCTGTCCATGTGTGCCAGGTCTTCTCCAAAGGCCGAGCCAGCTCTGTTCTCCCCTTTGCTCAGCTGCCAGCCCTCGCCGCCTGCCGTTCTCAGTCCTTGCCGGCCCTTCAAGGGCGCCCGCCTTGCCCCCAGCAGTCCTTTCTGTGGCCTCTGCCTGCGTCACACAGTGCAGCATGTGCCTACCACCGGGCCCGTGATCTCCGGACGCTGCATGGACTTGTTTGCGCATGGGGCTTGTTTTCCATCCACTCCTGGAACCTAGGAACGGCGATGTGCACAGTATCTGCCTCCCTCACCTCCCTCAGCCAACCACACACCAGAACTCAGGAAAGGCTGTCAGGTGAGCTCTGTGCAGCAGGCTGGGGGCGGGGCGGGCTGGAGGAGGGAGGGGCGGGGCTGAGATGGGCACCAGCTCCTCCTGTAAAACTGTTTGAGGGGTCTCACCCTACCCCCTCCCACCCTCCCCAGCCCCACTACACCTACAGCCAGTGGGGGGCAATGGCTAGACCTCCAACAGAAAGGGACCTGCCGCCCTCCCTTTACCCGCAGCCAGCCGCCCCCTTGCTGAATCCGGAGCAGTTTGGGTGGTTTGCCAGGGCAGGGGTTATAGAAGGACAGGCCTGGCCCGGGGCTGCCAGGACCAACAACCCTGCTAAGCGGGAGCCCTGGCAGAACAAGTAGGGTTGAGGCCCAGGCGCTCCTTGCTGGGAACCAGAGCCTCTGGGTCGGGGGGAGCCTTACCCGCCTCCGGATGCTGGGAAGCCCTCCTCCTGGCTCCAGGGGCCCCAGGAAGCCGTGACTTGGCCAGAGCAGGGTTGCAGAGAGGGAGGGCAGGTGCACCTTGGGGCTGCTGTGTGGTTTGAGGTTTTGGTTTATGGCGCCTGAGTGCCCTTCCCTCTGAATGTGCTCACAAGCTAGGAGGCAGGGCGTCATTCAGTTTCATTATCCACAGGTAACATATGGTTTCCCTAAACTATCCACAACAAAATACAGACAAATAGTAAACAAGTGACCTTAGCAAAGGAGTGCTGCCTGTGGAGTCCGGGAGGGTGGACTGTAGCCTGGGTGAGCCGCTGCTGCTGTGTGAGAAAACCCAAGCTGAGCCATCTGCAAAACACGCGCAGTGGGCCAAGTGTTGTCTGCGAGGCCCTCCAGCCTCCCAGTGCACCTGCTGCCTGCAGCTGGGTGCCGAGCACTGCAGAGACATGGAGAAGGAAGAGAGGACTCCTGTTCTACAGGAAGGGACAGCCCTGGACAGAGGATAGGCACTGTCAGGGACCTCCGTACCCTGGCTAAATTCTCTTTCTCTCCAAGCTTTTCCTGGCTGCTTCCAGGAACCGTACCCAGAAGACCAGGGCTCACCCATGTCACACCATCCCACAGAAGGCCTCTCAGCTTCCAGAGAGGCTTCCTGAGAACAGAGCCCATGGGGTGGACCCAGGGCTGCCCTGAAGGAGGCCCAGGCCTGTGAACAAAACACATGTGCTCTGAGTCCCACAGTCCAGGTCTGAGGATCGGGAAGGCCAGTGCCTTAAACACCTAGCGCCCTTGACCTCTGATTTCCTGAGGATTCGGCCTAGAGGCAGGAAGTCCAGAAACCTGGGGTTGACTTGCTGTGTGGCCTTGGGCTCCTCCCATCTGCTCTCTGAGCCTCAAGGCCTTTGTTGTCCCAGAATGATGAGAACACCTGCTCCTCTGACTCCGGGGGACCCTGAGCACCCTCTCTCTGCCAGGCACCGGGTCCTGTTCCATGCCCTCATCCCCAGGTACCACGAGAAATCCCATCTTACTACAGAAACGCCAGCCTCTCACACACCTGGACAGCCGCAGACCCGTGTCTGCAGAGCTTGCTCTGGGGAGGCTGTGGAGGAAGCCAGGGCCTGTCCGCATCCAGATTCCTTTCATTTCTTTGACTCCCCTTCCCTAAGGAAGCATCACTGCCCCCTGTGCCAAAACCGGAAGCCCTCCCACCAACACTTCTGTACCTGTTTACATCTGCCCCATGGTGCGGCACCTGCACCTCTTCCTCCAGGAAACCCTCCTGGATCCCCCTCCTGGGCACTTGCTGCATAACGCTAGGCTCTGGAAGGACTGGTGGCTTGAGCTGATCAGAGGGGTCACCAGCAGTGACACAGGAACTGACCTGGAGATGCCCTGGGTGCCGGCCTCCTTAGAACCCTTGCCCTGTGTGTTGATTCGCTGGAAGGTCCTTACGAACTGTCTAGGACCACCCACCCCTCGCATTTCACAGGTGGGAGACTGAAACCCATAGAGAGGTCACCAGACAGGTAACGGTGGAGCCCAGCCATGGCAGAGCCACCCCCCACCCCGCTTCCCTGGGGGGATTGGAGGGCAGGAAGCTCCTCTCCACCTACTGCTTCTCCCGCTGGGGTGGGCTGCAGGCTCTGCCACGTGGCCCACCTTGCATTCCAGGGCTCCTTGTGTAGATGTTTTGTCCCCTCGCTTAGCTTGCTGTGGGAAGGGCTCGGTGAACACGGTTCCTTTGCTCCTGCAGCCAGCCCACCAAGCCACTCTCATCCACCCGCTCACCTGTTGGTTCACTTTTCACTTGTTCATTTGATTGTTTATTTGTTCACTTTCTTCCTGACTTGCTGGCTCCTGAATGCACCGGTTCCTTTGACGAGCAAACACAGAGCACCGTCCCTGTGCTAACCACAGAGACCCAGAATGGAGCAGAGGAGCGCAGCACGGTGGGCAGCTTGGAGGACCCCCAGGGAGTGGCAGGCCGGCGGGGAAGGGGCTCCAGGAAGACTCCCCGGAGGAGTGGCCTCCAAGCAGAGACCCCAGGGGTGAGCGAGAGCTCCCACGTGGCAGAGGGGAAGGGACGTGGTTTTTTGGGGTGTATAGACCTGAGCTTCCCGCATCCCTTTGTCCTCAGCCTGGACAGGAGGAACCCCAACCCTGCGGGAGTTCCTGGGTTTGTTTCCCGCTAGCCCTGACTCTGACCTTGGTCACTGCTTTTCCCCAGTCTGCGGGGGGCACCCACCGGGGCCTGTGGTCCATCCTCCAGGTCATTATCTGGGTCTCTCCCTCCACATGGCTTCAGAGGGAAGGCAGGAAGGAGGGAGGAGAAGGCCAACAAGGACTTCTTTATCCGAGGGCAGCGATCAAGGCTCCGTACTTGGAATCCGGACAGGCCTTGACTCTGTGCTCGGCCCCTCCGAGCCTGTCTCCCTGACACGAGCGTCCCATGCGCAGGGCAGTCACAGCCTTTGTGGCCCTGTGTTGACAGACAGCAAGTTCTCCCAACGTTATTCCTCCTCCCGCCATGCGATTGCGGAGCTCTTGCCAGGTGGACAGCTGCCAGGGAGGTGCCGACAGTTGCAGTAAATAAAGCATTCAGAACCCAGCCCCAGAGACAGGTGGCCCGCACCTTCCGTGAGTATCCTGCAGCCTGGGCCTGACGCACACCAGGCACGCCGAGGGCTGCAGAAGGCTCTAGAAAGAAGGTGGCCTTCTGCCCGAGCCTTGGCTGCTGAGTAAAGCAGAGGTGATTTTTTCCGAGTCCAAGCAGCACCTCTGACTGCTCAGTTGCTGTATTCTGGCTCTCACTGCTTCCTCCTGAAAAACAGGAACACACATTCAGTGTTTCTTTTTTTTTTTTTATTTTATTTTTTTTTAATCTTTTATTTAATGAATGTAAATTTCCAAAGTACGACTCATGGGTTACACATTCAGTGTTTCTAATTGAGAAACCCGAGATCCAACACTTAGCACAGAAGTGATGCTAGAACTGAAAAAGTCTACACCTCATGTCACTCAATGAGTCATGTACAAGACTCAAGTGCAACAAAGATACTGAATGTGAAACGTAAGTGAGTTTCAAGTTCAGATTTGGGTCCCTTCCCAAGGTAGCCCACGATGTCCATGCAAAACTTCCAACATTTGAAAACATCTGAAATCTGAAACACTTCTGGCCCCAAGCATTTCCCCTATGGGATATTCCTCCTGGAATACCTGCCATGAGGACGGGACAGCACGGGCCATGTGCACAGGCTCTGTACTGGGAAAGAGGAATTCGTCCGAGAACACACCCAGGCGTGCTGACACTGGAGCACTTCCGCTGCAGTACACGCCTGTGGGTCAACACGCGTGTCAGGGGCTGCCACAGGCATGCAAGGGCGTGCCCCAGAAGAGAAAGGAGGGCAGCCACAGTGGTCTCTAGCCCTGTGGAGCCTGGGAAGACTGATGAGGATCAGCCGCCCCTCTCACCATGCCTGCGTTCCCCTTCTGGGGGGTCCTTGGGGATGGTCCTCGGTGTGCTGCACTCAGCGTGACAGCCGAACACCGTGTCTTGCTTCTGGGTGCAACCTCAGAGCGAGCCTCAGCTGTGAGATGGGGAAGTATGGCGTGCTTCTAAGAACGTTTGAAGCAAACTCTCAACTGTGTAAAGTGCTCTGGCTGGTACGGAGACGTTACCCAAGCTTTCTAGATTGTGCCTCTTTGGTCACAGCTGGGATGGTGACAGTGGGGTGCTTTGAACAGGGAGAGTGGGAGGAAAAGGAGACAAGAGAAGAAAAAAAGGGGTGGTGGGTGTGGATGGGGAAGAGATGAGGCCAGGTGGGGTGGCATTAGCAGGCGGGAAGGGCCTGGGGTCTGGCCCTGTCTTCTGCCAGCCCCTTGCCCTGCTGGCTGCTTCTGCAGCCAGTGTGCAGTGTCCCAAGCCCCCACCCTGTGCGAGGGGTCATTTTCTCCTTTCCCACCGGCACTGACCTCCAAGACTCCACCAAGTGCCCCTTCCTCCTGAAAGCCCTCCGTGATGGGCGTGGTAGTCCCACCCTGTGTGTCGGCCAGCCCTCTGCAGGCGCCCCTGTGCACCGCATTCCCTCGTGCTCCCCACACCAGCCTGGGGCTCCATGGCGCTGGGGCCCATTTGGTTGTCTGTGGTCCTCGGGCTCCCAACGGCAGTGGGTTCCTTATAAACTCCCAGTCAGTGTTGAATGAGTGGGCGGCAGGTGGGGGAGGCCTTGTGAAGGGCCCATCTGTCTCAGGGGTCTTTGTCTCCCTCTGCTGCTTGTGCGTTTCAGGGGCGACCGAACCAGCTCGTGCCTGCTGCTGGCCGCAGCTGCCCCACTCAGGTTTTCCTCCAGGGCTGTCTGTAGCCTCGCCAGCAACCCCAGGGGCCTTGCAGACCTGCAGAAATGGCTCTGCCCTCCCCATCCTGCACCCGCGCACGCATGCACACAAAACAAACAGCCACTGCCAAGGAGCCACAGGGCCTGCAATGAGAAACAGGTGTCTCCCTGAGACCTGTCATCCGCGGCTGTGTGGCAGCTTGGGGTCACCGCCTGCGGACAGGGGCGGGCTGAGGGTCACCTCATGCATAGTCAGCTCCCAGGGTGTGCACCAGACTCAGCTGCTGCCTCATGCGCTGTCACAGGAGACTGACAGCCCCACCCCCAACCAGACAGAGCCACGATGGTTCTGTCTGGGCAGCTGCCCAGAGACTGGCTCCTTGCTAGTCCTGCCTTGGGGTGTGAAAGCACACCTGTGTGTGTCCTAATCCCCTGGCTTTGAATCTCCACTTAGCTCCTTAGAAATGAGGGGAGCCCGGGCATCTTAGCTTCCCTCTGGAGTCTTCGGGGGTCAGCGAAGATGCCCTCAAGCGGCCTCAGGATGACAGCCCTGGGTGAAGTGGCTGGGTGTGGTGGAGTGGGAATGACCTTGTGCAGGCTCCAAGTGTGATTCCTGTGTATTTGGCGTAGGCCCACTGGCCTCGGCTCCAGCATCCATCCCCGACACACTGTGTGGTCTCGGCCCAGAGATTTCCAGCTTTTAGGGGCCTTAACCGAGGGTCTGCAGCCCCCATCCCCATCCCTGGCCTCCCAAGGCCAAGTTCCTGGAAGTTGCTCCTAGTTTTCTGCACAGGTCTCGTGCTCTCCAGAACCCACCCCTTCCCCCCAGCTTTTGTGCCTGATGTCCTGTCTGCCTGGATTCCATTGCCCCCGTCGTCAGGTCACTGCTGCGGTGACGGCATGCAGACTGAGCACCTGCTGTGTGCCTGGCACTGTTCTGGGTGCTTGGAATACACCTGTGACAACCTGCCTGCCCCGCCCTGCTCCCAGCTTCACTTGTCTGCCACTGATCTTTATCTCACTGTCCCTGAGCTGTTGACGCCTCTGCCTTCCCCATGACTGGGCTCCTGGAGGGCGGGCACCAGGCCCAGAGCATTGTGTCTGCCGGCTTCACCACTGATCACTCAGCTTCCAGCCTAGAACCTGCTGAGGTCAGGCCCAGCCAGCGCCCAGTGAGTGAACAGATGAATGGTTAGGACCAGTTCTGCTCACTCCAGGGCCCTCGCAGGAGCTGGGGGGATGCCTGCCATCTCCATGTTCCCACCAAGGTGCAGCTCAGATCCTGCTGATGCAAGCTTCCTGCCCAGTGCCAGGTGGGAGCTCTTCCTTTCCATGGAGGGGCTGGGTGCAGCCCTGCAGGGGTTGGCAGCAGAGGGAGGGAGGCCCCATGAGTGCCGGGGCAGTTGTGTCTATTGGGATGGAAGCCGGGGCCTGCGTTCCCACGCTCACCCCTGATTCCAGTTATCCCACTGCTCATGAGTGCCAGCCCTCCCTTCATGAGCACAGCCCTCATGTCACCCCTGGCTCCCTCACTGTACCCACAAGGCCCCCAAGAGTGAGTTCAGCAGAGTCCCTGCAGGTCACCAGGATGGGAGCCCAGGAGGGAGCCGAAAGAAAAAAACATTCCTGCCACCCTGTGGTCTGCCTGGTGCTCCTGTTCCTGATGCTGCTCCCAACCTTGGGAGCACCAGGCTAGGGGTCATCTCACCAAGGCCACTCCCAGCAGGGCCCTTGGAGACACAGGCAGGGGTCAGAGTTCCAGGCCTCAGCTGCCAGGTGCCAGGGTGTGTTTCAAAGCTGGATCGTTTGCCCCCACTTCCCTGCCAGGTGGTGTGTTGGGCACACCGGATGTCCACAGAGAGTCTAGAAACTGTGAGAGAATCAGCAGCCCCAGCCCTTTACCCAGACAGGGGCCTGGTGGGGTCGAGGACAGAGGCTGGGCTCCGCGGCTGCCTCTGCCATTCCCTCAGACTCTGCCTGGAAAACGGCGGCGGCAGTACCCGGTGGTGGGGTTGGTGTGTGGATTAAGAGACGATACTGGCCGGCACCACGGCTCACTAGGCTAATCCTCCGCCTTGCGGCGCCGGCACACCGGGTTCTAGTCCCAGTCGGGGCGCTGGATCCTATCCCGGTTGCCCCTCTTCCAGGCCAGCTCTCTGCTGTGGCCAGGGAGTGCAGTGGAGGATGGCCCACGTGCTTGGGCCCTGCACCCCATGGGAGACCAGGAGAAGCACCTGGCTCCTGCCATCGGATCAGCGCGGTGCGCCGGCCACAGCACGCCAGCCGCGGTGGCCATTGGAGGGTGAACCAACGACAAAGGAAGACCTTTCTCTCTGTCTCTCTCTCTCACTGTCCACTCTGACTGTTAAAAAAAAAGAGAGACGATACTGAGCTGTGTGGACACCCAGAAGGCTTTCTCCTCCTTTCGGAATCCTCTCTTCCTGATGTCATGATTCGGAAGGGACAAGGCTGCTTCTCTCCCAGAGTTGGAAGGCCAGGCAGGAAGGGGAGGAGGAGGGGGAGTCGGAACCCCACACTGCCCAGGCTGCTGGGATCGGGGGCCACCTTCCTGGGGTGCTGACCACCACATGTGCTGTGCTGGGTCTGTGTGGGGCCTCGGGGGACAAGAAGACAGGCACATTGAGTGTCCTTTATAGCCATCAGGTAGGGAAGTGGGGACTCTGGCCTAAGGGCCCAGAGCAGAAGAGATGCTGGGATCATGTTTTTAATTATTAGTTTATTTTTATTTGAGAGGCAGAGAGAGAGAGAGAGAGATCTTTTCCATTTGCTGGTTCACTATCCAAATGCCTGCAACAGCCAGGAACCAGGAACTCAATCCAGGTCTCCCACGTAGGTAGCAGGGACCTAAGCACTTGAGCCATCACCTGCTGCCTGCTGGGTGCACGTTAGCAGAAAGCTGGCATCGGAAGTGGAGCCAGGATTCAAGCCCAGATTCTCTGACCTGGGATGTGGCCATTCCAAGCAGCATCAAACGCCTGTCCCAGAACTGTCCTTTCCAGCGGCTGCAAGCACCTCTAGGTCACTCTTAACCATCCCCCTGCCGTCGGAACCACGTTGGTGGCTCGCTCCAGCCGCGATCCCACCGCAGGGCAGTTTGGAGGAAGGCTGAGCCCTTTCCAGGGCTCCCGTGTGCTCACGGAGAGTGGATCCCATCCAGGGGCGGTTACCGAGTGGGAAGCCAGGGAATTGGAAGTCCTGCAGCAACTGGAGAGGAGCAGCTGGGGGAGGACAAAGCCATTGCCTGCAGGGCTGCCATGCACGGTCGCTGAGAGTGGAGTTGGGCCCAGTGGGGAAACAGCTGGAGAAGGGAGAAGAGCTTTCTCATGGTCAGGGGCTTCCCAGACACTCAGGGAGCCGGGCAGCCACCTGCAGCAGAAGCTGTGCACGTGCCGTCGCCGTTGCTGGGGTTTGGGTTGCCATGGCTGTGGCTATGGACAAATCATTTTCCCGTGAGCTTCAGCCTCCCCTACCCTGGGAGATGATCATGGGCGGGGAGGAGAGGTGGGCCTGAGAAGAATCAGTTCCCACTGCAGTACTGGGCTGGGCACCCCAAGGGCTACCTCGGGGTGGGGGGCCTGAGCCGGTGTCCCCCAGCCCCCCCCCCGGGCGGCCCTCTGGAAGCCCTCCCAGTGAGTTGGAACTCCCCTGCTGCAGGAAATGTTGTTACAAGTTGGTTTTCCACCAGAGCACACTGCATTTTCCATGCCACCTCCAGCGCATTTTCGGGAAATCCCAGGTGGTGGAGATGGAGGCTGGGACCCTCCAGAAAGGCCAAGGCCCCGGCAGACCCGAAGTCGGCTGGGTTTTATTTAATCATAAGTTCATCTACGTCTCAATCCTTGAAGGGAGGGAGGGGGAAGCCCAGCAAACCAAAAACACACACGCATCGCTTTGCTTTGGAGGGTAATTACTCTGAATTTGGTTAAACCAACTTGCTCTAGCTAACTAGATTAGTTTACATCTTGTGGTAGAAGAAGAAATACAAATTACTTAGATTGCAATAAACCATGTTTTTCTAGCTAAATAGATTAGTTTATATCTTGTGGCAAGGAACAAGGAGGACGGCTCAGCAATGCCTGCTGCTTGCTCTGCCCACTCGCTCGTTCAGGGAAGTTTGCTTTATGTGTGACCTCTAGCCTCTGACCCCGGGGCCTCCCTCAGGCCGCTCCTCCAAGAGGGGTAAAGTGCTAGGCCTGGGACAAAGAAAAACAAAGCCGCATCCAGACCCTGCATCTTCCAACATTTGCTTGTGACTGCCCTACTGTGCACAGCACAGAGCTCTGGGCACTGAGTGGCAGGATGCGAGACCCACAGTCACACACAGCCCCAAGCTTTCCGTGCTTGGCTGTTGCTGTCTTGTGATTGTTAACAATTTATGAACACAAGCAATGTAGCTGGCCGTGGTAGCAAGACAAGGAACCAGACAAGACAGGGACAGAGAGGATGGGGCCTGCGTGTGGGAGCTGTGGCGTTGCTGGGGGCACAAGGTGTTCCTAAGAGCCCATGAGCCCCTCCAGAACAGGACTCTGGGATCCGTGTCCAGGGCCTTGTCCCTGTCAGCAGCGTTTGCCGAATGAGTGCTTCCTGGAGAATGGACGGGGTTGCCCCCGATGAGTCCAGAAGCTCCTGCCGTGCCGGAGCTCCTTGGCCTGTCCTTTTGCGAAGAAGAAAAGACGCTTGCTGCCTGATGCCTGCGTCTTTCTCTCTTTTTTCTTTCTAAGATTTATTTATTTGAAAGTCAGAGTTACTTTGAGAGAGAAGAAGAGGTAGAGAAAGAGAGAGAGGGGTCTTCCATTTGCTGGCTCACTCTCCAATTGGCCGCAATGGCCGGAGCTACACCAATCCGAAGCCAGGAGCTTCTTCCAGGTCTCCCACGCGGCTGCAGGGGCCCAAGGACTTGGGCCTTCCTCCACTGTTTTCCCAGGCCATAGCAGAGAGTGGTCGGAAGTGGAGCAGCTGGGACTCGAACCAGTGCCCATATGGGATGGTGGCACTGCAGGCAGCGGCTTTACCTGCTACGCCACAGCGCTGACCCCTCTCTTATTGTCTCCATCATAGGAGAGGCCTGAGAGGAAAGTCGTGACCAGTACTATGGTTTCGGAGGAATCTTTTTTGTTTTTAAAGATTTATTTATTTATTTTGAAAGTCAAAGTTATAGAGAGAAAGGAAGAGAGAAAAAAAGACTCTTTCATCCACTGATTCACTCCCCAGGTGGCTGCAATGGCCAGCACTGGACCAGGCCAAAGCCAAGAGCCAGAAGCTTCATCCAGGTCTCCTCTGTGGGTGGCAGGGGTCTAAACACTTGGGCCATCTTCTACTGCTTTTCCCAGGCCGTTAGCAGGGAGCTGGATTGGAAGTGGAGCAGCTGGGACATGAACAGGCACCCATATGGGATGCCGGCACTGCAGGCAGCGGCTTTACTTGCCACGCCACAACGCCAGCCATCCTATCCCACCAGCAGGAATCTTGGTGGGCCTGAGAGCAGCTCCAGTGGAGAAAGTTAATTCCTGCCTGAGAATGCTCCCCCCGCCCCGTGTGCTACACCCCCTGAGTGTCCCTGCACGTGGCAGTGTCATGCAGGCATCGCAAGGAACTTAACAGGCATGTGCATTCGGGAGAACCACATTAGACTGGACACACACGTTTTCTTTGCATCAAGTTCTGTCCGGGACTGGCAGTCTGCTCCGGGGAGGGGGGGGCTCCCTCGTGTCTCACTTCTCTGCCATCGCCAGGTGTTGCCTGTAGTCGGGGGTGACCCAGCGCCCCGCCATCAGTGTTGCAGGCCTGGGCCAGGCCAGGGGCAGGGCAGGCAGTTCCACTCCCAGCCTCGGACTGACACTGGTCCCTTGGCCTCACCTCACCATGAGGAAGCGTGCGAAGCGGGTCTCTCGTGGACAGCCGTGTGCCTGGCTGGGCGCGAGGGCTCTGTTACTACCGAGAAGTTGCAGTGGGCGCGAGGGTGAAAGAGCTGCGTGCCGTGTGAGACGGGCGGTTTTTGTGTCTGTCTTGTGGATGAAGAGCCTTGGAGGAGAGACTTGGTCCAGGGCAGGTCTGAGCCTTTCTAACCGCACGCCACACGCCCGCTCCAGGGCTCTGTGACTCAGGGTCATTGACCCATTCTTGCTACTCTTTGAGTGACAGGAGCCTCACGACTTTCTCTGGCCCTCCTCGAATCTTGCTGGTTAGGTATTCCTGTTTGAGCTCCAAAAGTTCATGGAAAATGTATAGTATGAAAAAGCTATGCCTGGATTTCAAAAAAAAAAATTGTACCAGAGTAACTTTAAAATTCCATTAGCACAAGTGTTTTGAAGACACCCGCACCCTCTGCCCCCCAACACACACACCCTGTGTGGTGGCCAGACCTCCGTGGGCAGCAGAGCTGTGAGGCTGAGAGGAGGCATCCCGACCCAGGCCAGGTGGACAGGAAGGTCCCTTGCAGCAAGCTGTGTTTCCTGGAAGTCCATCCGAGGTGGTGCATTACCCTCTGACCTTGGGTGGGTTATGTAATCTCTCTGACCTCAGTTTCCAAGCCTGTGAAATGGGGTGGTAAGAGCACCGACTGCCCACTGCTACAGTGAGGATGACTTGTGTCTCACAGGTGGCTAGCAGATGCTCAGTGTCAGTCAGAGCACACCACGCAGCAGAGGGAGGCAGGGGCCGGCCAGGAGCCCAGACTGGAGAGTAGGCGGTCAGCTGCAGGGGCTGCGGGAGATTGGAGAGACTGTCACCTCCGGCCCTCCCCACCCCCGGCCTGGGTTTGTGCACTGCAGCACTGTGACGGTCAGCTCTGCCTTCTGGAAGCAGCGACCCAAGTGCTGACCGCAGTGAGCTGGGGCGTGGCAAAGGGCCGCAAGCAGCCGGGGTTACTGATGCCAACTCTGCCCTCCCCTTACACCGTCTCCAGGAGGGAAGTGAAGATCTAGGGCCCTTGCAAGGCCTCACTGCCCTGTCGTGACATTGGTGGGAGGAAGGTGCCTGGCTGAGCTGGCCCCTTGGCTGTCAGGTTGATGACAAGGCCAGACAGACCTGGAGGAGAAGGAGCTAGAGGAAGACGAAGGAGGTCGGGGTACAGAGGAGGTGGCCAGGGGGGCATGAGGCCGAGAGAGTGGAGAGGAGGAGCTAGACAGACCAAGCAGCCCCTCGCACACCCATTTTTTGTGTCATTCACTTAAACCTTGCAGCCACCATGGGAGTGGACACTGGGGGCCCATTTTACAGGTGAGGAAGCTGAGGCTCAGAAGCCTTCAGCCCATCAGCTATCTGATTGCAAAGTGTCTCCTTTCTTTGTTTCTCCTCTTCAAAAAAAAAAAAAACCGTACATGTGTTCTTATAAAGTAGGTAATCATTATAAACAGCATAGACAAAAAATTATAAAATTCCACCATCGGGTGGGATAACCACTGTTAACATTCAAAGCATATCCCTCTAGACGGTCCCCCATGCAAATATGTGTGTCTCCCTCTCTCTGTGTGTCATCTCCACATGCACACAGTTGAATGTGTTTTTATAAAAGCAGGATCCTTGTGACCCACTGTCTTCGGAAGCCTCCTGTATGCACTTCCTCATGCAGCCTGAACGTCTTTGTGCTGCAGGAAACCCATATTCAAGGCATAATTTCCAGTGGCCACAGAACACATTTCGATCATTCCCAAGTTTCCAGTTTGGTGGGAGAAAACATTTACTAGGCTATGTGTTCATGGGGAGAAAAAGAAAAAAGAAAGAAATCCAGAAAATCTGGAGGGAGAGAAGAGGCAAAAACTCTCAGCGTGTCCCTCTTTCCTCATCCCCCGTACACCCAGGTGCCCCCGCCTGCCCCCCGAGGTCCTCAGTGACACCTCCAGACGTTCATTTTACTGCTCGAGGGACCCCTCAAGCTCAGCTCTTCCCTGTCAATTATTACGCAGACGGAAGGGGGCCCACGGAACACCACGAGGGTTCTCCTGCCGACTTGGTTTCTGGAGTAAGACCTTCCTCTGCTGCTCTCGTGGTCTCCAGGGGCCTGGGACCTGGTCTGGTAGGTGGGTAAAGTGTGAGGACATGATGGGGCTGGCGTCATGTGTAGTGGGTAAAGCTGCCACCTGTGATGTCGGCCTCCCTTAGGGCTGCTGGTTAGTGTCCTTGCTGCTCCACTTCTGATCCAGCTCCCTGCTAATTTCCTGGGAAGAGCAGAAGATGGCCCAAGTGCTTGGGCCCCTGCAACCCATATAGGAGACCTAGAAAAAGCTCCTGGCTCCTGACTTCAGCCTGGCCCAGCTCCAGCTGTTGCGGCCATTTGGGGAACGAACTAGTGCATGGAAGATCTCTCTCCCTGTCTCTCTCTCTCTCTGTCTCTTTCTCCAACTCTTTCAAATAAATAAATAAATCTTTTTCCAAAAAATTGAGAACAGACATAAGTGTGCAGGGAATTGGGTTCTAAGGCCCCAGGTTCAAGTTTCGGTTCCCTTCCTTTGTTACAAGGCACCTGCAAGCCCTGAGTCCTGCCTGAGCCCTCCGTGTCCTCACTGTGCAGTGGAAGGAGGATGGGAATATGCAAGGCACCTGCTGGGTGCAGCCTGAGCCACCCAGGCCCAGCTGCCAGGGTCTAGGGCAGCCCAGCCCGAAGAGCCGCACTTGGGTGTGTGCCTGGAACATATGTGCCATGGAGCCAGGCTCCTCCCCTGGACACCAGAACCCTGCTGGTGCTCCCAGGGGCTGCCTGGCATGGTCCGGCGCAAGCCGTGGAGGCCTTAACCAGGGCCAGGCTGCACTTGTCTGTGGAAGAGGCTGAAGTGGGGCAGGCACAGGGTTTTCCTGGAGCCCACAGTCCCTGGGCTGGAGGTAACAAGAGATGGAGGCTGGCAGATTCCCCTCGACCCTGCTAAGCTCCTGGCTGCCCTCAAGAGCCAGGCCAAGGAACTTGTGTTTCCTTGGCTGCGTTATTAAGCTGTCTTTTGCTTTTAGGGTTCCCGGGCCTGTCATAACACAGGCCATGCTGGCCAAGTCTCCGGGCCCCCGGGTGGCTGGACCGCAGTGCAGCCGTGCAGAAGTCACACTTTCCTGTGCCGTGGCTGCCCGCCATGGCTCCCAGCCACGCCGCTACCGAGCAGGTTGCAGCACAGCCAGGCCAGGCCTGGGCCTTGGGCCTGTCCCCCAGGCAGGTTGGGCAGAGCCCCGCCACGCTCAGACCCTGCTGCTGAGAGGTGCAGATGAAGGGCAAGGCCAAGGTGGGGATGTGAATCCCGGGCTTCTCCGGAAGCGTGTGGCTGTGGGTACGTGGCGTGGTGCTGTACAGCCAGGGTTAAGCCTGGCTCTGTCTTGCACTCCCTGTTGACCTTTCGTAAGCGCCCCAGGGAGCCCCTCAGAGCCCCGCTTTCCTCACCTGGCTTGCTCTCAAGACGAAATGAGCTGCGTGTTCTTCAGTGAGCCCCACAGAGCAGCGAGTGGTCCTGCCACGTGCTGTGCAGCGCCTGACACGGCTGTCAATGCTGTCATCGCGCGGGGCCTTACTCTGTGCTGCAGGGGATGCACCGGGAGCACTCAGTGCTGGGAGCCAGGAAACCTGGCTTCTGACCGCAGCCCTGCCCGTGCTTGTAGCGTGACCATTGTCCAGTCCAGGACACGCTCTGAGCTGTTGTTCCTTTGCTTCTGGGCCCAGAAAGCTGAGCGATGGCTGCAGTGGGAGAAGACCTCTCGCCCTGGGGTAATTCACCATGTCGGCAGGTGTAGCTGGTGGGGACTGGGGTTGGGGGAATCCAGGTGGGACGACAGCCAGCAGGTGCCCCTCCCCAGAATAAAAACCTCCCTCTCACCCTCCCCCGCACTGCCCCGCTCTGCAGCCGGTTCTGTGCTGCAGACATGTGAGGCGACTCCTGCTGCCCACCCCAGGTGTCAGCCAGAGACTTACACACGGCTCACTCCACTCACACTGATCCCTCCAAGTATGCCAGCCCCGTGCATCACTGTCCCCACAGCTGTGACTTCTCCTTGGTGCCAATTCTTAGTGCCCCTGCCCGCCACGACCCCTCTGACTCTGAGCTCCTCGGGGCCACACTCACCCGTGTGGCTGCCTTTGTGTGCTCGACAGCGTCTGGCTCTGGGTTTCAGCGTGCTGATAACTTGTGTTGAATTTGAGTTTGCCAAGTTCAGTCTGGTTCATTTGAGGGGAGGCTTGTTGAACTTAATCCCTGTGACTTGCAGCATTGGCAGTCACCTGTATTGGGAGCAAAGAAGGAAGGCACGATATGAGGGTGCTTCAAAATGTTCATGGAATTAAACAATAAATGTATTTTGGGTCAAGCAAGTTTTGGAATTCGTGCATCGTTTCTTCATAATACATACTGTCCAAGAACTTTTTGAAGTACCCTGGTGTTTATGGGGGGAAGCCATTGTAATCCATAAGCTGTACTTTGGAAATCTATATTCATTAAATAAAAGTTAAAAAAATTATTTATATATATTTCAAAGCCAAAAAAAAAGATTTTTTTAAAGATTTATTTATTTATTTGAAAGGTAGATTTACAGAGAGGCAGAGGCATAAAGAGAGAGGAGATATCTTCCATTTGCTGGCACACTCCCCAAATGGCCACAACAGCCGGAGCTGGACCAATACAAAGCCAGGAGTCAGGAGCTTCTTCTGGGTCTCCCATGTGGGTGCAGGGGCCCAAGCATTTGGGCCATCTTTCACTGCTTTCCCAGGCCATAGCAGAGAGCTGAATAGAAAGTAGGGCAGCTGGAACTTTTGAACCGGTGTCCATATGAGATGCTGGCACTGTAGACAGCGGCTGTACTTGCTACACCACAGTGCCAGTCCCAAAAGATTTTTATGTATTTATTTGTAAGGCTGAGTTACAGAGAGAAGGAGAGACAGAGAGATCTTCCACCCGCTGGTTCACTCCCCTAGTGGCTGCAATGGCTAGGGCTTAGCCAGGAGCCAGGAGCTTCATCTGAGTCTCCCACACGGGTGTAGGGGCCCAAGGAGTTGGGCCATCTTCTGCTGCTTTCCTTAGTGCATTAGCGTGGAACAGGATCCGAGGTGGAGCAGCCGGGGCTGACACAAGTGCCTAATGGAATGGTGGCATCGCAGGGCCACAACACTGGCCCCAGAAGGCAGAGCATACATAGACAATATGGAGGGCAGTCGTGCCTCAAGTGGACGGAGAGCGCCGGCAGTGGGATTTGGGCGTGGAGGTGAGTGTGACGGGCGGGAGGTTGGGGCTCTGTGGCAGAGGGATGGGCAGGAGTGTTAGAGATGAGCCTTCAGCTGGGTCGAGGGGCAGCACGGCTCTGCCTCCTCTCCTGTGCCAGGCTGTGCTGGAGGAGAGAGGGGAGGCACGTGGTCCCTTTCCTGGGAGTCCACGGTCCTCTCATGCAGCCGGCACCCTCGGCGCGGGGTAGAGGATGCTGTCGGGGTGCAGAGCCACGTCTCCATGTTTCTGCTGTGGCTCGGGAACAGGGCTGCTGGCAGGGTTGGAGTTGGCCCCATTGAGAACTGACCTGGAATGGAAAGGACTCTTCATACCAGCAGTCTCCAAAAAGTTCATGGAAAATGTGCTGGGGAGGGATTGCTAAATTGCTGTTGGTTTGACAGGCAGGGAGTGGGAGAACAGAAGCAGGGGTGGAGGGAGAGGGAGAGGGAGAGGGAGAGGAGAAGGAGGTGTAGATCCTATAGAGAGAGGAGAGAGAGGTGTAGATCCCATCTGTAGGTTTCCTCTCCAGATGCTTGCAATGGCTGGGGCTGGGCTGGGGCCAAAGCCAGGGCCTAACTGGCAGCAAGGATCACAGTCCAGGCCTCCTGGGAAGGGCAGGAGCTCAAGCGCTTGGGCCATCACTGCTGCCTCCCAGGGTCTGCATGGCAGAAGCCTGGAGTCGGGAGCCAGAGCCTGGCAGCAGACCCAATACTTTGATGTGGGACACAGGCATCCTAACTGCTAGGCTAACCACCTGCTCAGGAAGTGTGTATTTGGCAAAATACTAAGAATGAATTACAAAATTTTTTGCACCAAAATAGACTTATCTTTTAATTCATTTTTCCATGAAGCTTTTGAAGTAACTTGTGCAAGTGTTGTTACCTACAGAATAGAGTGCAAATTCGTTCCCCCGTCCCGGGTGCTCGGTCTCCCAGACCCCGACCCATTATCACGTCCTCCTCACCTCATGGTCAGGCTCAGGTTCCTCCTCCTGCAGGAAGCCATCCCTCACATACTCACTGTGGACATCCACTCCCTCCAGTACCCTGTTCCTGACCTCCGGCTATTTTATGCTGAACTTGGATTTGGGGGGAATGTGTGTATCTCTTCTTGTCTCCAGAGTGAAGGAGTCGTGGGTTCATCACACAGGGCTCTGCGGAGGTTGTGCTTGATGGCTGTGGGCAGAGCAGGGAGGCAGAGGCAGGAGAGCTACCTGCCCAGAGGAGGCAGACGGATCCTGTAGCCCACCCTAGCAGAGCCTCCGGTGCTCAGGGGGGTTAATCAGGGTTATGTGCAATCAATAAATGTTTACTGGGTGTTAAGTTTTTAGCCTCATGCGGGATTTAGCAGCCATTCTCGTTTATGGTAATGAGAGGCATGTGTGGCGATTCAGGGCGGGAGGGCCGTCCACCTGCCACCTGCCAGCTGAGTGCTCTCGGAGCCCCACCCCACTAGGCTCTCGTGGCCCTTCCCTGTTGGCCTCCCTGCTACATAGCCCAACTCCAGAGTCCATGCAGGCACAGCTGCCAGTGCCTCCCCCTCCCTTCTCACAGACTCTCCACCCCTCTCTGGGCCCAACTCCATGCCTCCTTAGGAGCCCCCAGACTCAACAGTGACTGTCTCCAAATCCCTGAGACTCAGCTGGGAGGGTGGAGGGGAACAGCTGGGTCTGTCCTACCTGGGTCCTGGCTTGGCAGGTGTGCAGGAGCCCCCAGGTAGGAGTGTGCATCGGTCTCCAGGTACACAGAGCATGCAGAAGCCCCCCGCCCCGCCCCAGAGGGCACACTCCCTCAGTCATCAGGGCGGGTATGCACACGGTGGGTGCCGTGATCAGAGGAAAGCCAAGGGCTATGGGAGACCGGAGGAGGCGCCGCAATTAGCCTTGGAAAGCCTCCTCCAGGGGCTGAGTCTTGAGCTCACCGAACAGAAGCGGGGCGGAGGGAGGGGCGTGGTCCTGAGTCCCGCAGGTTTGACCTCCGGCAGGCTGGGGGAACCAGGGTGGGTTTGTGAGTAGACCTGCGCTCTTCAGTGCCAACAGCACTGGGCTGTCTTCCTCGGCCTCACTAGCCGCATTTCAGGTGCTGCACAGCCACAGGGGACTGACGTTCATAGAATGTCCATTGTCGCGCCCTGGCCTGAGCGTGCAGGGCAGCTGGGCAGGCAGAGGGCTTGAGGGGCCTGCCAGGCCCTCCGGGGTGCTCTCTATGGGAAGGAGGGTCTCGGTCCTCCCCAGACTTCTATGGGGGTCACACGGGCTGCTCATTCTCTCCACCCCAGCTGACAGCAGAGACCCCACCTGAGAGCCCATCATCACAAGGCTGCACCAGTGCCAGGGTCTGGGAGGAGGCAGCAAGCGCAGCACCTGTTCCCTGGTAAAGGCCGCCCGGGGCCAAGGTGGGACATCCAGCTCTCAGGAAGCTGCTTCCAGTCGTCTGGCAGTTCACGAACGGCCCCCACCAGGACAGCCGTGGCAACCAGGCAGGTGAAGGTTGAGCTGCAAGAGTGGGCAGGCCAGTGGGCGCGGGGGGATCAGGAGGAAGCTAAATGGAGGAGAGTTTCTCCCGCTTCCAAGCTCACGTCACCTCCTCTCTGTAGCCTTCCCTGATTGGTCAAGGAGCCCCCAACCGCCCATCACCCTGGAGCTTCCCATGGCACCTGTCCCATCCACTGCCGATGTGCCTGTCTCCCCAGCTGGGCTGGGTTCTTCGGGAGCGCAGTTCGGCCTGCCCCGTGAGCTTTGCTCCTCCATTGCCCTGGCCACGCCTCCCCTCCCTTCCCAGTGTGTCTCCCAGCAGCTAGCTGCTCCCTGTCTGTAGGGCATGACCTGTGGTCTGCCTCTGCCATCACCCGGTGAACTCCATGAGCACAGGGGCTCTGTCTCGTGCGTAAGAGAATGTGCGTGTGGTGTCCAGGTGGGCGTGCTGTGGCCGCAGAACCAGGACGGGACTGGGGAGGGGCTGCTGCTGAGCCCTGCTGGTCCAGCAAGATGTCCCTTGCAGTGGTCCCTGAGCCGAGCCCCCTCGGAGGGAGACCCTGGCCGCCCCTCATAGGCGTAGCCCACTGCTGACCACTGCAGAGAGGGCAATGCAGATCCCTTTATTTCTCAGGCCAGCCTCCGGACAGAAGGACTTGTCGAAAGTGCCACTTGGTGACTCTCGCAGATTGCTGCCGACAGCCCTGCAGAGGGCCAGGCCATCTGCCTTGGCGTTTCTCAGGGCGGAAGGGGCTGGGAGGGGAGATATTAGGTTTCCACTTCAGTCGCTACTTTGATGTTCAAAGCTGTTTAATATTCATCAAGCCGGCCCTTCAGTTGTAATTGCAGTCATTACCCTCGCTCGTGTGATTGTCTGTAAATGTTTTGGGACAGACGGGTACAGCTACCCTAACGACGGCGGGTTTTGATGATGGATAAAAGGTTGAATAGGACCCCTTCCAACCAGTGTCCTCACTCCTGGCGCCCGCTCCCACCCCCTTCTCCTTCTTTCTTGCTGAAAAGATGGAGTTGGGGTGGAGAGAGCAGGAGGCTCCCGTGGGGTCACGCTTAGTTAATGTTACGAGCTGAGGGTCTCAAACTGAACCCAGATTCCTCTTCAGACCTGGGCTCCTGCCTCAGGGCAGGCGCAGGCCCTGATGCTGGCCATGGTCTGAGCACTTAGCACCCACAGAGAAAGGTGGCATCCACTTCCTCCCTTCCAGCCACACAGAGGGTCTGAGCAGCTCAGACCCCCGGAAGCTCAGGGCTTTTGCTCTGTGTGGGAATGGAGACCGCCTTGGGAGAAATACACAGGCTTGTGGACTCAGTGTCAGACTTGTGTTTAATTCCAGGTGCTGCCACTGTCTACCACGAGGTCTAGGCAGTTACCAAACCTGTCCTGGGTTCTGTTTCTTCATCTAGGAAGAACAGCAGGTGCAGCAGAGCTGCGCAGTTCCCACCAAGCAGCAGGTGCACAAGGCCTAGGCAAGAGCCGGCCCGGGGCTCACGCCTGGCTCACACCTCTCACGGCATCACCACCCTTGCCTCTGAGAGCGGCAACACTGGGTTAGGAAACCGAAGCCTGAATGGGGACAGGGACGTTATGGGCCAGCAGGTCCTTTAGGGAGGCCCCGCCCACTTCTCCAGTGCTGTCTCCCAGCAGTCCCCTCTCCCAGCACCCTTCCCCGGGTGTCTTCCTGGGAATGTTTATTAGAGAGGCCCTGAAGGATGGGAGGAGACGGCAGACTGGTCAGAGGGAGGTGTGGCTCCCTGAGATTGCATCCGCTGGGGAAGCTGGCATCCGAAACTGCCCTGCTCCGCCCCTGCCCGGGGCTTCACTGCATGGGGGCCGCTCCTGGAAAAGCAGGACCCTGAGCCGGCAGCTGTGCCGTGGAGGCATCACCACCCTTGCCTCTGTGCCGCGGAGGCCATCTAGAAGGGTCTGACGGGGAAGAAGCATCCCAGAGCACTGCTACAGCTACAGCAACAAAGTCCTTCCTCCACCGTGGGCCTGGGGGCCTCCTGCCCTGCCCGCCACAGCCGGGACGGACGCATCGGCACGCACAGGAACTTATGGAATACTCTATCCACCCACCAGCACGTGCACCTCACGATCACACACACACCCCAGCACCCACCACTACACACACTCACAGATCACACACACCCCACTAAAACACGCCACCACACAGATCACACACACCCCACCACCACCCACCACCACACACACCTCACAGATCATACACACACCCTACCACCACACACACCTCACAGATCACACACACACCACCACCACATACCACCACACACACCACACAGATCACACAAACCCCACTAAAACACATACCACACAGATCACACACACCCCACTAAAACACACACCACACAGATCACACACACCCCACCACCACACACCACCACACACACCTCACAGATCATACACACACCCTACCACCACACACACCGCCACACACACCTCACAGATCACACACACCCCACTAAAACACATACCACACAGATCACACACACCCCACTAAAACACACACCACACAGATCACACACACCCCACCACCACAGACACCTCACAGATCACACACACACCACCACCATATACCACCACACATACCTTACAGATCACCCACACCCCAGCACCCACCACCACACACACCACACAGATCACACACACCCCACCACCACCACACACACCACCACACACCTCACATATCACACACACACCACCACCACATACCACCACACACCCCTTACAGATCACACACACACCCCACCACACACACCACACAGATCACACACACACCACCACCACACACCACCACATACCTCACAGATCACACACATACCCCACCACACATACCACACAGATCACACACACACTGCACCACCCGCAACCACATAGATCACACACACCCAACCAACACACATACCACACAGGTCACACACACACTGCACCACCCACAACCACATAGATCACACATACCACCACACACCACACAGATCACACACATACCCCACCACCACACACACTTCACACACACCACAGATCACACACACACTGCACCACCCACAACCATCCACCACCACACACACCTCATAGATCACACACACATACCACCACACACCACAACATACATCTCACCGATCACATACACACCCCACCACATACCACCACACACACCACACAGGTCACACACACACTATACCACACGCACCACCACACAGATCACATACACCACCACCACACAGATAAACCACTACACAAACCGCACATACCACATAAATCACCACACACACCACACACATCACCACCACTACATACACATACCACTACCACACACACCATGCACACCACCAACACCACCACACATACACCAACACCGTACACACCACCACCCCTTCACCACCCAAGCACACACCACTGCCCGAGTCCTTTGCCTTCTTTGAAATGTCCTGCCACCCCTTGCTCTAGAAAACCTTCCTGGATTCCCTCCGCTAGGATGTAGTGCACCTCTCCCGCTCCAAGGTTTGTTGGTAGACTTCCGAGGGCAGGTGTCTACCCGCCTCCCCCATCACTGAGCTCACGTGTGATGCAGCTGGCCTTGGCAGGGCCTCGGTGGAAAAGACCAAAGCTCTGTGAGGAGCTGAGCCGGAAGTGCTGGCAGGTCCTCGCGCCAGGTCCCGTTCTGGGTGACCTGCTGTCCAGGGTGTGTATGAGAACAGGGCCTAGGCCCGCTCCTTGGCTGTAGGAGGCCCTTGGAGGCCCTCAGTCTGTGAGACTCCCTTGCATGCCCCACTGTGGTGTTCTGTGCTCACAGGAACCCCGCCCGGGGGCAGGAATCAGACAGAAGCAGAGGACGTAGCCAGGGGACACACGCAGCGACTGAGGGTGTGCAGGATGAGCCCTCTGGGGCCTGCCCAGGGTCTCCTAGCCAAGCAGCAGCACTCCCTGGGCTCTTGCCAACGAACAAGGGACCGAGCGGGGCCTCCCCCAGCAGCCGCGTGGAGCCGTGAGAACTTGCTGAATGACGAGGGAGCGAGTGAAGGAAGAGGCCACGTGAAGACGCCTGCCGCTGAGCAGGGTGGATGCCCACCCTCGTATCTGAAACCTATCGGTATTCAGGCGCTGTGGTGTGGGAGGGTAAGGTGGAGCTGCGCCCGTGGCCCAGCGTGTGAGTAGCTGTGCCACGAAGCCTGCACGGCCAGCAGCGTGGCCCCGATCAGGACTGCACGCAGCCTGCGGTGGGTTTGCCGCAAGCTCCCAAGGCCCTGTGGTCTTCTAGAGTGTCAGAGTCGCACATAGAGGAGCGAGAGTCTGCATTTCCAGCCAGGTTCCTTCTGCTTCCAAAAGGTCTCCGTGAAGGTGCGAGCACCTAACCCCCTCCCGACTGTGCCACCCCTGCCTCGCTGGCTCCCCTGCGGACCCCACGCGGGGCCTGCACTCCCTGGAGCTCTCTTTTCCTCCTGATTTTCCTGCCCTGCCGCCAGGGCGGCAGACTCTGCCACTCTGGAGTCCGTCACATGGGAGTCTCCTCCCACGTCATGCGTGTCCTAATGACACCTGAGTGAGGGCGTGGTGACTGTCACCAGCAGGAGGGGCCGAGGAGGCCGCGCCCGGCTGGCTTTGCTGGGGTCTTAGTCGGCGCCGTGGGCCAGGCATCGTTTGGGTGCCAGGCCCCAGCAGTGTCCTCGCCCTGTGTCCTAGCCCTCTGCTCCCCTGCCCAGGACCCCCACAGTTTTATGTGTGCATTCTGTGTTTCCTTCATTGGTGCACCCGTTCCTTCATGCCACAGAAGTGTCCTGGGTGCTAGGCCCTCCTGCGTGCTAGGGCTGTCTAACCTGTGAATGGGGCAGTCTCAGTCCTGAAGGAGAGCTCCCGCAGGAGGAAGCTGACTGCTCCAGGGTGCAGGCGGGGGTGCACTTAGGGAGAGGCAGACTGAATGCAGGGTCTGAGGTGCGGTGCCCTGGGGCCCAGGCCCTGTCCTCCTCATACACAGCTCCCCTGTTGCTGGGTCTCAGCTCACAGACCTACCCCCTTGCCGGCCACCCTCCAGGGACCGCACCTGCGCAAGAGCCCATTTTCTGGACAAGCCTCTGAGTTTCCTTCTTCCCTGCTCAGTGAACTCCTTTCCCTTTGTCAAGGGACATTCTACAGGGTACCCTAAGAAACGGCTGCACAGTGGCCTCCGGGGCCCCCCACAGCCACACTGGCTTCCTTGCCATTCCCTGGAGACACCAGGGCCATCTCCCCTTAAGGCTTTTTGCTCCCTGTGCCTGGAACAAGCTTCCCTCAGAAAGTGATGCTGGGGGACCTGGGACGGGGGGAGACGGGGGCACCTGCACAGCTGTGGCCTAGCAGGTTAAGGCACCTGCTTGGGATGCACGTGTCCAGTATCGGAGTACTTGGGATCAAGTTCTGCCTCTGCCTCTGCTTCCAATCCAGCTCCCTGCTAGTACACCTGGGAAGCAGCAGATGATGGTTCAAGCACTTGGTTCCTGTCACCCATGCAAGACCTGGATGGGGTTCTTAGATCCTGGCTTAGCCCCCAGCTGGTGCAGGCATTTGGAAACCTCCTCTCTCTCTCTCTCTCTGTCTCTCTCTCTCTCTCTCTCTCATCTTACATCTCCTATGTGTCTTTACTCCAATGTCCCCTTCCCAGGGACCTCTCAGCACTGCAGTCTCCTATGCTGCCCTCCCTTTCCCGTCACAGTCCCCACTGGGTAGCGTGCATGCTGTCCGTCCTGCCCCTCGCCCAGCGCGCTCTGGGATCCGGGAGGACAGAGCTCGGTTCTGCTGGGAGCAGTCTGTGCCCAGCACGCAGTAGGGGCTGAGTATAAATGTGTACTAGCCCTCAGAAGCTTTACACAGTGTTTCTACCTCTGTGTTTATAGTGAGATACACAAATACATAACTTTGTTTGTGAAAAAGTCTGGAAAATTGAATTGAAAGAGAAATTTATATTTTGATTCAAAGAAGTTTTAAATCCATGCATAGTGTTTTTAAGATTTATTTTATTTATTTGAAAGGCAGAGCGACAGAGAGAAAGAGAGAGAGAGAGAGAGAGAATCTTCCACCTGCTGTTTCACTCCCCAAATGGCTGCTACCTCTGGGACTGGGCCAGGCTGAAGCCAGGAGCCTGAAACTCCATCCGGGTCTCCCATATGGGTGGCAGGGGCTCCAATACTTGGGCCATCTTCTGCCGTTTCCCAGGTGTGGTAGCAGGGAGCTGGGTCAGAGCAGAGCGGCCAGAACTCAAACCAGCGCTCATACGGGAAGCTGTCCCCCACTGAGTCAGAATGCTGGCCCCCTTGCATAGTTTTCTAAAATACACATTTTCCATGAACCTGGTGTGTGTGTGTGTGTGTGTGTGTGCCTTTTAAAATCTCCTTTTGCTCTTACTGATTAGACTCGGAGCTCCGTGAACAGAGTTAAATATCTGTGTATCTGAAAGTCCTGACGCATGATGGAGCTTAGGGAGAGAATGCTAGGCTTGCGCGTCTGCTCTGTGCAGCTGCTTTCCTGGGCATATCCTGGGCCTGTCCTGTTCAGTCTTCATGACACGCCTTTAAGATTAGTTGCCATGATCCCCACTTCTCAGAGGAGGAGACTGTTGCCCAAGGACATGGGGTTCCCGCTCCGGAAGCAGCAGCACCCAGGCCCCTCTGCTTTCCCACAGGGAGCCCAGAGCACGAGGTGCCTCTACGCGTGTTCGTGGCCAGGCTGGCAGGCCCTGCTTCCCCAAGCCCGCCTCATTCCTGTGGACCCTCAGGCTGGGCCTCTGTGTCCGTGCTCTCTGAGGTGTCCCTGGGAGGCAGATCCTGGCACCTGAGACCCCATTGCATTCCAGAGGGGGTCAGGGCAGTGCAGGTCACAGCACTGGGGACTAGATGCTGGCCCCCATGACCAGCGTCACACCCATGGGGAGCCCCAGCAGCACCCAATGGGCTGAGCGTTGGCCTTGAACCCAGACTTCCTTTGTTAGCTCAGAGACCCCACAGCCCTCCTCCTTGCCTGCCTGAACCCACCCTCCTCTCTGTAACCCCAGAGCCCAGAGCCCCCGGTCCTCTTCTCCCTCTGGGCCCCAGGCCAAGCCCCTGCCGGCTTCCCGCTGCCAGCCTGTGAATGTCCCTTTGTGCGGCCGCCCTGACGTGAGGGCTTTCCTGGGGAGGCGTTATTTTAATATATGAAGGGTAGTCGTTGCATTTCATAAAGATGGCCTGTTTGAAGGGGCCCACAGTGGCCCAGGAGAGCGCCCATGACAGAGGCAGGGACAGCCTGTGGTTTAGGGCCTGCAGGTCACAGTGTGGCCCTGTGCAGCTGTTGCTGGCGTGAGGTGTGCTGCTGGGGGCCCGGGGCACACAGAAGCTCTTGGCCCTTCCCCAGTGGGGCACATGACGGGCACAGGAGGTGGTCCTGGAGGCTTTGGGGTTGCACCCCCCTCCGCCCCTCCTCAGCAGCGGGTCCTGAGGCCATCCGTGCTCCAGGGGTCCCTGGCAGCCCGAAGCATCGCCCATGGGCTTCCTGGTGCTGCCATTCCCACAGCTTTGCCATGCAGCCTTCCCGGAGAGACGTGTCGAAAATAAATGAGGAGCGAACTCCGTCTCCCGCCACCGTGGGCCTGCAGCTGAGCTGGGGTGATGGACGGGGTGACAGAGGCTGAGCAGGGCTGGCTCCAGGACAGCTCTGGTTTGCTGCCGAGCGAAACACCTGGTCCTCGGGGCAGCGAGACGCGGAGGCAGCCTCACCAGCTCCTCTCCGCAACAAGGAGGCTTTCTCTGCTGTAGCAGGAGGGGGCGGCGGGGGCCAGGGCCAGGCGGTCCCAGGGCACCCACTGCCTGGCACCAAGGTTGTTGAACTTGGAAATGTGCGCACTTCCTTCTGCTCGGCAGAGCAGCCCACAGCTTGCTCAGCACTCGAACGAGCGGTCAGATACAGGCTGTGCTTTATGGGGGACTCCAGTGAGAGGCTGCTGGGGGGCTGGACTTCCGAGCAGGGCTGGGGGTGGGGACGAGCCAGCCTGCACTGCGGGAGACCCCCGGTGGCTCTCCCTCGGGGTGGGGAGAGGCTAGGCTGTGAGTCGCCAGGCCTTCTCCCTCGGCCCTCACCTGGACTTCTCCCAGCAAGCGCCAAGTCTGCGTCTCTGGAGTGAGTCAGGAGCTGCGGGGCTGACTTTGTCCGGGGAGCTCTTTGGGGGTCTCGCAGCCGCTTTGAGGTACACTTCGAGATCCCTGAGCTGCAGCAGGGCTGGGGGGCGGGCGGGAAGCTGAGTCCTTCCCCTGAGCTCGCCCCGTCTGCTGTGCTGTTATTTCTGTGGCCTTGTCTGGCCGTTCCTCCGAAGGCCCCTGTGTCCTCTGGACCACGTCTGCATCCTCCACACGCGTGGCAGCGCGTGCAGCAACAAGGTGTCCGAGTTCTTCGTGGAATGAGGGGTGCACTGTGCCCACTCCCACAGCCAGAGCTTTGCCCTGCCGCGTTCCTGCCCCCCTGCAGGGGTCCTTCACGACCAGACCCCTCTCGTGCTGCTGGTGCAAGCTGACAGGTGGCTTCGGGAAAGGGCAGGATCCTGGCAGCCAAGCCTGAAGTATGCCCTGTAAGCTGAGGTTTCCACTCCTGGGTGGAAAAAAACTTACTGATATTCTCCCCAAAAAGAATGGACAGGAATGTACTTAGAGCCACTTTTTATAACAGCGGAAACTGGGAGCTACCCAGTTCTCTACTACCATGGGTGGTAGCACCTGACGGTTTAGTCTCATGTTGCAATGCGACACAGTAGCAAAGCTGTGTGAACTACAGTCCTGGGCGATAACATGAATGGGGGCCAGCACTGTGGTGCAGAGGGTAAAGCCCTGGCCTGCAGCATCGGCATCCCATGTGGGCACCAGTTCAGGACCCGGCTGCTCCACTTCCAATCTAGCTCCCTGCTGGTGTGCCTGGCGAAGTGGATGGCAAAGGTGCTTAGGCCCCTGCACTCATGTGGGAGACCTGGAGGAAGCTCCTGGCTGCTGCCTTTGGATTAACTCAGCTCTGGCCATGGTGGCCATTAGGGGAATGAACCAGTGGATGGAAGACCTCTCTCTCTGTCTCTACCTCTTTCTGTAACTCTGTCTATTCACTCCCAGAATATCGAGGTTTGGGTTTTTAAAAATAAATAAGCCAAATACAAGGGCCGGCATTGTGGTGTAGTAGGCTAAGCTTCCGCCTGCAGCGCCGGCATCCAATATGGGTGCCAGTTCAAGTCCCGGCTGCTCCACTTCTGATCCAGCTCTCTGCTATGGCCTGGGAAAGCAGTGGATGATGGCTCAAGTCATTGGGCCCTGCACCTGCATGGGGAACCCAGAAGTTCCTGGCTCCTGGCTTGCAACCATGTGGGGAGTGAGCCAATGGATGGAAGACCTTTGTCTCTGTCTCTCCCTTTCTCTGTAACTCTGCCTCTCAAATAAATAAATAAATAAAAATATTTTACAAAAAAATAAGCCAAATACAAAGGAATGCCCATTGTATGGCTCCATTCTCGTGCAGTCTAAAGACAGGAAAAGCTGAAGTGAGGCCGGGAAAGGGGGCTTTGCCTCTGGGGGCCCGGGCACGTTCTCGGTGTTGCTGTCACCGGCCAGCTGTGACTTACGGCCTCTGTCTGTTTCTCATATGTGTTCTACATCGATAACATGTTGTGTGAAGTGACAGATTTAAGGGAGAAACCACAGAGAATCAAAGAAACAGGATCTGACTTTGGCCTCGCCCAGAAGCACAGCTGGTGATGGAGTCGTGGGTAATGGGAACAGTGGCTGCCCGGCAGTCTCCCGCGCCGGCTGTGCTCCTGGTGTTTGACAACAGGGAGAACCCATGGAGCCGCACACACGGCGCACTGCCCTGCTCTCCCATTCCGGCCCCTGGGGCGTTCCAGCCACAGGCCCAGCGCCTCTGCCGCCTTTCTTCACTCCAGGCCTTTTGCTGGCAGCTGGAGTCAGTCAGCTCTGCCAGAGGCTGCTGTGGGCTTGGCGGGCCGGAGGGGGAGCTGGGGCCCCGGGGAGCAGCGATGGAGGGGACTGGCGGCTGAACGCCCAGCTCTCTGGCCCCGACGGTCCCGGGAATGCGGCTCGGTTGCCTCGGCCTCCATGCGTTCCCAGCAGACTCCTCATCAGATCCTTCTTCCTGTCCCAGTGCTTCACGTGTTCCTGGGATCAGCTCCCAAATTGGCTCCCCGTCTCAGAGTCTGGGGGGAGCAGAGAGCTGGGAGCCTTATCCACATCATTCTGTTGTGCTCGCTCGGCACGTACCAGGAGAGATTTGGTGATCGACTAGAAAGAAAGGCCGCGTTTTCCAGCCTGCCACACGCTGGCTTCCCTCCTGGCCAGAGCTGCGTGTCTGCAGTGGCAGGCCGCACACCCATGATCCCCTGCACGCACACAGTGCTGCATGTCTGTAGGGCACGCATGCCCTGGGCAGTCAGCCCCATAGAGATCTTCACCCACTGCCAATGCCTGGTTCCTAAATGACGAGACTTGCCATGTGCTGCTGTGGATTCGTTCTGAGAGGAGTACAGTGAGGGCAAGAGGCGCAGTGTCACCACACAGACCCCGGGAGTCGGCTGTGTGGCGAGCAGCCTGCAGACTCGTTTATTTCAGTTGGTACAGCAGCTTATATAGCCAAGGCAGCCAATCCAGTCAATGGGGCAGTTTATGCCCTAACCAATCACAGCCTGTTGCCAGACAGGCTCTGTTGCCATGTGGTTTCCGAAGCCATTCCTGAGTAACCGACGCTCGCTTGCCAGTGGCCATCTTGGCACGGCCTTCTCATTCCACCACAGCCTTGTGCTGTGTTGGTGGAGCTTTGGGATCCCAGCATGCCGTGAGAGAAGGAGCAGCCCCTCGAGCCCTGGTGTGGTCGGGTACCATTGCTCAGTCCCGCAGTAATAGTAATAACCGCACTACTACTGCAGTGAGGACAGCCAGCCTCAGCACGCCCCTTCCCTCTCATGCCCCCGTTCACGGTGGCAGCGGCCCTGAAGCCCATGTGATGCTTGCAGATGCTAAAGTTCAAGCTCAGAGATAAGACGTGAGCTGCCCAAGGCACACAGCCAGGGATGATGGGGCTGCAGCTGGGGCTGGGGTCTCTGCACCCAGAGTTTGATGCAGTAGTGGGTGGCTGTGTGAGCCACACGTGAGGCAGACGTTGCCACTCGGATTATTATTAGTCTGCCACTCCTTAAGGCAGGAAGAGCAGGGATTATCGTTCAACCCATTTCTCACATGGGAACACTGAGGCCCAACCAGGGGAAGTGTCACTCCTGATGCTCACCTGGAGCAAGTGGTGGAGCTGGGATTCAAACTCAGGACCGTGGAGTCCTGTTGTCCCTTTGGGAGACATGACAGAGAGACCCCTCTTCTGCTCCCTGAGGCCCTGCCAGTCCCTGCACACATGCCAGCTGCTCAGACGACACCCGAAACAGACTCTAAAGCCAGCAGCTTGTCCCCTCAGCTCCCTGTGACACTCTCCACGGTCTACTTTGTCCCCATAACTTTCCCTTGCACATGACTGCCAGGTGATGTGGGCGGTGACGGGGCCAGGGCAGCCTCGGCCCCCGCGGAAGGAGCATGGCATCAGCCTGCCGTCCGTGGAACCCCACGTGGGGCCTGAGACTCGGTGCCAGCCTCCAGGGCCACCCAGAGCACCGAGAACCAGGGGGCCCTCACACTGCCGCTCACAGCTGGGGAAACCAGCCAAGCAGAGGCCCCAGGGCTGCACCTTCCCTGCCCTGCCCCAACCAAGAGCCCCTCGGACTGGGGGAGAGCGAAGGTGGGGGTGGGGCCAGGGGAACACGGGGGTACAAGATGGGCCGGGAAAGGGACATTTCCCAAATCCTGCCTGTGTTGTCCAGGGTCTGAGAAAGGGAGGGCATGCTCCAACCCAGCAGTTGCTACCCCTCCGCCCATGCAGCTCCAGGCTCCCTGACAACCACACAGCTTGGTCTTGTATGGTCAGAAATTCATTCGGTGTCCTGCTTAAATGTCACCTCTGCCAGGAAGCCTCCCTGACTGCCCTACCTCCAATAGCACTCCCTGGTCACATCCCACTCCCTTACCCAGCACCACTTTTCTGCAGGCCACGTTGCACTGCCAGGGATTATGTGTCTGTGGGCACAGGTGCTGTTGTCTGTCTCCCACTGTCGTGTAATCTCAGTGAGGACGGGGCCTTTCCCATGTTGGCTGCTGTGAGAACACCCATGACATACTGAGCACGTGCAGTGCGTTCAGAGCTGTTCAAAGCATTTCCTGTGGTTCACGCATTCAGTCTGCCCAAGCCCATTGCAGTGACCAAACGTCATTGTATCTCCTTTACAAAGACAGAGAAATTGAGGCACAGGGCAGGTCAGGAATTTGCCCAAGGGAGCACTCCTGTCAGAGCCAGTGTGTGTGCCAAGGCAGCTGATCCTGCCCCAGAGCCCCGAGGGGTCTTTGTTTTTCTGAAGATTTGCTTCTTTGTTTGAAAGCCAGAGGAATGGAGAGAGAAGGAGAGCTAGAGAGAAGAAAGAGATCTTCCATCCGCTGGTTCACTCCCAGATGGATGCAACAGCGGGGCTGGCGCATGAAGAAGCCAGGAGCCAGGAATTCCATCCGGGTCTCCCATGTGGGTGCAGGGGCCCAAGCACTCGCGCCATCTTGTGCTGCTTTCCCAGGTGCATTAGCAGGGAGCTGGATCAGAAGTGGAGCAGCTGGGACTCAACCCAGCACCCATATGGGATGTGGACATTACAGGTGATGGCTTAACCGGTTGTGCCACAGCACCAGCCCTGGGCTGAGTTTTCTTGCTGTGTGCACCCCCAACACCCCACCCCGTACTGCACGTCACTTTAGTGCCAGCGCATGGAACAGTGCCCCGCTTATTCTACTCAGTACTCGATGATACTTTTGGAATTATTGAAGAAAAGTAAGGAAATGAATGTGAACGTAGGCTGAGCGTACAAGCGAGTTTGAGGAGGAGCCCAGTTAGTTCCCAGTAGGTAGGTCCACAGCAGGTGCTTTGGGAGGGCGGGGTTTGAGAGGCCTGCCCTGGACTGTGAAGACAATGCCAGGCCTGGAAGACTATTGTCTCACAGAGTCACCGTACAGAGACGCACTCCGTCACCGTCACCGAGCCTCCGTGCTGAGCAGACCCGCACCCTCGCAGAGTCTGAGAGTCCCCAGGCGGCCCACAGACGCGGCCGGTTGCCCCAGCTACGGGTAGGGAGCTTTCTCAGGCCTTTTCTGCCTTAGTCCCTGGACCCCCCCTCGGAAGGTAGCTTTGTCCGTTTATCCAGCATCCGTGTAGTCAGCGGCTTCTTGGCCCAGGCACTGCCCTCGAGCAGCGCCCAGTGCACCGTCCAGAGGCTTCCAAGTGAAACACAGAATCTGCCGAGGGACCGCGGACAGCTTGGTGTGGGAAAGCAAGGCTCTCCTGCAAATGTGACGCCCGGAAAGCGAAGTACTGCGTGGCCGGTGATGGAGTGAGGCGCTCTCCTCCGTCAGATGCGCCAAGCCCACCCTGTCCTGCTGCTGGCCGCTGCCTCCAGCCTGGGGAAGCACTCCGTGGGCTGGTGAGAGCATCAGTTCCTAGAAAGTGGATCTTTTTTTTTAAACAATCATGCATACGGAGCTAAAGCCAAGCATGAAGCAGAAAACAAGGAACTCTGCTCACTCGTCTGTGCCCGGCAGGGGAGGTGCCCATGTCCCCCAGCTGAGGGGGCCCCTGGCTAGGTGACGCTGCATCAGGACTGGGTGGGACTGTCCCCGCCACTGCCCCCACAGTAGCCTCCGCAGAGCGCCCGGAACCCTGGGTGCTGTCTGTGCAACTCCACTGTGGGTAGAAATCAGTACACACACACACACACACATACACACACCCATAACATTGCTGAAGCTTTGCAGCTCAGACTGCTCTTCCCAAGACCTTCAAACTGGAGACTTGGGTGGCGCCTGCTGCTCCATTGTGCCAGCCGTCACCACGACCACGCTGGTCGCTGCCCTGCCACTTCTTGGCATCGCCAGGCATTCGTCCCTCTCACTGCTGTTATGTCCGTCACAGCCACTGCAGCTGTTACCATGCGACCTCTGACCCTGTGACCCAACTCTGTGTCACTTGCTTCTGCCATTTGCAGCCAGAGCTACCGATTTTATTATGACTGCTAACAGCTTGTTGCTGACAGCTTGGCACAGCGAAGCACATCCAGGCTTGCTATGACCGGCGTGGCAGGCCGGTGAGGCGGGGGGGTGGGGGCGGGGGGAGGCTCAACCTGCCATCCAGGTCCTAAAAAGCTCACAGAACGAAGGAGCGAATCACTGAGCTCACGGGGACTCCTCTGCTATGCACAGCCGCACACTGGGACCTGTCTCGTCCACAGGTCCACAGGGGTGTTCGCCTCCTCATTTATAATTGGGGCAGCTGAGGCTCAGAGAGGGCAGAGTTGTGCCCGAGGTTGCCCAGCTGGTCTGTAGCTGGTACGGTGTGGCTGCAGAGCCCATGCCTTAGGCGTCGGGGGAGGTGCGTTGAGGCTAAACTGTCCTTGTGCAGGATTCTGGAGACCCAGAGAGTCATCTTCCACAGACCCCTTGGCCATCGAGTCTCAGCAGCTGTGGTTTTTAACCTGGTTGCTCAACCTCTCTGGGCCGTATTTTGACCTCCTGATAACAACAGCCTCACCTCCTCCACAGTTTGTTCCAGGCACAACCAGCCCTGGACAGGGCCAGCTCCTGGGTCCCATCCACCTCTGGCATTCTCAGGTGCAGGTTCCTGCCACTGATGTCCCATGAGCACCTGCAAGCCACCTGCTGTGCTATTCCCTTCCCCCTCAACCGACCCCAAGAGGTGGGTGTGTGCTGTGCTCCAGTTGACAAATAAGCAAGACTTCAGCTCAGAGAAGTGATGGGAAATGTCCGAGGGTGCTGGGCTGAGCTGGGGGCTGAGCTGGGCTCCTGACTGCACATTCTGGGCAGCTGCCTCGCAGCCAAGAAGTGCCGGGGCCCCCCAGTCCGGCCGGAGCTGCTTATTGGGTTCTTCCTGTGTGCGGCAGGTGCTGTGTGCAGCCACATCTCCAGCGGTGAAGGAGAGAGGTGGTCTCTCAGCTCGGGAAGAACGCTGTCCAGTGAGAGGCGGGCCTCGTCCACTCACTGCCGCAAGTGCAGGCCTGGGGGAGCCAAGCCTAGGGCGGCACTAACCAGTGGCTTCGCAGCCCCATCCAGGGTATTTCCGGTGGGCCAGGGCAAACTCAGGACCCGAGGGTCAGCGGCTCTGCCCTGGGGCAGACACCTGCCAGCACCTGTGAGAGTGGACAAGGCTCACTCTGTGGAGGCTCTAGGGGTCAGGCCCAGCATCGGTCCTGTCTGCCTGCAAGTGGGAGCAGGTGGCAGTCACTGTCACAGCCGGTTTGCAGGTGGTTAAGGGCAGTGCCCTAAAGAAGTGACGCTTCAGACCTGAAGAAGGGACAGGAGTAGGGAGTGGCCGGTGACTCTTATGAGCAGGAGGTCACAGGCTCCGCCTCGCTCCAGCAGCACCTCTGTGGGGTAATGGGCCTGAGCCCCCCTACTCTCCCCCGCCCAGGGGCACTGCACCTGCAGGTGAGGGCGCGGCCCCAGGACCCCATGGGACTCACGTCTGGGCTCAAAGACGCTGCTCCGCTCGCAGCCCCTCTGCGGACATCCTGGCAGCCGTCTCTGGAAGGGGCCCCGTGACCCCCGCCGAGGGTTTTCACACTGCTTTGCTGCTGGAAGCTGCCTCTCAGGCCCGTCAGGCTCAAGATTTTAGCCCAAGATTTAAAAGGACCAGAGATCAAAAGCAGATGCTCCGGGAAGACACTTTAGCTCCCCCAGCCGTCTGGGGACACGGCTGCGGAGGAGGAGCCGATTCATCACAGCACCATGCAGCCCTCGCTCAACCATAAACAGATGTATTGTGAGGGGAAGAAAGGGATGGGTGTCAGCCCCGTGATTCATTTGTCTCCTCGCAAAGTCACCTTCGTCCCGGGCTCCGGAGGGCAGGCGCGGGCGCTTTGAAGCAGAGGCGTCATGTCGGGGAAATGGAAACATTTCACGTTGTAAATCCTCAGGCTTGTCAGAGACGTCCTAATGAGAGAGGAAGCTGTTGGGGGTGGCGGGAGCACCCAGGGCTGGTGTGGGGGAGCTGGGGGCGGTGCTGGAGGGCAGGAACCCGGCCCGGCAGCTCCCGATTCAGCCCCCTTCTTCCACCGCTCCCCAGGCTGAGGGGCAGCAGTGCCCACCCCTCCTCAGGGGCCCCCGTCTGCGGTAACACTGCTTGGCCCTCGGCGCCCTCAGCACGAGCCACCACGTGTTTTGTGCAGGTGAACGCTGCTAATTGTTGGCTTTATCCTGTAAGTGCACGCCACGTGGGCTTTCACAGTCTCCCCGCAGGGTGAAGATGCTAAGTCAGAGATAGAGGCAAGCTTCTCTCCCAAGACAAGATTTTTCTTGCTCCCTGCTTAGGGGAAGCTGAGTCATGACTCCCAGGTCCCACCGCTTTCTGTGTCACAGGTGCAGCCGTTAGCTGGAATAGGTGCAGCCCTGTAGTCGAAGGTCAAGACGTACAGCTTCGGTCCCACGCTTGCGGCCATGTGCCCGTGGGCAGGCCACGGTGGATCTCGCTGAGGCTCATTTTCCGTGGGGCGGAGGGAGGATGGGAGGAGGAGGAGGGGCGACAGCCTGGCCCTGGCTGTTGGGAATGTCGCGCCGAGACAGGTGGGAAGACAGTGGCCGGCCTCACTTGCAGGTCTGCCTCCGAGCTGCACTCCGGGTGTGGGTCTGCAGCGAGAGGCCGAGGCGGGAAAAGCTTATCCAGGTTCTCGTGTAGTGCTAGGAGCCCTGGCCTGCTGCTCTCTGTGCTCACGCCACGCCCACGATAGCCAGGTGTGCTGCTGATGATGCGGAGGTGAGAGAGGCTGGAGGCAGGGAGCAGGGAGCCAGGTAGGAGCCTATTAGAGAGGAAAAGGCCTGGACCAGGGCCATGGCCTTTTGCAAGGATGTGCAGTTGAAACTACCATTTAGAAGGTAAAATCCCCACGAGACCCTTCTGGCACGTTCACCGCTGGCTGTGGGCCTGGTGGCGGCTGAGCCTCTCACATGTTTTGCTGTTGCTGTTATTGTTGAGTGGATGAGCAAAATAGCAAACAACTAACGGGGCAGAGGGCAGGCTCCCAGACCCCGGGCAGGTGTCTCGCTGGGCACACTCACCGAGACCCAGAGCTCGGGGACAAGTGCCTGTGTGCCGGGAGTGATTCATAGCAGCATCAGTAACTTTAGCACTTCTGTGTGCAAAGTCAAGAAGCTGTGAAGTCAGTTCTGTCCAGGCAAGTGGACTTTCGCTCCTACTGCCAAGGTTTGCAGCCACAGGGGCGGGGGAGAGGAACAAGGGGCAAGGCCTGCTCGCCCCAGGGAGCTCGCGCTCCAGCGGAATGGCCAGGTCTTCCAAGGTAAAGTTCAACCCAGGGGCCGAGCCATGGCAAAGAGCCAGGAGCACTGGGAGGAGAAGAGAGCCCCGAGGGCTCCTTGGAGGAGGCTGGTTAGGGTGTGGGTGAGGATGGAGACACTGAGGACTGGCCCCAGTGTGCGTCCATCCTGGTATCTCTGACACCCAGGAGAGGACCTGGCGCTGAACAGGCCACGGGGAAGAGCTTCTTTGCCTTGCTTCCTGTACTCTTGTCCAATAGCCGCGAGACAGAGATTCTCTCCGGCCGTATGCCTGAAGGCTGAAGGCATTCCAGACCCATAAATATTATTTTCAAAACCAACTGAGGCATAAAACTCGACTTTGATTAAATATTACAACCAGCATTTGGTAATGGAGCATGAGGCTGTCATTTATCAGTGAGAAATGTGGACACAATAATTCACAGAGCGCTTTGAGCCGCATCTCGGCTGAGCGCTCAGGACAAGGGGTCCCGGAGGTCGTGTTTTGTTTGGGCTGTGTGTGGGACTGCTTTCCAAATGGCTCCTGAAAACCATTAGCTCCCCAGGAGGCCCCGGGCTGCTGCCCTCCGAGTGTCCCTGCCCCCGAGCCACATGAAAGGCCCCCGTCTATCACCGTGAACTCCCCGCCTTCCCCGCCAGGCACATGCAGACGCTGCCCCTCTCACCGTCAGAGCACCTGCGTGTGGAGAGACCCGTGGTCCACTTGTTGGGCGGGGTTTGACAGCTGTCCCCTGACAGCCACAATGCTGGGCACTAGAGAGAGCCTGTGGAGGAAAATAGACAGAGCCCTCGCTCGTAAGGAACCCACAGCCCAGTAGAGGCACTGTCCATAAATGAACAGAGGCATAGTGTATAAGAGAGAAGGCAGCTCTCGTGGCCCAGGAGAGACAGGGAGGGCTTCCTGGAGGAGGAAGGAGCGAAGCTGAGCTCCAAAGCATGTGTAGGAGCTGCACAAAAGAAAAGAGAGATTATGGTTTTTTTTTCTTAGATTTAGTTATTTGGTTGCAAGGCAGAGAGTTTTAGAGAGAGAGGAGAGGGCGCTTTCATCCATTTGTTCGGAAGTAGAGCAGCCGGGCCTCGAACCAGCGCTCTTGTGGGATGCCAGCATTAGGGTGGAAGCCTTATCCACTGCACCACAATGCTGGCTCCACGAGAAGAGTATTTCAGATGTAAGCAACAGCATATGCAAAGTTCTGGAGGTCAGAGAAAGTGTGATGCCACTGAGTGCCCAAAAGAATTTTGGTTCGAATAGGGCTTAGAGTGTGAAGCAAGAGATGCCCAGAGCTGAGGCTAGAGAGGGGAGCTGGGCCAGGTCCACGCAGGCCTTGGCCCTCACTTCTCCCGGTCGTGAGTAATGGAGAGGGAAGGGCTGCCATGACCAGGTTTGAGCGGCAGGGGCTGAGGTGGGGCCACCACTGGGAGGGCCAGACCGGGCCACACCTGGTGCCTTCCCAGCAAGCCCCTGGGGGCTGGCAGCATGGGCGGGCTGGCCAAGGTGGTCCTCGAAGTGAGCATCCCCAGCACCCTTGGTATTTTCAGATGATAAAGGTCTGTTTCTCCTTTCCCCCCGGCGAATGCCACAAGCAGACGGGGCCTCCGAGTGGCCATTCTCCGGAATGGGGCAAGGGCAAGAGGACGGGCACGCTTCACGCCGGCCCTTAGGGCTTCTGCCCAGAAGCCATGGGCACCTTCCCACTCGCACTGCGTTGGCCCAAGCAAGTCACTTGGCCCCTTGCATTTTCCAAGAGGGTGGGAAGGAGCCTCCTTCAGGGCTCCTGGGAGACCAGAGAACCCCAAGAGCCAGCAGGGCAAGGTGGCAGCTGTGCGGCCTTCCATTATGCAGCCAATGCCACCTTTCGTCCTGCGACGTGGTGGTCTCTCTCTCTGACCTGGTGCGTTTCGCCCTCCCTACCTGGGGGCCAGGCACAGTCACTCAGCTGCCGGAAATCCCAGTGGAAGACAACGGCTGGCTCGGGAACTTCAGAACTTCTGGGGATGTGGGGTGGGAACAGACCCCCCACGCACTCTGTGGTTTTGACTTTCACTAAAATGAACAGTCAGAGCAAACTTGCTGAATAAAGATGAAGCCGATGGCTTGTACACGTCTGAGTGACACATCACGGAGGCAGCCCCGTGGGTTGGCGTGCGCCGTCCCCTTGGGCATCCGCCTCCCCGGAGCTGGCACAGGAAGACTGCAAATGTGTTTTTGCTGTGGTGTCGAAGTTGTGGACGCCGTGGGGCGTCTATTCTGGGCCTGGTTAGGGTCCAGATGTCCCCACTCTGCAGTACAGCCCTGGGTGTCAGCCTCTGACCCCTCCGGCGTCTTAGGAGAGCTGCTCCAAGATACAGGCCCAGCTCTGTCTCCTCTCTGCCTTCCCACCCAGTGTGATGTCTCCATCTTGGCATTTCCAAGGGTGTGAGTTGCAGTGGCAGTAGACTTCTCAGGACAACTGGAAGTGAACTTGAACATCAGTCCCAGAGAACTGGAGAGCTGAGAGAAGGCCAAGAGCAAGGGCTGTGGGTGGGAGAGGGCCAGCTTGGGACCCAGTGCCAGCTCCGCTGCTTCACCCCCTGCGTCCTTGGGAAGGGACTTCACTTCACGGGACTCCCCTCCCCAGCTGCAGCCTGGGTGAGATAAGACACACCAGGCCCTAGGCGCTATGTCTGCAGAGGCGGGAGCTCCTAGAGCAATACCTAATGACCATAATTACCATAATTACCTGCACACGTTTTTTAAAAGGAGAACTGGGCTTGAAGATTGCTGTGCTATTACGGTGACTTGCCCAAGGCCGTTTTATGAGCTCAGGGTGCAACAGGAGTGTGGCACCTGACAGACTCCCACCGCAGCCTGTGGTGGCTGACTCTGCCAAAGACCCCTGCCCGCCTCGTCCTGATAGGCACCTCCTCCGGATTTGCCCCTGCGGGGGCCTCTTCCTCACCCCCACCTTCCTTCATTCCTTGGAAGGACACTTTCCCCGCAGCCAACCAGCCTGCAGCTGTTTGCCTGAGCCCGATCGCGAAGCTCGCAGGACGTCCGCTGACCTCCTAACTGTGCGGTGTAGTGGTCGGCACAGAACTCATCTGTGAGGCAGCTGAGAATGGAGACCCCAGCAGGGGTGTGGGCCAGAGCTGTCCCCATAGGGGGAGCAGAGGGGATGAGGAGCCAGCGTCGGGGAGTGAGCGAGAGCATCGCGGCGGGCGCTCGGGCACACACGTGGAGTTGCCATAGTGAGGTCCCCATGCGGTGGCAGTGCGGGGGGCACCAGCGGACATGCTTCTGCCTTTGGAGCCCTGAATTTGCTGGTGTTTGCCTGGGGAGTGGAATTAATTAAGTGCCGCAGGGCCTCCTCGGTTGCTGAAAATAAACCCAGCCAGGCCCCCAGCGGTGCAGCTGCTGCTGGCTGTGGAGCCGGGCGTCTGTGGATTGCTCCAGCTTCGGAGGGCAGGAGGCACACTCAGCTCACACGGCAGGGAGTGTGGCAGCCACCCCTTCCCCAGAAGTGGCGTGTCAGAGCCTGATGTGACTTCTGACAGGTGTGTGCACGTGACCCGGGCCAGCGGGATGCATGGCTACGCAGGGACACACAGACACCAGGGTGCCACCAGCACACACGGACACCCAGGGGCTTAGGAGCACAGAGTGAACCGGGGCAGCCTGGTCACGTGTGTTCTGATGGCCTGCATGTGTGCCAGTCAGGACCCATGAGAACGCAGTCACCTCGGCACGCGGGCAACACCTGTGGCCGCAAGGACACAGCTTCAGAATCAGGCCTCCGTCTGCCCTTGGTTCACTTTTTACTGGAGCATTCCCTTGGGTTTCTTTCTTGGTCTTTTTTTGTGCCTGTTTCCTCAGCTGTAAAGTGGGATAGCAACAGCACCGTCTCACGGTGTTCTCATGAGGATGAAGGTGAGGAAACGAACGTGAACTTCTCAGCAGAGCCCGTGGTGTGGATTCAACACCTGTATCGGGCAGCCGTCTTCTCTCTGAGCATCCTCCCTGGTCACAGGCTTGCGTGGAAACCTGGGGCGTGCAGAGAGATGGACAAAGACACAGGTGGGCCCCGTGACACACAGGGACCTAGAGAGGCGCAGACCTGCACCTGCATAGCCTCTGCTCATACATGCGTTGTCTGCTCCAAGGCCGGCAGGGCCAGCACAAGTTATCACAGGCATATGACCAAATCCTGCAAAGCAGGGGAGACCGAAGGCATTCTTGGCTACGGGGTGTGTGCCATGTGGGATGGTGTCTCGCGGCTAAAACACACACTTTGCTGTGCTCCAGCCCCCTGAGCCTGAATTTGTGGACCTCCAAGGTGGTGCTCTCCACCTCCCTGCCAGCCCTCGACTGCTCCCCCACTGCTCCCTGAGGCCCCCAACAAACGGTGCCACTCTGGCTCTGAACAACTGAGAAACAGAAGGAAATGGTGGCAGGTGGAGCCCACATATAAGTTCAGGTAGGCACACACAGCTGCCTGTGAGAGGCACAGAGGCCTGCTAACTGGTTCTAGAATTGAGCAGAACTGGACCACCCGGGCCCAGGCTCCTACCACACTGCATACTCCTCCAGGCAGGACTTGCAACAGCTTATGGGGGCAGTGGACAACTTGTGTACCTGCTAGGCCTCCACTTCCCCTCCCCAGGGCGCCTCCACGTGAACGCCCTCCTTGATGGCCCCAAACCAGCTGCTCCCTCGGTCCTCCCACAGCACTTAACCTGACCTGGAGTCAGTGTCCTGTGCCCTGTAGTAGTGACCGCAAACCTAGTGGCTTCAAAGCCCAATTCACTCACAGTCATTGTTTCCTGGTGCAAAACACAGAAATAAAAGCCTCCACCCCAAAAGAGTTTACCAGTGATCCGATTGGCGCCTTCAGTTCCTTATTTACGTCTCCCGGCTGCTGGGAGTGGGGAAGGGGTGAAACGGCGGCTATCCTGACGAGGGACCCTCAGAGGTGCCTGAAGCGGAAGCAGGAGAGGAGCTTGGTGCGGAGCGGAGTGGCCAACTGGGTCCTCCAGCCACACGTCAGTCACATCCGTGGCCACCCCTGCCCCATGTCCGCCCTCTCCCCACTCCCACTTCTGCCCCCTCTGCACCTCCTGGGAGCAATGATAAATGACATTTGCATTTGCCATCTCTTTTCAAACAACCAAATAATGACCCTAAAGTAGTGGGGAAATGGAATTACAGGATAAGTTTATTCTGAAAAAAAAAAAATGAAATCAGTGCATAGTTTTTCCTAATACAGATTTTCCTTGAAACTTTTAGAGACTGCTTGGACTATTGATTTTATTGTAATGCTTATTATATGTCATCAGTAACCTACCTGTAACCTTACTTTCTTTCCTTATTTGCTTATTTGTTTTATTTGTAAAAAAAACATAATAACCAGACACATACATCAACCCAGTTTTCCTGCTAACTCACATCCACCTGTGTGCTCCCTCCTTTGCCGGCACCTGATTTTCCAGAGAGAATTCTTTCCTCGCTTTTGTGTCTCTCATCTGTTTAACCTTGAAAAAGAAACAGAACCTTGTCACATGCTCTCTGGTGTTGGATGGTGCCTGTATCTTTCAAACTCCGCTCAGAAGAGAGTGACATCCTCCGTAGTCTCCTGGGACTTCTATTTCTACTCGCAATTTCTTCTCTGAAAACCTGCGCTGGCATGGCCATGCGGGCTGTGTGTTGCAGGGATCTGCACCGTGGGGTCTCTGCCATCCGTGCACGCTACAGGGTTTCAGCATAACCTCTTTGCTAAAGGCATCTTAATGCATCCTCAGTGGGTGCGTGGTGTTGTATTAATGGGAGACCACGTCTTTGTTCATTCACCGTCTCCAAGTCTTTTGCAAGTGGCTCTGTCTGACTCAGTGCTTCTGAATGAGGCCAGTCCCTAGCATCATTCTGCAGCTCTAACTGGATCCCTTGGTGGCACTTACTGTGCTTTGAAGCCTGACTTCTTGTTGCTCTTCCCCACCTGACCATAAAGGGCCCTGTGTGACCACTGCTCACAGGTGCACCTGCAGGGCCTGGCCCGCAGGAGGAATCTCACAAGCTCTTTTTATAGAACAAATGTGGAATGAAAACAAACCAGAGAAGGCCCCTCGTGTAGGCCAGTGCCAGTGCACGACTGGCGTTCAGCATGTGTGTACTTAAAGAGCAACTAGGGAAATGAATGCACTCTGGGCCGGGGGCACCCTGGGGCCCTCCTAGCTCTGCTGGACACAAGGGCCTGGTGCTGCCACAAGTGTTTCTGGCTAGGGACTGGGGCCATGACTTTCTTTGGCGTGCACCTGTGACGCCTGCTCCACACAGCTGTGAGTCCTGGGTGGCCAGAACATCTCCAGCCTCTCCCATGACACACACCCTCGCTGCCTCTGTGTGTGTCCCAGAGACCTCTTTTTTTTTTTTTTTTTTTTTTTTTTTGACAGGCAGAGTGGACAGTGAGAGAGAGAGAGACAGAGAGAAAGGTCTTCCTATTCCGTTGGTTCACCCTCCAATGGCTGCCGTGGCCGGCACGCTGCGGCCGGCCCACCGCGCTGATCCAAAGGCAGGAGCCAGGTGCTTACTCTGGTCTCCCGTGGGGTACAGGGCACAAGCACCTGGGCCATCTTCCACTGCACTCCCAGGCCACAGCAGAGAGCTGGCCTGGAAGAGGGGCAACCGGGACAGAATCTGGCACCCCGACCGGGACTAGAACCCAGGGTGTCGGCGCCGCAAGGCGGAGGATTAGCCTAGTGAGCCGCGGCGCCGACCCCAGAGACCTCTTGACGCTGTGACTTAGTGACTGCTCGGCAGACGGCACCAGCTGGCAGAAGCAGAGTCGGTGCCCCAGGCCAGTGACAGTCCCAGGGTTGCCAGGACTCAGCCGTCCCCAACGCTGGACCTTGACTCTGTCTTGTCCTAATCATGGCAACCGTGACGTCATGTTGTATATTGGGATTTTGGCAACTCTTTGCCATGAGGCACTGTTTGAGTGGCCCCAGCTGCTCTGTGGTCCCAGGGTTGCCCTCGCCGCTGAGCTGATAGAATGGAGACTTAGAGAAGGCAGCGGGAGGACAAATGGGGCTTGTCTGCCTCCAGACTCCTCATTACTGCTAGGGCAGGGGGCGCCGAGTGGGCTTCCAGGGGCTGGAGGGCACCCTGTCTCCTTTCCGTGTTCTGTAAGTCGTGGCTCTTGAATGGACGAGCACATCCTCTGTCTTGGATGTGTTTGTGACACTGTCCTGTGGCAGGTTCATTTGTGCAGATGCCGACTGAGTGTCAGTGTGGCACGAAGCCCTGTGGAAGGCGTGGTGGGTGCCACGAGGATGAATACATGTGGGTGCACCAGCAGCCAGGGCTGTGGCCAGGGGCAACCTTCACCTGTGACTAGCTCGAGACACAGCGGGGGTCAAGATCACAGTGCTCAGAGGGCCAGGGACAATGAGGAAGCGTGGTGACCTCCTGGGGTGGAATGAGTCACTTTCTTGGATGAGGAAGGAGCTTGTTGGCAGCTGTGACCTTCGAGGTGTGTGTGTGTGTGTGTGTGTGTGTGTGTGTGTGTATGGTTGAGGGAGGGACAGAAAGAGGGAGGAGACCAGAACAACAGGGAGCACAGACTGCTTCCCCCTGGGGAGGGGCTGATCTGCTTTTAACACCAAAGGTGTGGTCCTCCCTAGAAACACCAGGCAGGCTCTGACCCAGGAGCCCTACAGCCCTGCACCTGCCCGCCGCTAGACCTGGGCTCCCTTGGCAAGTCCCTAGCTTGCAGACCGTGCACTGTGTCCTGAAGTGTTAGGCCAGCCAGTTGCTTTCTCTAAGACAAGGTCCCAGCCTGGCCAGGAAGAGCTCTGACGCTGGGCAGCAGGTGCTCTGGTCACTCCCACCCCCACCACCGCCCTGCGCAGCACCAGCATTTTCTTATATCATGTGAATTTTTTTTTTTTTTTAAGATTTACTCATTTATTTGAAAGGCAGACTAACAGAGAAATGGTTGGTCTGCTGGTTCACTCCTCAAATGGCTACAACAGCCAAGGCTGGGCCAAGCAGAAGCCACGAGCCAGGAACTCCATCCAGGCAGGGACTCAAGTACTTGGGCCATCATCTGCTGCTTTCCCAGATGCATTGGCAGAGAGCTAGATCATAAGCGAACATCTAGGACTCAAACCAGTGTGGGATGCCAGTGTCACAGGCCACAGCTTAGCCCCCTGCAGCACAATACCAGCCCCTCCGTGTTCTAACGCAGACATCCGGTGTCTTGTCTTAGGAAGCAGAGACCTACTTGGTGTAGGTCAGTGTTCACTCAGCCCCATGTATGAATCCAATCAGACTCTGAACTAGCGAAATGAGGTGCTGGCAATGTTGTGGTCCCCAGGGCCTGGCCCACTGGAGATGCTGGACTGGCGCCCTCACAGGCTCCCTGGGGGCCACTTAGGCCCTGTGGTGTTTGAAGCATGTTCAGGTCTTCTCCACTGGAGTGGGAAATCAGTCTTTTTTTTTTTTTTTTTTTTTTTTGACAGGCAGAGTGGACAGTGAGAGAGAGAGACAGAGAGAAAGGTCTTCCTTTGCCATTGGTTCACCCTCCAATGGCCGCTGCGGCCGGCGCGCTGCGGCCGGCGCACCGCGCTGATCCGATGGCAGGAGCCAGGAGCCAGGTGCTTTTCCTGGTCTCCCATGGGGTGCAGGGCCCAAGCACCTGGGCCATCCTCCACTGCACTCCCGGGCCACAGCAGAGAGCTGGCCTGGAAGAGGGGCAACCGGGACAGAATCCGGCGCCCCGACCGGGACTAGAACCCGGTGTGCCGGCGCCGCTAGGCGGAGGATTAGCCTAGTGAGCCGCGGCGCCGGCCGGAAGTCAGTCTTGTGGTGTAGACACACCTGGTATACCATGCTGCACCCAGAGGCCCAGACCCCATTGCCCTGGTCCTGTGGGCCTGCTCCAGGTGGTGCGGCCTCTTCCCCCGGCCACAGGCTGGCTGCCTCTGCTTCTTTCAGTTGGAAAGAGCGTGTGTTTGGAGCTGCTTTAGACACTGGAGTGGAAACAGATGTGTCTACCTACCAACTGTGGTAACCAATGGCAATACTGATGGTGTGCCCAGCGCCAACATGGACACACTAGGAGACCTCACCTTCCAACCTCCTCCTGTTCCGGTTCCCGGGCTTTAAGCAGGGGGCTGCTGTGGTCGGAAGGTTTGTGTCTCCCACAGAAGGATATGTTGAAATCCTAGCACCCAAGATGGTGGTATTAGGGCATGGGGCCTTTGGGAGCCCTCATGAATGGGATCAGTGCCCTTATTAAGAAACACAAGGGGCCAGCACTGGGTAGAAGGGTAAGCATCCACCTGCAGTGCCGGCATCCCATATGGGCGCCAGTTTGAGTCCTGGCTGTTCCACTTCAATCCAGCTCTCTGCTATGGCCTGGGAAGACAGTGGAAGATGGCCCGAGTGCTTGGACCCCTGCATCCACGTGGGAGACCTGGAAGAAACTCCTGAATCCTACCTCTGGCCGTTGCAGCCATTTGGGGAGTTAACCAGTGGATGGAAGCGCTCTCTCTCTGTGTCAATTAAAAACCAACCAACCAACCAATTAATCACAATCCCTGGGGAGCCAGGACATAGCAGGAAGGTGCCCTCTGGAGACCCAGAAACAGGTCCCTACCGGACACCAAATCTGCTGGTGCCAGATCCCAGGCTGCCCAGCCTGAGACATGAGTGTTGTTTCTAAGGCCTATGGTGTTTTGCTGTCGCAGCAGGAGCCCTGCAGGGCCCCCATAGACAGCAGCCACTCCCAGGTTGGACCTCGAACCCCCAACCCTCCAGCCTCCCTGGACCCTCTCCACCGGTCTTCAAGCTCCTCAGAGCTTCCTCTCTTCCCCAGGGGAGCCAGATTCACCCCAAGCCCTGCCTTTTCCTTTGAGATAAAGCAAATAAGGTGGAAGGCTCTGTTCACCTGGGATGGCTTCTGTGAGGTGGGCTTGGACCCTTCAAACCCCAGGGAAACCCACCCCCCCGTGCTGGGCTCCATGCCTCTACTGACCGTGGGGCCAGGAGCCCCGATTCCTTCTTGCAGGAAGCGACATCAAGTCCTAGCCTCCTTGGGGAGTCCTTGGGGAGCGAGTGCAGTGTCGCATGCAGATGCAGCCGCATCATGGGCTGAGCCTGGATGGTAGAGGGGTGTTGGATGGTGGGATTGCAGTCCCTGTAAGGGCCCCCTGCGGCACACGCTAGAGATGCTCACAAATCCAGGGAGAACCCTGGGAAAGGCAAGGCTGGGCCTGGGCCTGGACCTGCCCACTACAGAGCACGCCAGCTTAGGCTAGGAGCACGCGTGTTCATCCCACTGGGTGATATGCAGACGCCCATGTGAATCTCAGCTTTTTAGCATTGGAAACGAGAGCTACTGCTTCTATGGCACCGTGTGCCAGGAAATATCTCATCCCATCCAACTGCATGCAGACCCCGTCCGGCAGGCAGTGGTGTCAGCCCCAACTTACAGCTGAGGAAACAGAGGCCCCAAGAAGGCGGGGAACTTGCTGGTCACCAGCTGGGGCGTGGACCTGGGCCGTCCAGCTGCTGAGTCACGGGTCAGCAGCCGGTGCCCGTGGCTTGGCCAGGGATGTGCTTGGTGAGCAGCCCAGGCCTTCTCAGACTCCTGCTTTGATTATGCCATGCCCTCTCCCCTCCCTCAGCCCATCTTCCCTTCTCCCCTTTCATCCTTACCCACCCCTGCTCGGCTGCCTCCCCTGGGGACTTGCAGCAAGAGAGGAGACGTGCAGGAGCTGGACTGGGCATCAGAACACCTGGGTTTCAGCTCGGTTGCTGGCCCTGCTCTTTGGACCTGGCAATAACCTTTCCACCCCTGCTCTAATCATTCCTCCCTCCCTGTAATTCACATCTCCCTGGACTGGCAGGGAAAGTGGCAGCCAATGGGGTCAGTAAGGTCAAAGGAAACAGCTGCCTGGTCAAGGTCATTTGAAGCCACAGCAGCCTGAGCTATGTCCAGGAAAGGGAGCAGGGAGTCATCCTGGAAGGCCAGACGCAGGTCCAGGAGGACTGCAGCTGGTTAGACAATAGAGGGCAAAACAGACATGAGCCAGTGGAGAGGATGGGACTCCCACTGCCTCCACCCAGCAGGAATTACAGCGTCTGGGTCCATCAGCCTTACCTCACACACTTGACCTTCCTGCACAAGAGCTAGCTGCCCAGCCTTCCAGGAACCCAATGGGATCAGAGGAGCCACTTGTTCTCCCAGGAGCAGACACAGGATGACCCATACCCCAGATATCCCTGGGAGCACAGCGGTGCCAGGAGGCACAGGTACCTGTTGACCCTCTTGGTCCTTCCCTGTCCTCAGAGAAGCCCCTGATGGCTGCAGAGGCCAAGATCCAGGACTTGCTGGTGCAGAGAGCTGATGACTTGCGGGGAGCCAGAAGCACACGGCTGAATGAGGCGAGGAAAGAGCATCGTAGCAGAGGGTCAGATGACGGGGTGCTCGGACAGGCTGTGCCTTGCCTTTCCCAGCCGAAAAGCAGGGAGGCAGGACCAGCTGTCTCTCACTCACCTGCCCCTCCTGCTGACCCCCTCTCCCCTCCCCTACAGGTGTCAGGTGTCAAGTGAGAGCCTTGCAGGGCGCAACCCGCTGAGGGTGAAAGACCCCCCCAGGAAGCTCTGACATCATCATTATGGGAGCCCCATATTCCTCACCAGGCATCAGCTGGGAATGGGGGGCAGCCAGGGGTGTTTTTCTTTTCTTTTTGTTTTAAGCAACAATGTAATTTTCTTGGAAGGAGTGAAGTTCTTGTTGGCTCCAAGCCAGCTAGCCTCTTATCAGATTCAAAATCCCAGCTGGGTCTGGTCCTGGTTAGTAAGGGTAGGGGGCAGGGGCGGTCCTTTCCGCAGGTGTGCAGGGGCTTCCCGAATCCTCTGGGCTCTGTGCTCACAGCCCCACATTGGCCTGCCTCGCTGCCGTCAGCCCTAGTAACTCTCAGCTCCTTCCTTCTCGCGTGTCCTTGGGCAAATGACTGTGCTTTGGTTTCCTTGAGTGTAAAGCAGGAGTAGTTTGCATAGCTCGCAGGCTCATTTGAGGGATTCAGAGGAGCTGGTATGTGTGCAGCACTTAGGATGCCATCCGGCACCCAGGAAACAGGCTACAACACAGACAAGGGCAGCTGTCGTCATTGCCTTGACCGCGATCACCTCTGTGTCAGGTCCTAACACTGAAGGCATCTCCCAGAGGTCCCGTTGCTTTCGGGAATCCAGAGCCTCCACGTTTCTCGGATGCTGGTCTCTCTGCCCCCTTGCCCTTCCACGTCCCATCTGCCTGGAAGATCCCTGCACGTCCTTTGACAGCTCAAGCTGACCCGGGTGCCATGCCATCCTGTGACGCAGCGCCTTGCCCGGCTGTGTCACTCCCGCTGCAGGCTGAGTGCCTTGACGACAGGGACTGTGGGGATTCATCTGTGTCTGTAGCATCAACACGAGCCTGGGGCAGGGGGAGCGAGCAACACCGCATGCAAGTTCTGGGAGATGGGAGTGGGTGTGTGCAGGAGTCATTCCAGTGCCCGGTGACTGTTACCCCAGTGGAAGGGACCCAGGAGAGGGATTCATTCTCCCTGAGGCCAGGGGAGGAGAGGAGAGGGACAGGAGGGAGACGGGAGTTGGGGGAGGGGAAGCACTGTGGGCTTTCAGCTCTTTGTGAAAATGCTTTCTGGGCGCAGCTTGTCCTGCCGGTGCTGCAGCACAGAATCTCCCCTTGACGGTCCCTGTGTAGTTTGGGATCCTCAAAGCGGGGCTTGGCTCTGCCTGCCCCATGGGGGAGGGCTCTGACCACTGGCCGCTGAGCCCCCCCTCAACCCCCATCTCTGGCTCTGCCTTGAGAGGCAGACCCCCTTCTTGTAGCTGCAGAGGGGGTGGGAGTGCAAGAGAGTCCAGCCAGCGTATTGGCTGATGGAACAGTAAACGTTTAGCTGCAGGCTTCCCGGCCAGCAGAGCAGAGGCAGCCCTTACCCAGGGTGAGTAACTCGGGTCTCAGTCCCGCTCCAGGGACACCAGCTGTGCCAGTTACCCCCTGCTCCAACTGCTGTGTGTTTTCTGTCTCCTGGCTGGACCCTGACCCATGCCAGGGCTCCCACCGTGTTGCTGGGCTGCTGGGTTAGGTCTGCAGAGAGCTTCCTCCGCCAGCAGCTCCCCTGCACCCTTTCCCTAGTGTGGCTGTTGCCATGGCCTCCAGGTGCTCTCTGGTTGTGGTTTGCCTTGTTCTCTCGAACTGCGTGTGACTGGAAGGGAACATGCCTGTGTGTTCTGATTCAGCTCTCCTGTGCTCAGAGGCCGTGCAATTCTGAGCACTATCTAATGGCCCTGGAGCACCAGAACTATGTCCTTCAAGCCTCTCGCCCTGCCTTTCACCTGGACAAAGAGGAAGCAAGTTTGGCCAACAACTGGTCAGTTCCAAAGCCACAAGGTTTAGAGAACCATTCCTTGGTGTCTCTCTGAGCTCCCCCTTGGTGACTCTCTGAGCCTAGGAGGCTGTGGACATCCCAGAGGAAGGCCCAGGTGCTCTCTGGGGCAGGTGCACCCTGGGGCAGGTGCACCTGTCGAGGCTGGCTGATCTGGTGGTTGTGAGTTTCCTTCCCAGGCCACGTTGGGCCTCACTGCTCAGAGTCAGACACTATTCAACGTGTTTTATGTTCAGCAAGTGTGGAGACATTTCCTTCTCTTTTTCCTGTTAATCATAGTCCATTCATTGTGTAAAACTGCACTGAGGAGACAGCTGTACATGAACACATGTGAATATGTGTAAGACAGTTCCAGCCCTGAAGTGGGGAGAAATGGACTCATCAGAGTTCTTTGCTGTGGAGTTAGGGAGAAGCCCAGATGGAAGGGGAGCCTGGTTCTTTTGAGGGAAGGAGGGAGGGAGGAAAGAGCAAAGGGGAACAGTTTGAGACCCCGCCCCGCCGGAGGCATCAGACCTTTAACTACCGTTGACCCTTTGGGCAGAGTGAAGACTGGGGCCCTGCAAGAAGGGATGGTGGGGATTGAGGTCCTAGCTTACTAACAAACAGCTCCATTTTTACCGAAGTGATGGGGGGCATCCACCAAGCTCTGGAGGGTGAGGTCTCACAAGTCAAAATCCCCATCTCTGGGCTGTTGCTGCAGAGCCGAGCAAGGCTCGCCCAGTGTGGAGCCCGCTGTGACAGCCCTGCTGTGGCCCCAGTTGTGGTCCTGCCCTTTGCCTTCCTTTCTTGCTTGCTTCCTTCCCTCCGTCAATCACAAGCTTTCACTGAGCACAGGCCGTGTGGCAGGTGCCCTGAGGACAGCCATATTCACACAGGCCTTGGCTTCACAAAGCTTCAACTTCAGCAATCCCTGTTACTTTGTTTATGGATTTTTATTCATTTATTTGAGAGAGATAGACAGGAGAGCTTCCATCCAGTGCTTCACTCCCCAAATGCCTGCAGTGACCAGGAGCAGGTCGGACTGAAGCCAGAAGCTGGGTCCTCCCCACATGGGTGGCAGGATTCCAACCACTTGAGCCATGAATACTGCTTTCCAGGGTCCACACTGGCAGGAAACTGGAGTCAGGAGCCAGAATCAGGACTAGGTATTAGGGCCAGGTGCTCCCATGTGGATGTGGGTGTCTTAACCAGAGTCTTAGGCACTAAGCTAAATGCCTACCCCAGGAATTCATGTTATTTTAAATTAAAGAATAACGCTGTTGGCCAGCAATGTAGTGCAATGGGTTAAGCTGCCACCTGGGATGCTGGCATCCCCGTATTGGAATTCAGGTTTGAATCCTAGCTGCTCCACTTCCAATCCAGTTTCCTGCTAAGGCACCTGGGAAAGCAGCAAAGATGGCCCAAGTACTTGGATCCCGTCACCTATGTGGGAGACCAGGATGGGGTTCCTGGTTCCTGGCCCAGCTCTAGCCATTGTGGCCATTTGGGGAGTGAACCAGAGGGTGGAAGATCTCTCTCTCTGTATGTGTGTGTGTGTGTGTGTGTGTCCCTCTCTGTCAACTCTGCCTTTCAAATAAATCAATAAAATCTTTACTGCATTGACGTTTCCTGTAACGCAGTCTCCATGTTCCCATTAAGAGGGAATCCAAGAGCAGGGGAGAGGAGAGGGTGTCTCCCCAGGGATCTGGGTCACCTCCCCTTCTGCCCTGGAGGCACAACCGGGTCCAAACCCCACTCGCGCCTTCCCAGCGTGGAGCTCCCCAGCCTCTGCGTCCTGATAAAGCATCCGTTTCAATGGGTCATCGCCCAAGTTTTGTTATTGATTCCAGCCACATTTTGCAACACTCTGAAACAGCCCATTTCGTGTTTGCTTTTTCTGAGCCCATTTCTCGACGTTTCCCACGTACTTGCAGTGAATGAAGAGATTAGTGAATGCATTACTTCTTTGTTGTATTTTTTTTTTTTACTTTTTTCATAAAGGACAAAAGTTAAACATCCTGTTCTGACTGCGGAGAGACTTTCAGCTTTCTGGAATCCATTAAAACCCAAAATGTCACAGGAAAGTTATTCTGGAGCCTGCAAAAACACAATTTTACACTTCTGATGTCCACTGGGCATGTTTGCCTGTCCTTGGAACGGATCGCCAGATTCTTGCCTCACTTCTCTGTCCTGCTCTCTCTCCTTCCTTCCAAAGAATGGAGGGAAGCCAACACGTGGAAGGCTCCGCTCAAACACAACCTTTCGTAACCCTCCCAACAGCCCCCCTTGAAGTTCAGACAAGCAAACGGGACCCAGCTAGGCAGCCACAGGTGGAGACACCACTTGGTGCGTCCTTGGTCACTTCACTCCCCCCTGCCTGCCACCACCAGCGCCGCCTTGTCACACCCCTGTGTGTGCCGCCCCACGGTCCCCCACTTTGTAGAAGATGCTGATGGGAAAGCCCAGATGTCAGTGACAACCAGGAGAGGAGGGGCGTGCTGCCGTCTCTGTCGGCAGGAGGTGAGCTTTGCTATTTGTCAGCTGAGGTTCCACTGCAGACGCCCCAGCCAAGAGCGGTTTCAGAGGGGCTGCGTAAGCGCGCTTGTCATGACGCATTTCACTGCCTTGCCGGAGACAGGCAGGTGGCTCTGCAGTGGGCTGGCGTGGCCGGGTGGAGGGACGTCTCCTCCTACCAGCTGCTGGCGGGCAGATTGGCCATGACAGGGCCCGAGAATGAGGGTCTAGCTGGCTGCGGCTCTGCAGCCAAATCCAGCCTTTGAAATCCACTAATAGCCTGTTCCTGGACATGGAGGCCCCCGAGGCCTTTCAGCCTGCCTTCATTTGGGCGCTTGTTAGAACGTCGGGGAGTAACAGGCTTGGACGGGGCGGGTGGGGAGGAGAGGGGTGCAGAGGGGAGCGTGGCCAAGTTCTGCAGCGGGAGGAGCGGGGCCGAGGGGCCTCGCCTGGCTGATCCCTTACCTGCACTCCAGCGCTCCTGTACTGGAAGGATCTGGGGGGCTGTGCTGCCGTCTAGCTCAGAAGCACCCAGGAAATGGCCCTGCCAGAGCCTGAGCCCTGCACTCTCAGGCAGGATGGGCTTTCTCTTGGCCTCACAGCAGCAGAGGGTGCAGACACAGCCATGACACCATGTCCAGTTATGTCTCTTGAGCCAGCTCTGCTGGCCTAGGAACTAAAGGCTCCCTTTGGGGACTTAGGCGGAAACGTGCTGTGTCTGCCCTTGACGATCTCAGCCGTCAGGGTGGCTGGCCGGTCCTGCCTCCTGGGACTCACACACCCCAGGCACGAGCACCTCGGAGCCCGGAGTTAGCGCTGCGGTGACACTGACCTGCTTGCTCCTGCTGGTTCCTGTGCTGAGGTTGGTCTCCTGCTGCGGCAGCCATGCACGTGTCCAGGGCTGGGCACAGGGTCACCACCGAGGGGCTTGCTCACCTGGAGCGTGATTAGCACTCAGGCACTCCCCTGAGCCCCTTGTGTTCTGACGTCATGGCCCCTCATCCTTCGGGGGATGCCACAGGGCAGCGTGGATGAGCGGAGACGCCTGCCTCGGTACCGGGGCAGAAGGGCAGATCGGGATGGGAGCCCAAGCCACGCTGCAGGCACGGTGCCGTCCCTCCGAGGGTGTCTGCCTCTCTCGCTGCTCTGCGTGCTGGCCTCAGAGCAGCAGTCTGGTCTGAATTATCCTCACCATTTAAAGGAAGTGACGAGCGCCCAGGATGCAAGGCCACAGGGCTGGGAGAAACCCGCGGCTCCAAACTCTCATTTTACAAATGAGACCGTGAGGCTTAGCGCGAGGGTGGGAGCCAGGGCTGGGCAGAGAGAAGCCGATGTCTTTCTGGTGAGTTTCCTGGGTTCCCTGGACAACTGCCCGTGCCATGACATTTTATTCTTTTCCATAAAGATGAACTACCAAGTGTCCACCAAAATCCCATGGAGTCGTCAAAGATTCAGCGAAACCTTAGCGTGAGCACGAGCTGGCCAGGCAAATCAAGAGTGCGCAAGCAGACAGGCCCAGCCTCCCGGTATCTGGGGAGGAACTCAGTCCCTATGAACCTGCCGTGCGAGGAGGCAGGCCTTTCAGTCAGCTTGCGGAATAGGAAGTAGTCAGCAAAGAAGGCTGGGAAGACCACCGGTGGGGAGGAAACCAGAATTCACCGCCCGCTCCTGGCTACCTGGTCCCCGCTGCAGGAGGAGCAGCCTGGGCCCAGCTGGATGCCAGGGGCAGAAGGGGGTGATGACTAGTCCCCCACGCAAGAAGTGCTGCTCCAGACAGGGGCCTCGTGCCCTGCTCCAGGGGAGGACCCCTGTGCAGCCAGCCTCCCCTGCAGCCGGCCGTCAGGTCTTCTGGCAGGCCCCCAGCTGCCTCCCTGAGAGACTGCTGTGCCACTCGGTGATCAGAGAGCAGCTGCGACTGAGGCTGGGGGTCCAGTCTAAGGGGGTCTGCCCAGGGCAGGGGCTCTGCACTCCCAGGACAGGGACACCTGGGGACCCTTAACCGTGCCCCCAGCCAATGGAGAGAGAGCAGGAGGGAGGGGATTCTGGGCAGCTGGCCCCTGAAGCAGCATGCTTCCCCGGCCAAGGCCACCTCAGGACAGGTCTGTGACATCCTCTGTGCTGGAGCTGGCAGAGCTGCCACTCTGGGATCGAGGCAGCAAGGCGGGAGGGTGGCTTCCCTAACCCCAGCTCCTCTTGCTGCATCACTCCAGTCTCATCTCTTTACTCTCTTGGCCTCGGTTGCCTTATTTATGAAGTGGAGACAGCAATGTCACCCTTCTGAGACCACCGTAAGGCCCCATGCGACAAGGCAGGGTACCTGGCTCAGAGGACATGGCTCTCACTGGATGCTGCCAGGCATTGGTACCCGCTAGGGCCTCCTGGCGGGCTCTTGACATTGGTCTGATTCCTATAACAAAGATCCCTCCTGGGGTCTGGTGAGGGTCACAGAGGGAGTGGCTGGAAGGTACTCTGTTGGCCCTTGAAGCCCGTAACTTGTCGGTTTGGGTCTTCATTCATGCCTGCAAGCAACCGTTCGTCCAGGCCACTCAGCCAGACTCAGGATACAGTGCTGCCCTGAGATGCTTACAGCCCAGGCCCCTCAGGATGCAGGGCAGCCATGGTGATGGAGGTGTCTCTGGCAGCCCGCGTGGCCAGGATGACAGCAGCTGTGACACTGGGGCCCGGTGCTGCAAGGTGAGCGGTAGCCTGGGGGTGGTGGAAGAGGGTGCTGGGCGCTGCAGGCAGAAGTGCTGCCTGTTCACCTGGCGGGAGACACAGGAGGCCCAGGCACACCGTGCACCTGCATCTCCCCACCTGGCCCCTGTGGCCAGAGTGAGGAGGGCAGAGCCACTGATTGAACCAGAGCACATGGACTTCACCGTGCGGGCAGCCACGGCTTCGGGGCAGCACAGGAGCTGGGATGACGGTGGGGCCAGGCTGCTGTCAGGACGTGACCTCACTACAGTGACACAGGCCTGGACGGGGCAGTGGCCGTGGGACAGGAGAGGAGAGACCACCCCTACAGGATCTGAGGCTCAGAGAGGTAGGCGGATTCCCCAAGGACACGCAGCTCCAAGTAGGAAAACCAAGGTTTTGACACAGACCCAGGGCTCCTCCCTGGCTTCACTATGTGCCCTTCCCTTCCACCATCGGGGTCCTGGGGAAGAGGGTCCTCGGGCCGGGCGGAGGTCTGCGGGGACCATTCGTTGTAGCCCCATTTGCTGAAGAGGTCATCTTTCCTCTGCTGTATTTCCTTTGCTCCTTTGCTGGGTTGCAGTTGGCTGCATTCGTAGGAGTGTTTCTGGGCTGGCTGCTGTGTTCTGTTGAGTTGGTTGTCTGTTTCCGCCAATACCACGCTGTTTGAATTACTGCAGCTTTATGGCAAGTCTTGAAGGCAGGTTGCATTATTCCTCCAACTCTGTTCTTCAACCTTGTGTTCACTCTTCTGAGTCTTTGGCTTCTCCATTTGAACTTTAGAATCAGTTTGTTGCCTGTCACAAAATAACTTCCTGGACTGTTGATTGGTGTTGCGTTGAACCTGCAGATAACTGGGAGACTGGCAGTACTGAGTCTTCTCATCCCAAACGTGGAGTATCTTTCCATTTTACTTAGCTCTTCTTTGATTTCTTTTACAAGCGTTTTTCATCCTCAATATCTTCTATGTATTTTCTTAGCGTTATATAAAACCATTGTATTTTTTATGTTAATACAAGTGGCATTGTGCTTTTAGTTTCAAATTCCACTTGTTCATTGGTAGAATAGAGGAAAACAGCTGAGTTTTGTATATTAATCACGTATCATTCAAACTTTCTACAATTGCTTATTAGTTTCAGGAGGTTTTGTGAAGTCTTACCGATTTTTACACAGATAATCCTGTCATCTGGGGTTTTAATTCTTCTGTCCTCGTTAATGTGCCTTTCACTTCCTTGTCTTGTCCTAAATGCGCTAGCTAGAACCTCTGGTACCATGCTGAAAAGTAGTGGTGAGAGGAGACTCCTGCCTTGTTCCTGATCTTAGCAGGAGAGCTTCCAATTTCTTACCAAGAAGTAAAAAATGAGCTGTAATGTTTTCATAAATGCTCTTTGTCAGCTTGAGGAAGTCCCGCCTCTATTCCTAGGGCTATGGTTTGAACAGGATTTGACTCTCTAACGCGTGTAGGCATTTAAAGCTCAAAGTCGTGAATTAATGGTACTCAGAGGGTGGAAGCTTAATCCAATTATGGTGTTCAGGAGGTGGGCTGGGTGGGAGGTCCGAGGGTCAGTAGGGGGCGTGCCTTCATAAAGTAGTTCTGTGAGAGGTTGGTGAGCGCCACACTGGGGCTAGCCCTGCTGTGTCCTGGCTAGCCGTGTGACCTCTCCTCCACACACACCCCACCTGCTCTGGGATGTTCCGTTCCCCGCAGAGGCCCCCAGCAAGCGTGCCGTCACCAGATGCCAAACCAGCTGCACTGTTCATTCTTGAACTGTGAAGCTCCGATACCTTGAGCCAAAGTGAGCCTCCTTCTTTCATGAGTGGCTTCCCTTAGCTATTTTTATTTTGATAACAAAAGGGTACCTGACACACAAGGCTTACTTAGTTTTGATCATGGATAGGTGTTGAATTTTGTGAAATATTTTTCCCATTGATATGATCATGTGACTTTTCTTCTTTAGTCTGTTGATGTGATAAGTTATATTCATTTTTTTTTTTTTTTTTTGACAGGCAGAGTGGACAGTGAGAGAGAGAGACAGAGAGAAAGGTCTTCCTTTGCCGTTGGTTCACCCTCCAATGGCCGCCGCCGCCGGCGCGCTGCGGCTGGCGCACCGCGCTGATCCGATGGCAGGAGCCAGGAGCCAGGTGCTTTTCCTGGTCTCCCATGGGGTGCAGGGCCCAAGCACCTGGGCCATCCTCCGCTGCACTCCCTGGCCACAGCAGAGGGCTGGCCTGGAAGAGGGGCAACCGGGACAGAATCTGGCGCCCCAACCGGGACTAGAACCCGGTGTGCCGGCGCCACTAGGCGGAGGATTAGCCTAGTGAGCCACGGCGCCGGCCTATTCATTGATTTTTGAATATTGGTCCAGCCCAGTATACCAGAGACAAGTGCCATGTAGTGATTATGTGTAGTCTTTATATACGTTGTTAGATTCCGTTTGCTAGCATTTTGTTGCATTTTGTTAAGGAGCTTTGCATCTAGACTCCTGAGCAGTATTGGTAGTGGTTTTCTTTCCTTGTGACGTTGTTCTGTGGTCTGAATGTTAGGGTGAAGCTGGCTTCTCAGAATGAGTTAGGAAGAACTCCCTCTGCTTCTAGGTTCTGAAAGCGATTTGGAGAGTTGTTGCAATTTCTTCCTTAAATGCTTAGTAGAGTTCACCAGTGAATCCATGCGGGCCTGGTTCCTTCTGTTTGGAAGGTTATCAATTATTGATTCAATCTCTTTAGTAGATATAAGACTATTCAGGTTGTTATTTCTTCATGGATGAGGTTTGGCAGATTATCTTTTAAGAAACTGGTCCATTTCATCTAGTTACCACGTTTGTAGGTATGGAGTTGTTCATTGTGTCCCATTGTTATTCTTTTAAAGTCCATGGGGTGCTGGTGTTGCAGTGTAACAGGTTAAGCTGCCGTCTATAATGCCAGCATCCCAGTGGGTGCCAGTTTGAGTCTCAGCTACACCACTTCCCAGTCAGCCCCCTGCTAATGTGCCTGGGAAAGCAGTGTATGATGGCCCAAGTCCCTGGGCCCCTGCACCTACCTGGGAGACCAGATAAAGCCCCAGGGCCCTGGCTTCAGCCTGGTGTGGGCTCTGCCAGTGCAGTCATTTGGGGAGTGAACCAGCAGATGGAAGACCTCTCTCTCTCTCTCTCTCTGTGTGTGTGTGTGTGTGTGTGTGTAACTCTGCCTTTCAAATAAATAAAATCTCCTTTTAAATATTTTTTTATTTTCTTTGAGAGGCAGAGTTACAGAGAGGGAGAGGGAGGGAGAGACAGAGAGAAAGGTCTTCAGTCCCCTGGCTCACTCCCCAAAAACAGCCACAATGGCCAGAGCTGAGCCAGTCCAAAGCTAGGAGCCAGGAGCTTCTTCCAGGTCTCCTATAAGGGTTCTGAGGCCCAAGTATTTGGGCCATCTGCCACTGCTTTCCCAGGCACAGTAGCAGGGAGCTGGATAGGAAGTGGAGTAGCCAGGACTCAAATCATTGCCCATACATATGGGTCAGCAGCGCTGAAGTCTGCGGCTTTACCTGCTACACCATAGCACCAGCTCCATAAATCTTTTTTACAAATACATAAAAATAAAGTCCATGGGATCTATAGTGGTGTCCCATCCTTTATTTTTTTTTCAATCTTTAAATTTGTATATTCTTTGAAAGACAGAAAGACAGACATATACAGATCTTCCATCCACTGGTTCACTCTTCTAATGCCCACGATGGCCAACAATGGGCCAGAGCGAAGCCAGGAGCCTGGAGCACAATCCCAGTGTCCCGCGTGGGTGGCAGGAAGCCGAGCACTGGAGCCATCCTGCCCCCCTTCGTTTCTGATATTGTAGTTTGTGCCTTTTCCCTGTGGACATTTTAGGAGGGGAGAGAGGACTGCCCCGTGCTCTAGTGGGTGTTCCCCAGCATCTCTGCCACCCAGTAGTGGCAGCAGTAATCCCACCCCCCATTAGTGACAACCAAACATGCTTCCCAGGCATTGCTGAATGTCTCCTAGGATTGGGGGAGAACTCGCCCCAAGATTGAGAAGCACTGTTGGAAGTGGCCAGAGAACTTAAACTGCAAGGGATCGTTGGGGTCGTTGGAGTCGTCTAGGCCAGAACCAGAACTGGTTCTTCTGGGAGCCAGCGAACGTCTCTGGGCTTCAGCTCAGCAGGGTTGGGCCTGGAGGAGAAAAATAAGGTGTGTGCTGGCACTCGAAAATCCAGGACTCCAGGTCATTTGTAACAGGGATTCCGCAGCCTGGACTGCTTCCCCAGTAAACTCCAGCCCTGGCAAGCCTGTTCGGGGTATTGTCTGTAACAAGGAGCACTCATGAAGAGACTAGGGAAGGAGACAAGGATGTTCAAGTAGGGCTGACTCACCAAGGTCACAGCCACTGGGGTGAGCGCGGAGGCAGGCAGGCAGGCGAGCGTCTGGCATTGACTGGGCAGAAAGCAGTTCTTGGAGAGAGCAGGGCCAGCCGAGCCTCTGGGAGTTTGCAAGACTGGAGGAGTGGGACGCTGATTCAAGTCTGCTCAGATCCACAAGCCCTCAGCTCTGCAGGAGAGTGAAAGCTCTCAAGAACCAACGTCTGTCCCATTCACCGCCCCAGCCCCGGCAGCTGGCACCAGGCCTGGTCCCTGGCACCTGGCAGGTGCTCAAGGCAATGCGATCTGAGCAGGCAGATTGTATGACCTTGGGCAAGGTGCTTCACCTCCCTGAGCTTGGTTTCACACCAGTGGGCAGGACCGGCAGCGTTGTGGAGCAGTCTCACTGAGCTCACGAGCACTGGAAGGTTTGGTTAACCACAAAGTTGTCAGCATGAGGAGCCGTCACCATCATCATGTCCAGTGGAATGAGATCAGCCCTGAGGTAGTGGCACCAGGGCTTCCAGGTGCCAAGGACACCACACTCCAGGCCTCTGGGTAGAGCCTTGTCACATTGCTCCAATCTGGGCAGGTGGACATGGTAGGGACGGGGGCGGGTTGGCCAGACCGGGGTGATCCCTGGTGAGCCATGGCTAGGGCAGGCCTCTTCCCCAGCACTGCCCATGAGCTTGCTGGTGCATGTAGAAACTTTCCCACCCCAGGCCAGGCCAGGAAGGGGCCACTGCAGCAGGACCTCTGAATTCCACGGCCAGAGTTCCAAGTCAGAACTAAGGCGGGTCATGCCCCAGAGCACACGCGCCTCAAGCAGAGTTGCAGGGACGGTGGGCAGGTGGGGGGAGGGGGAGGGTCCAGCCCATGCTCAGATGGGCCGGCAGGGCCCCTGGTCAGCCCCATCGGTTTCCGAGTAACAACATTGGTGGAGGGAAGGGCAGGCCAGAGGGCTTACAGAGGGCACGAGGAGGAAGGAAAGGGACAGGCCCGCAAAGCAGGGGACTGCAGGGAGGAGGCAAGCACAGGAGAGCGGCTTCGGGTCTGGAGAAGGGGCCGCTCCCCTGGGCCCTTGCCCACAGCAGAGGTGCCTGGCAACAGGTACAGAGACCGGTGTGCGGGTGGCTGTGAGTGAGTGTGTGGCGGGAGGAATGTAACTGTGGCTGCATTCGGTTTAGGCAGCAGACAGGATGCCACCCTGACCAAGCCACCACAGTGCCTGCATCCAGACAGGACTCCCCACTGTCCCCAGATGCCCCAGCCGCCTCTCAGCAGACCACCAGCCCGAGGCCCTTCTCTGGGGTGTCTACACGCTCAGCCACCAAGGAGGGCAAAGGCCAGGCTTCCAGGAGAGACTTCAGCACCTGCTGTCCCCTAGTGCACAGGCGTCCGGGCGGAGAGAGCCACAGGGCTCACATCTGCACCCTGGCTTGCTGGCTGTGTGAGCACTCGAAGCCATTGCCCTTTGCTGGGGCTTCCCTTCGGCGTCTGTCTGGGAAGGCAATGGCTGCCACTGAGCAGGGCTCCCGGATCTTAAGAGGTAAAGCAAGTGAGCCATGGGCCAAGGACACGGCCTGGATGCCTCTTGCTGAGTGTCTGCTGTGCGTCCCACTGGGGCTGCAAAAACTGAGGGAGCGTGCAGGGAGCTGCCAGGGTTCCCGAGAGAGCTTGCTCGCTCCCCCACGCCCTCTTCATTCCTGGAGGCCTTCTCTGTGTCCAGCCATGCGACGCTGACACGGGACAGGTGCAGGCAAGGGAACAGCCGGGCCTTGGGCAGAGCCATCAGGAGGAATTTGCAGGGACCCCAGAGGCTGGTAATAAGAAGGGGCTTTTAACCCCATCATCCCTGGGATCAGGGAAGGCTGCACCAAGAAGGGGTCTATGGCTCTGCACCTAGAAGGAGAATGGGGGGTTGCCAGGTGGGCACGCAGCAGGGCAGGACCAAAGCTACAAATGCGGCCAGGCCCTGAGCTCATTGTGCCTTAGTGAGGAGCACTTGACAGGGCTGCAGGCAGAGAACATGGGAGCTCAGACACCGAGCTCTGGGAGAGGCTTCAGGGAGGAGGGCTAGGGATGCCAGAGGACCAGGGAACACCTGCTAAGCCCTCCGGGGCTGAAAGAGAGGCCTATCAGGAAGCCCTGCCATATAGCCAGGGGCCTTTATGATGGTCAAATGCAAAGCACAGAGCTGACCCGAGGCCACAGCTTGCCTGCCCACCAAGGCCATGCCCCAGCAGGCTCAGGGACTAGCAGATGAGCAGGGCAGTGTCACCACAGCCCTCCTGGTGGTGGTGGAACTTTACCGGAGCTGATAAAAATGCCCTGTTCAGTCGGGCTCCCCAGCCACCAAGGGGCTCTGGGATGCCCCGTCCTGTGCATCAGTGGCCCAGGGCCTCTGCTCCTTTTGGCTTTTCCTTCTCCTTTCCAGGCTCACATTTCCACACCCGCCTCTCTCTGCCCTCAGGGGCCCGGCCTCACCATTTATCAAGATAAGATCCATCAAAGTCTCTGGGAAGGAGGAGGATAAAAGGAATTTGTGGGAGAAATAAATCTCCTTTACTGTAGGTGGTGAGCAAGGACTCCATCCCAGACTGTGCACTTGAAAAATGAGAAGCTGTGTGTGCACAGTGTGCAGCCAGGCCCTGGGGGTGGGTGGTGTGGGACCCCAGGTCATGTGGCTGGAGACACTCAGACTTTCTCTAAGTGCTTTCGTGTGCCCTGCGGTGGCAGAGCTGGGCCTAGAACCAAGGCTTGGGACTCCCTGCTCATCCAAACAGCCTTCCCCAGGTGGAGGCATATGGTTTTCTCAGCCCAAACTCACTCTAAACCCAAGAACTAACTGCATTCATCCACCTCATCCTTTCATTATCACATCCGCATTCATTTTACTTCACTCTCTTACACGTTCACTTGCAAATATTTCCCGAGCACCTGCTGCGTGCTCTGTAGCGGGCCCACAATGGGCAGTGGAGAATGGAGCAGGGTCCATGGCTGGAAGCAAGCGTCTCCCTCCCCTTACAGAGAATGGCGCAGCCCCTGTCTGCAAGGGGAGGAGAAAGGGGCTGCGCCACGCCACACATCCAGGCTGAGGCGAAAGGGGCTGCCCCACGCCTCGCATCCAGGCCGAGCAGCATTTTGGGGGCTTGCCCTGCACTCAGATAGCAGCTTGTTCAGCCTCCCAAGGAAAGTGGCTTCTCTTCTCCTCCCCTGCCCTCTCTCTTCCTCCTGACAGCAAAATGAAACAGGCACAGGCAGGGGACCTGGCCATTGTCCGCCAGTGGGCGTCGTCTTCAGTCTGGGCTGGTGTCACAGAGCTCCATGGACTGGGTGGCTTCAGCAGCAGCTGTTGATTTCCCGAGATCAGGGCGCTAGCACAGTCGGTGGACGGGTGGGGCCCCTTCATGGTTTGTAGAGCAGCCGTCTTCTCGCGTCATCCACCCATGATGGCAAGGGTGACCAGCCCTCTCCGGTCTTTCCTTAAAAGGCCCCTTTACCCTCTCATGAGAGCCTGAGGGCTGCATCCCCTCGACCTCATCCCAAAGGCGCCATCTCCACTTGAACTCACACTGGGGGTTAGGGTTTCAGGCTGCACACAGAGCAGTGGACGGGGGAGCAGCAACTCACACTGTGTCTTCCTGCAATGGAGCGGTGAGGATGAGTGGCTCCTGTGTGCAGACGGAAATCTCACGTAGGTAATATGGAGTTACAAAGGCAAATCATAGAGCAACATGTGAGCCTTCTACTTATGCAGATTTAGACACAGAACAGTATTTTATGTTGTTTATGCACACATATGCATGTAATAAAATAAAAATGCAGACACAAAGGATGCGCTCTGGCCTCAGAAGTGATTTAATCTCTGGAGGGCGGGGGAGGGTGCACGGGACGGGGGGTGGGGCTTTGGGGTCTCTGCACTTAATTTTTGTTAAAGAGTGAAGTTAGTGTGCTGGATGATCAATGTGAGTTGCAGCTCAGTGGTCAATACAAAGGTTTTTTTTTTTAATTTCTCCGTACTTTTCTATTTGTGCAAAATATTTTGTTTTATTTTATTTTTAAAAGACTTATTTTTTTACTTATTCAAAAGGCACAGTTACAGAGAGAGAAAGAGGGAGCGATGGAGAGTGAGAGAGATTTTCCATCCGCTGGTTCACTCCCCAGCTGGCCAAGTGCCTCAGTAAAACATGAGAAACTCAAGCAGACAATCCCGGGGCTCGGGGTGAGCTGCCGGAGCGCCTGCCTGTGACTGCTGGGCCGCCTCTCCTCTCCAAGCTTCTCTCGATGCCGCTTCCTGAGCAGGGCCTCGGGCACCTTGTCAGCATCGCTGTTCTGTGTCGCAGTAGCTTGTGGCCCTGCGCTCGGACTGCAGACCCTCGCTGCCAGACCTCAGCGGACTCTGCCCTGTTCCAGGCACCCAGCACCGTGCTGCCGTTTCACTGCCTGGATGAAACACGGCTGCTCCGGCTGCAGCTCCGTGATGCAGCCTCTGTTCAGGCGCTCAGAGCGTCACGCCCCTCGTCCTGCCCAGATCAAAACAGAGCCACAGTCCAGGAGTGGAGAGATCGGAGGAGGGCCGAGAACGGGGCCACGGGAGGGTGAGTCGTTCAGGCCCTACCTGAGAAGCCCCTTCCCTGCTGACTGATTGTGCCTGGGCCTTGTGCTAAGAATTCTACGTTTTCCTAGTTTCTTTTTTTTTTTTTTTTTGACAGGCAGAGTGGACAGTGAGAGAGAGAGAGACAGAGAGAAAGGTCTTCCTTTGCCGTTGGTTCACCCTCTAATGGCCGCCGCGGCTGGCGCGCTGCGGCCGGCGCACCGCGCTGATCCGATGGCAGGAGCCAGGAGCCAGGTGCTTTTCCTGGTCTCCCATGGGGTGCAGGGCCCAAGCACCTGGGCCATCCTCCACTGCACTCCCTGGCCACAGCAGAGGGCTGGCCTGGAAGAGGGGCAACCGGGAGAGAATCCGGCGCCCCGACCGGGACTAGAACCTGGTGTGCCGGCGCCGCTAGGCGGAGGATTAGCCTAGTGAGCCGCAGCGCCGGCCGTTTTCCTAGTTTCATACCCAAGAGCCCATCCCCATTTTCACAAAGCCTCAGATATTTAAATGACTTCCCCAGATGGCATAGCTAAGTTACATGGCAAAGTAGCTACCCATGTCCTTGTGACTGCAAAGCTCAGCTTTTTGTTGTGTGAAGCGGGGGGGGTGGGGGGGGTGGGTGGGTATCAGAATGTGGCCGAGGGGGTGGAAGCAGCGAGGAATTGTCCAGGTCTTCCTAAGCCAGCTAAGGGGCCGGGCAGGCCCAGTCCCGCAGGCAGTGGGAGCCTGGCAGGGCTTCAGCAGGGGGAGACGTGATCACATTTGTGAACCACAAAGTCCACTCTGCCGCAGCCTGGAGGATAAGTTGGAGGGTGAGCAGCAGGCAGCAGGAAGCCTGGGTAGGAGGCGGCTGTGGTTGTCCAGGCGAGAGGGGCTTGGGCAGGGCCAATGACCGCTGAGAAAACAGACTTACAAAGCTATTTGAAACGTAGTAAATATCGATGGGTTGAGGGAGGAAGGGAGGGAGGGAGGGAGGGAGGGATGAGGGGAGGGGATGGATAAAAGGAAGGACGCATGGGTGGATGGAAGGAAGGAAGGAAGGAAGGAAGAAGGTTGCTAGGGCAGGTGAATAGGTAGGTGCACGGAGGGAGGGAGGATAGGTGGGTGGGTGGTCAATGGAAGGAAGGAAGTGTGGATGGCAGGGAAGAAGGAAGGGGAGGTGAGAGATGGGATGGATGGATGGATGGATGGAGGGAGGGAAGGAAGGAAGGGTGGATGGATGAGTGAGTTTAGAAGGAGAAATGAGGAATCCAACATGACTTCTTCCAGAATAATCTGACTAACCAACATGGTCTGAAGCAAGCCCTGAGCAAGACTAGGATCCTTGTAGGCTCTTCCTTGCGTGACTTTCCTGGTTCTGGAACACGTGGGAAGGCTGCAGTCAGACCCTGTGAACAGTCCCACCAGAGTCACCCCTGCCCTTGGTCTCCAAGTCCAGCGGCCGTGTCCTACGGGGACCCACTGGGCCTGAACGCATTTGGAAGGAGATGCTGGGCAGCGGGAGGCAGCGCTGTCCAAACACAGATGCTGCTGCAGACGGGACCCAATATGTGCAGGCAAATATTGATCCTGCCCCCAGCCCGCTCAGGCCACTGGGGCACAATGCGGAGACCCACCGGTGGGTTTGGGCCCCAGGCTGCGGGCTGCGGAATGTGGACCCCCAGGCATCGGTGTTTGCTCAGGCCCTAAAGCTTGACATTCCCTGGCGTGAGCATCCTCCAGTGAGTACCCTTGGCCCCCGTCCACAGTGTTTGCGCAGTGACCGCTCTGCGTAGCCACCATTCATCGGAAAAGGCATTTCTCTGCAGAGCGTGTTTCCAGGGGCTGGGTGAGGCTCTCCCAGGCGCCCCTTGTCCCTGCCCCACTGGCTTTGGCTGCCTTTGGGAAGCCAGGGAGGCAAAGCTCTTAAACCTCCATGAAAGTATGAGAGTTCAGCTGGGCCTTCCAAGAGCCACTGTCACCATCGCCCCCATTTGAAAGGGAGGTTAAGGGACTCAGCTTCAGGCAGCTCTTGTGCCTTGAGCTCTGGTGCCCACGACACTTGGGCAGGTGAGGTGGGACGTATGACTGGGCCTCCACACCCCTCCCACCCACGATCCTTTCACCTGCTGGGTGGAGGGGATGGCGGGAACCCCTCCTGCCTGGTGAAGTGGCGTGCCTGGAACAGAGCAGAAATGGATAGGCTCAGAGGCAGCTAAGGGCAGGCCTGGCTGCTCTGAGCGTCTGCAGGTCCCGCTGCCCACTGGAGTTCCCGGAGAGTTTGGGCCAGACGTGACCAAATCGGCAGCAGTGGCCCTGGTGGACCGTGGGGACGGCTCAGATTCCTGGCGCTGCGCAGCCACCGGCGGGGCTATTTTCAACTCTCTGAGTCAGGCTTATACCATTCAAAGGGGATCTTGAAAACGAATCCCAGCACGGGTCGGGAGGCGGGGGGAGCCGAAGCCGAACCCTGTGCATGGCCGCTTGGATTACTTTGGCTGGGAACTCGAGTCCCCGGCAGCAACAAAGGGAGCCTTACAGCCCTGCTGAGCCCCTCGGGCCTCCCCAGGCGGCCCCCTCCCGGCCCTGCCACATCTGTCTCAGGCCGCAGTCTGCGCCCAGCCCTGGCTCCAGAGCCCCCGAGGTTTCTTAGGCGCCCAGCCCGCCAGGGGTCACAGCTGCGGCTTGTGGGGACTTGGGCTTGAGGTTAGTCTCTGGACAGTGGCTGTTTCTTTGTTTTGCTTTCCTGCCGTAGACCTTGGCGTCGAGCTCCGAAATGACCCCGACAGCTTCCTCTGCTTTTGCTCCTGCTGCTCTCTGGTTGTTCCTTTGCACTTCTGAGATGCTTGTCAAGGGCCTACCATGTTACTCACGTGGACCGAGAGTGCAGACTCTGGAGCCAGGTGGCCCGCGTTCTGTCCCACCTCTGACATGGGTTAGCTGAGTCATCCCAGCCCAGGTTAGCTGAGTCATCAGGGGCTATGTCTCAGCTTCCAGCTTCAGCTTCCTCATCGGTCAGTCGGCCACGTGGGGCCGATGGGAGCTTCGGGAAAGAGGTACACAAGGCCTGATTTTCGCTCCCATTGTGTTGGGGACACTGGGTCGATTGCCGAAGGAAGCAACAGAGAAAGCAGAGCCTCTGTCTCTGGAAACCTGACACTTCTCCAGTTCTTCCTGAGGGTATTGTCAAACTTCAGTCTCCTCCCTCTCTCCTCCCCTTGCCCTCTCCCGCACCCATGCCCACCGCCGGTCTCTGACCTCTGTACTCGCCACTCTGCCGCCGTGGACACGTCCCTGTCAACCTCCTTAAACCCTGGCTGTTACCCCAGGAGGCTTCCATATTTACCGGGCTGGGTTCCCGTGTTGACTGTTTGGTGTCCATGATGTTTGAGGTGTGGACAAGGTGCTTCTGTTCTGGAAGGCTGTGGAGGGTGGCAGAGTTGGTCATGGGAAGAGGGAAAGTCACGAGCGCACAGAAGGCTCCCAGGCGTCCCGAGACAGGAGGGGCCGGGCAGGCTGCCCCAGAGCTCACCGCTTCCACCACTCCCGGGGGGAGCATCCTCACCAGCCCAAGGAGCTGAGAGCCAGCAGGGCTTCTTCTGCAGGCTGTGTCCGGGCCTGCCTGCGGCTCCTGTGTGGTCATTCAGCCAACATGCACCCACATCCTGCTATGGGCCATATCCCAAGTCACGCACAAGGGCTCTGAAGTGAGAGAGGTAGCCAGGCCTGGAGGGAGGGGCCAGGGTCGAGACATCAGGCAGCAGGAGAGGCACTGGGTTAGACTTCCAGAGCAGGAGGTAGGCAGGCGTAGGCAGCTGGGCAGAGATTTGGATCAAAGATCAGCAATGTATGGACGGCTAGAGAAAGGGAAGGGAGGCTGGCAGGAGGCCCAGGGGACGAGCCAGTGGGTGGCAAGCCCCCTTCCCTGGGCTGGCGGACAAGGAAGCCATGCGGGGCCCGCCCCAGCCTCCTCTCCTGCTGCACTGCCAGGAAGGCTCAGTCCTCCACACCCTGCCCCAGCCGCCTCAGAAACTCCCTTGCAGGGGCTGGCCCTGGGGTCTCTTCTGAGGAGCTGCCCCTGGCCTCATCTCCCACTCTGTGTGTGTGGGGATTTGAACAGCTTCCGCTTGCTCTGGGTGTGCAGTTCTGGGGAGATGTGAACCTGGAGGGGTGTGGAAGGATGAGCATGGAGGGTGCTGTGCTTGGGCAGAGGAGCTCCGTCAGCCACATGCCCTGGAAACTAGCGAGCAGGTGCATGGAAGAGGCGGGGAGTGAGCTGTCCCCCTGTGACCTCTGCAGTGGGTTGGCCCAGGGGGAGGCAGGTGTTAGTTCCTGAGCGTTGGCCTGTGCAGGCAGATCAGGGTCTGACAGCTGGAGAAAGCCTCAGGTTGAGAGAGGCCCCTGCTGGGCTGGGGGTGGGTCAGGTGAGGGCATGTGGCATGCCACGGGTGGCACCTCCTGAACTGCCATCTGTCACTGTGCCCTTGCTACTGGATTGTGATCTTCTGGCCCTACAACCACCACCAACAACCCTCCAGGGCACAGGCTCACTCATGAAGATTCAGGCCAATCTAGATCCAATTGGGCCAATTTCCACGTGGTGCCTGGGCCCTCTCCTCAAATTCCCATCTTGCGTCCCACCCCTGCCAGCAAGCTGAGCACCACCAGAGACATTCCTCTCCATCGGGAGACTGCGCTATGAAAAAAATGCTGCAGCATCTGTCACCTGCTCACTGACTCAGTGTCCTGGCCTTTGTCTCTGCCTGGCGGACAAGAGCCAGTCCAGCTTCTGTGAGGAGTCAGGGGCACCCCTCAAAGGCTTGCAGCTAGTGGAGGTCCCCCCAGAAGCCCCCTCCTGTGCCCTGACCCAATGACACAATTGTCCCTGGCCCGGTGCCTCCCAGCCCAGGGTGGGAAATAGGTTTGTTCTGTATAAACAAGGGGCTCAAAGACCCAAGGCAGGGGAACCTGATCCGGGAGAATGCCTCGGTTTTGCAACTCTCCTGTGGGTCTGTGGGCCAGCGCTGGCTGGGTCTGCATGTCCTTCTGGAAGGAACAGGCCTGTGAAAGCCCAGGTCGAGCCAAATGTCCCATCAGGGGATTCCACTTTTGGCTGCAAAGGGTGGAGCCTGAGCAAGAAGGCGGTTGTGTAATGCCGGGTGCCAGCCGCAGCCGGAACAAAGGCAAGGGGGCCAGTGGCAGCCAACTTGGCCTTCAGGGGCCAGGCTTGCTCTGCCCTCTCTCTCCCACCCCTGAGCCCAAAGTTGCCTGGCTCACCCCCTGACCCAGCAAGCCAACCCCACGGGCTTACCAGGGGTTCAGCAACACAGCAGACGGGCAGTGCCAGTGTCCCAGGGCGATCTGGGCCTGGAGGAAGATGCAGCGCCTGTGGTCTCACAGCCTGCTTGCCGGGTGGTGGGGGCTTGGAGAGGCGCCTACCGGTCCAAAAGGAAGAGCACCGACTTGGGGGGGCAGAAGACTCGGGTTCAGGGCCCATCTTGGTAAGCTTTGGGGAGCCCCTGTGCTGGTCTGCCAGGGCTCTCCCACAGAGCGCCTCGAACTGGGGGCTTCAACAGCAGCCTCTCAGCATCCTGGAGGCAGAGTCCGTGGTCAGGGTGCTGGCAAGGGTGGCTTCCTCTGAGGCCTCTCCGCTTGGCTGGCAGACGGTGGCTGCCTCGCCCTTCTCACGACGGTCCCTTAAGTGCACCCCTGATGTCTCTGTGTACCCGGTCTCCTTTGTTGTAGGAACAGTAGTCAGGTTGGATGGGGCCATCCCGTCTAGAAAGGCTACAGCCACATGCCCCGGTGCTGGGGTTGGGGCGTCACCTGTGAATTCCTAGGGGCAGGGACAGAAAGGACTTCCAGTGGGAGAGCCAGGGGGGTGAGGCCACGTCCCAAGGGCAGATGGTCAAGGACAGACAAAGCCCCCACCTTTCCCAGGGCAATGACACGTGGTGGAGAAGAGCCGGGAGTGAGGACTCCGGAGCCAGGCTTTGACAGGCCATGGCTTCCAGTCCTTGCTCGGCTGCAGAGGAAGTGAGGGCAACTGGGAAACCATGTTGGACTGAGGTCAGGTGCCCTGGACAGACAGCCCCCGCCCTTCCAGGGACTCAGGCAACACTCGGGGGTTCTAGCTTGGCTCTGCTCTCTCATGGGCTGAGAGAACTGGAGCTGCAAGATCTCCAAGCTGTGTGACCCTATGCTGCCCCCAGCCACAACAGATGCAAAGCACAGGCTCGGAGCCGAGCTCGCCCTAAGGGCCCGGCTTTGCTGGCTGTTCTGATTCTGTGTTCTTGAATCCCTTGTGGCCTGTGACCAGTTCTGGGCCCAGTTCTGCCCACTCAGAATAGCCTGAGCCCTGGTCCTGGTCACAGCATGAACCCTGACGCTGGACACAGACTAAGCTTTGATCCTGGTCAAGCCTGAGCAGTGAGCTCAACCATAGACTAAGCCTTGGTCCTGGTTGCAGCCTGAGCACTGAGGTCAGTGTAGGCTGAGCCCTGATCCTGGTCACAGCCTGACTGTGAAGAGTGCAATGATGTGACGCAAAGCACTCCCGTTACAGGACTGGCACCTAAAATTCTCCGCTCATTAATGGGCCAGATGATTTAATCTTGCAGGACTGGCTCAGCAGAGAAATGCCAGCCCTCAATGCCCCACTCCCCTCGTTGAGCTTCTGTGGTCTGCAGGCTGGGAGGCCGGGCGGGAGAAGGCCACCTTCCACTGTCTTGCTTCCTTTGGATGGAGCAGAGACCAGAGCATCTGTCCCAAGCTCCAAGGCCCCCAGTGGCTGGAATTTACAGCGTCAGCCCCACCCTGTGTCATTAATAAAGGAAAGAGAGGCCTCTCTGGGTAAGAACGTTTTTCACTGCAGCCCGAGGGCTGTAACAAGGCGCTAGCAAAGCCCCAACGTGCCGTACGGATTTTATATGCCCTGTTTCCTACAAGTTCTGAACAGCTCGGCCAATTTATAAGGTAATGATTTTTCCATCCATAATTTCTTTCGTATGATTTTTATATCGTGGACATTTCCCCCTCCCGACCGGGCTGGTGCACAGCCCAGCGAGTGGATTCAAGCAGAGCGGGCAGGGGGATCTTTCTCTGGAGCCCGGATCCCTGAGCTACAGTGCCAGAGTGGGCAGGAGGGGTCCCTGGGCTCGGCCCCACCTCTGCTGCAGACACCCGCAGCCACCTCCTCCGAGAAGCAAGTGGCTTCTCTCTCTGTGCAATGAGTGGGCTCTGTGAAGGAAGGGCCTGTCCCTGCGCTGGACGTGGGAGCCCTGTCTCCAAGAGGCAGGAGCTCACCGTGACGGCTCAGTCCTCTGCAGCGAGGTGCTCCTGGGGAGCACCACAAAGCATGGGTCTGCTTTGCCTGCCCAGGGAGGAGCACTGCAGACCGGGGCCTGGGCAGTGGGCCCAGCTTCCCTGAGTGTAGGACCCGCTTCAGGAGAAGGAGCTGGTTCCAGGAACAGTCCTTCCTCCCCCTCCCCAGGGCGGCCACCCCCTCTGCAGATGCTCCTGTGGGGAGGAGCTGAAGCAGACACACCTGGGAGGAACCCCCGCTGGTCCATAAATCTGCTCCTCCCCGTGCTTTGATCTGGACACTCCTGTCTGCCCAGATCACTGCCGGGAGGTAGCTACTGGGCGAGGGTCAGAGGGCACCTGGCCCTTCCTCCGTGGTGGGGTTCTGTGCTTTAACTTAACCTGGTCTGCACGTATCACACCACAGTGGCTTCCAGGCAGGCAGTGCAGTCCCATGGGGCCACTCACCGAGTGTCCACGCACCCACCCAGCTGTGCTTCCAACCCTGAGACCCCAGTGAGCCCCCCAGGTGTTGGTAGGCCATGTGAGCCCCTGCAAGGGTTTTTTTTTTTTCCCTTTTGTTCCCTGAAGCTACGAGCCCAGCCTCCACATTCCATGCATGTCACTGTCTCACGCAGTCTCCCAGGCATTTCAGAGCAGGGGGCAGCTGTCAGTTGCTCTCACAGGTGAGGCACCAGAGCCCCCAGCGGTGCCAACGCCTGCTATGGTTGCGCAGCCAGTTGGAGGAACAGGATCAGAACTCGGGCCTCTGACCAGCGCACGACCTTCCACCTGCAGGGTATGCTTCTCACAGTCCAGGAGCAGGCCAAGCCCATTTCACAGATGAGCAGGACAGGCAGTCGAGGCCCGCACTGGTGAGCAGGATGAAAGTGGCCTCACAGTCACTCCTGGCATCCTCCTTTCCCATGCCTCAGCAGTTGATGCGTTTCCCCTGGAAAGAAAAACCTCCTCAGCTCTCCTGTACTAACGTTTGCTAATTAACCAGAGGGCACACGCGCTGAATGGGTTACCACATCTAGCTGGATATTGCTTCTTTGATTTTTTTTGTTAGTTCCCGCGCAGAGAGCTTGGGAGTCCCTGCCCAGCAGCTGTGAGAGCGTTGCCATAAAGCCAGACATAGGCCTGGCTGCTCCCCAGGTCCCCTTGCAAAGGTGAGCACAGAGGCACCCCCTGCCTCCTCCCCGTGCCCAGTGTGCGGCTCAGCCCTGGGGGGAGGAGGGCCTCTGGGAGCAGAAGGAGGCACAGTGCGTTCAGCAGGTGCATGCTAAGCACCCCGCCGTGCCAGGGGTTGTCCTGGGAAGCCCAGGCTGAATTAGACGTGTTCATGTTCCTCAGAGTTGAATGACGACTAAACGGATTAGGAGGCAATTACTCAGATTATAAAAATACTATTCCTTACCATGGAGAAATAATCATTTCCCAGCAGCCACAGTGCCTCGGGCTGTCTGCTCACATGCCTTACTCCCGGAGCCTCCAAAGACAGACATTAAACCCCCCTCACCCAATGGCTTTCCTGCACATCAGCCTGGAAAAGCATAGGATACTATTATTGGTCTTACTGTAGCTATCAGCAGGCTCTGGGCTCCTTGCTCCCCACCCCAGCTCCACCCTTGATGAGCTGGGTGACTGTGGGAAAGTTGTTTAACTCACTGAACCCCTGGCTCCTACTGTGTCGGAGGAGCTTAAGGATGCCTATATCCTAGACTGTTTTGAAGATTACCAGAGCTCGTGCCTGCAAAGCTCTTAGCTCAGTGCCAGACACTAAATAATTGCTTAATAATCACTCACTGTGGTTGTCAGTCTCCTCTTAGTAAAGAGAGGAAATGATGGGTTCGAGAGATAGGCGATGTTGGGATCTCCTGGCTGAGCCCCTCGCCGCCTATCAATTACTCACACTCACACTCATGGACCCGCACTTTCCCTGACACCCAGCAGGAAAGCCGGCCAGGGTGGCAGGAGGAGGGTGAGCTTGGCTTGTGGGGAGGAGGGGCGGGGCGAGTCATCGAAGCATAGCTCCCGTCAGGAGCACGCTCCTGGCTAGCGTCAGGAGGTTGCTAGCTGGGGACAAAGACGCCTGTGCAGGTTGGAGTCCCCAGCCAGATGTCCACCCGCCCTGGGAGGTGCCTCCTGTTGGTGATGGTGGAGGGATCTGCCCTCAGGGGAGAGCTGACCAGGTGCATTCCACCGTCTTGCATTCCACGGTCCCGCCACTCCGGGACCCAGGGTCCTTGGTTCTGAACGTCCAAGTCGAGGGATCCACACTCGTGCAGATACTGAGTGGAGAGGACACCCTAGCCCCTGGCCTCTGCTCGAGCTGCTTCCACTGCCTGGAGTTCCTCTACCCCCGGATCTTGTCTGTCCTCACCTCATCCTTGTAGGCCCCACAGGTGTTCCTGAATCCATTACCCTGCCTGTGCTCACGTTGCCTTGTGAATCGGCCTCTTGTGGAATACCAAGTTCACGCTACCTTACCCTAGCAGCTTCTGCCTGTCTCTTGCATTTGCCTGGAGGGTGAGCCCTGCTCCTTGGCACACCTGAGTTCCAAGCACTCACACAGAGCCTGGCCGGCAGATGCTGCTGAACAGCTATGGATCTGGGCTGGAGAGCTGGATGGCATCTGAGCAGTGAGAGTGACGTGTTCCGATGATGTGAGCAGGGGACACAGATGGAGGGCTTCTGTCACCTCCCAGCTGGGCTGCCAGCCAGCCCAGTTCATATAGACCTTGTCTAAGAAGGTGGCCCCCAAGAGCCGCCTCCCCCCAACCCAGCACTGAGCAGGCGTGGATACACAGGCTCTTGTGGGCTCTGGGAGAAAGAGGCCCATTCAAAGGGTGGCCCATAAAACCTCTTAGCTGGCACTCAGAGGCTTATATCACTCTTAAAAGTGTGGTCAACACGATGTTGTCGCACTGGGGCTGCAGGGCATGGTGACATGATTTACTTGAGTAATTAACTGGCCGCTGCACGCAAACTCTAAGCAAACACAGCGCACTTGGCTGAAATTACCGGCTTCCCAGCTCCGGCTTCTCCTCGTGGGGTTCAAAGACATTCCAGGAATTAGGGCCGCAGTCAGCTTCTATTGGGGCTTTCTTCCACCAGTGGTGGGCCTGGGGCTGGGTGCCCACCTTGAGAGAGTCAACAGCCCCGACCATTGGCTTTCTGGAAAGATCTGTTCTGAGTTGGCCTCTTGGGAGACAGGTTGATCGCCTTGGGTCTGGGTCTGCCTGCCGAGCAGGCTCCACACACACAACCCCTCGGCCCTCTACGAGGGACCTCACGGTCAGCAGGCTTGGCCCGCGTGGGTAGCTCCTCCCAGCTGCCTCCTTTGCATCCCTGACCCCTAACTCTGCCCTCTAAACTTGGAGTGCTCCTGGGTTCTGTCCTCAAACCTCTCCCTTCTCCATTACCACTCATCTTTGAAGGCATGTCCCAGCCCCGGTCCTGGACAGGTCTGTGTGTTTACCTCTCAACAGGCGCCTCCAGACCCGCCCCTCGCTGCTCCCCAGCCCCAGCCTGCCCCTGCCGCCTCCTTCTCATCTCAGATGATGGAGCCCCATGGCCGCTGTACTCAGCCCAACACAGTGGACCCCTCTTCCCCTCAAACTCTGCTTCTGGCTGTCCAGCAGATCCTGTTGGCTGTACCTTCCAGGGGCGTCCAGCGTAACCACGGCTCACTCCTCGCCCTCAAAGCCCACCCTCTCTCCCCCAACCCCGGGCTCCCTGCTTCTGCCCTGACTGGCATCAGTCAGAGGCAGCTCTGAAATGCAAGTCAGGTCCGCCAGCCCTGGCTTCAGGCCTTCCGAAGGCCCCTTCCCTGCTCTGAAGAAAAGCCGTGACTGTAGGATGCCATGAGCTCCTGCGTGCGTCGGAACCTTAATCACTGTGCCCGCACCGCCGCGGCCACTCAGAACTCATTTCACAGCCCTACCCCTCTCACCGCTCCCAGGCGCACTGGTCTCCTGTGTTTCCGTGCCCCATCCTCCTGGCTCCCCCTCTGTCTGGGATGTTCTACAGGTTACCCCCGTGGCTGCCCTCTGAACCCCTTCAGATGTCTGCTGCAGGGTCCCCTTCTCAGGCAAGCGCTCCCTGACCTCATGGCGTGGAGCGGCACCCCCTGGTCTGCATCACCCTGCTGGGTGCTGCTCTCTAGTGCTTCTCAGCACCCACAGTGAGAGGCGTTTACTTGTTTACTTCCTGTCTCTCCTTCTGGAATGAAATCCCAAAAGGCTCCAGAGTTCCTTTGTTCACTGTAATGTCCCTGGAATCTTATCTGAATGGGGCAGACATGTCCAGATGAATGAGTCATCCAGCGCACCGTACAGTACGTATGGGAGCAGACGAAAATGAGGCTTGGAGATGTCACCCACCTGTCCAGGGTTGCACGGCCAGTACCGGCCACACTGGAGCCGATGACGTCCAGCTCTGGCCCCCTGCCTGCCCTGCAGCAAAGCAGCTCTTCGCTGGAGTTTGAACTTGCAGCTCATGTCATCTGCAAGCTTTCCTTACGAGCGGGTGCCCAGGAAGAGGAGGGGGAGGTGGCTGTAGGACTAATCTCCTCCCCAGCAGAGTGAGAAGAGCCAGGCAGGGAGCTGAGAAGATGCGACTTTGACATCTCAGGCAGGCAGGGCTCCCTAGCAGGTGAACGAAAATGTGACCACCTGGACCTGCAGCATGGTCGGGTGAGGTGGGAGGGGCCGGGGCCCATGGGCCAGCCCTGGGCAGCCTCTGCTTTCCATCCCTGCCAGTGTTGTTGTTGTCCATGTGGTCTGCCTGGAGCGACGCTCAGAAGGGAACCCAGGGTCACGCAGCCACACCGGGCCAGGCTGTTGGCTCACAGCTGCACAGCAGCCAGCTTGTGATCGAGTGACACAGCGGGGGCAAGTCCCTTGCTCTGGGCACCATCCTTCCATCCGCCTGGTTCTGTCCATGCTGAGGTCCTTACTCGCTGGCCCCTGCCTCCCCTTTTCCCACTGGGCCGTGGGCTTCTCTTGCAGGGAGTCTTCTGCAGTGCCGGCTCCCCATGCCTGCTATCCACAGCCCTCAGGGAACCTGGCAAGGGGTAGGGGGTCCGGAGTAATTGATGACTGAGTGAATGAGTGAGTGAAAGAAGACGTGATGGGTTGTATGACAGTTCCGTGGTTCAGACTGTGGCCTGGGTGTCCCTGTGGGCCTAGGAACAGATGAGGGCCTATGCTCAGGGGAGCAGGGGGTTCCCCCTGTGCTGAAGCATCGGGCGTGCGTGGTGAGCTGGCCAGGGGCTTGTTCTACCCTGGGAGATGAGATGGGGGAGGCAGAATGGGCGTGGGATTCCAGCAAGAGAGTCTAAAGAGCCACAAATCAAACCAGTGTGGGTCCTGGGAAGCCTTCTCTGTCACCAGGGCTTGGAAGGCCTGGGAGACTTTCTGGAGAGGGGATTGGGAAGTGACCGCAGCCACAGAGCCCGAGGACCATGCCCATCCTTACACTCGAACCACGGACTCGTCTCTGCTTCCTGATCCCTGAGAAATGCCATCGCTCCCCAAGTCAATGCCTCCTTCCTGGGCCCCAGTTCAGGCAGAAGCTCGGCACTGCCAACAGGGAGCTTGTTGCTCGTAACTCAACTGTGGGCAGGGCCTGGGGGGCCTGATTCCAATTAAGGATGTCAAACGTATTTATGGATTATGCAATCAGCAGGTATGCAGCAGCCTCAATAGCCGACGGGGCCACCCTGAAGATAGGCCTGTAATGAATTAATCCCACCGGGTTTGCCAAGTTCTGTTTCCCATGCGAGTGCTGGGAGAGATGCTGGGGACCAGGGCTGTGGCCCGCCCCACACCCATCTTGCGTCAGAGGGGATGAGGAGCTGGGCCTAGAGGTCTGTTGAAACAGACTCCCGCTCAGGGGATCTGGGCTGCAGTTGTGGCTGATCGCAGGTTGACCGGTGTGACCTTGACCAAGTCCTGAAGCTCTCAGAGCCTCAGTGCCCATGGGTGGGGAGGCAGAGGACAGTGTCTGGCCCAGGGCTCAGCATACACTCGTTGTCAGGATTGACTCCGAGGTTGTCCCTGGAGCAGGCTCTTGCAGCCTCTGTCCTCCCTGTGAAGATGCAAAGCTGCGGCCACTCTTGAGGATAGGGCTGCTGTGGAGAGCACAAATATCTGCAGGCCTCACTTTCCTCATCTGTGAAATGGACTTGCCAGTCCTGCCCTCTGTACTCTTACAACCTGAAAGAGACTCAAACAACTGTTCATGCAGCAAATATGGAGCTCTGGCCAGGTCCTGAGCTGCCCCCAGGTTCTACGAGGTCGGTGAAGTGGCCAAGGACACCCAGCAGGCTGTAGACAGAACCAGAGCCTCCCGGGACCAGCGGGAGCCGCAGAGATGACCTGCATCCTCTGCTGAGAGGCTCAGACTGCTGACCCCTCCAGAGATGGGAGCGCCCCTCCTCCTTGGGAAGGCCATTCTGATCCCACAGAGGCCTCAGCCCTCCCTGCCCCGCCTGCCAAGCAGGGTAACTAACATTTTCTTTCTGGCTAGGACAGCTCCAGATCTGTGAGCAAATCACTTCTAGAAAGGTTATCGTGTCTCGGGAGCCAGCCGCGGATGTGTGCGACAGGGGAAATCAATGTTCTTGGGAGGCGCACAGGAGGACAACGGCAAAGTGTGGCTGCAAGCCAGTGGTCCCTCTTCCTGTCCCTGCCGGCTTCCTTCTGGGGTTGTGTGACGCAGCCCCGACCTGCCAGTCAGCCACGTCCCTGGAGGGGCCGGGGGCTCTGCTTCAGCTCCTGGGCTTTGCCCTGAGGTGACCTGGATGCCAGCTCTGGCCCCACTGGGCACTTGAGTGCATTATGTAACTGCTTTCTGCCTCAGTTTCTTTGTGGGGTAAACCGGGAGTTGCACCTCTTTCTCCTGAGAGCCCTGTGGAGCTCAGAGCCCGGGAAAGGTCCCACCGCGGAGGGAACATTAGCCCTGCTCCCTGCCCATTTGCCCTCCTGCACGGACCGGGAGGGGTTTCCACCCCTGACTCTGAGGGCTCTCAGGAGCAGTTGGGCCGCGAAGGCATGGCCATGCTCCAGCAGCTCTGCTTGCCCTGCACGGGCCTGCGGGTGGCTCTGAACTTACACCCAGCATGAGAAGGCTCCTGGAGACCGCGGACAGGGTCTGGGTGGAGAGGAAGTGGGAACTTTGGAGATGGTCAGCGTGAAGGAGGGGAGGGTGGCACAGAGTCCAGGGAGGCCATGATGGCCCCTTTTGGAGATTTCAGATGGGCCTGGTGACCCTTGAATTCCAAAAATCTTTCAGGGCCAGGAACCCATTCTGAGCGAGATGTCCTCATGTGGGAAAAACGCAAAGCTGCTCCCTCTTGGTGCTGAGGTTGTGACATTTCCTGCTAAGGAGTGCACTGCACTGCTGGGCCTGGCTGTGGACTCCCAGAGCCCAGCAGGGGACAGAGATGGATCCCCCCCAGCCCTTATTCCAGCCCTGATCTACTGGGATCCCGTCCCCCCCCTCACCCCCCGGGTTGTGACCTTCCCCAGGATCTTAGGCTTCTGTCTGGATGACAGAAGGGACAGCACATCTCAGTTGAGGTGAGCAGACACCCGTCTACGGGGAAGCTCCTCCAGGCGGGGCTGCAGGGACCCAGAGATGACTAAGAGGCAGTCTCAGTCCAGGCTGCTGCAACTGAACAGCGTAGATTGGGCGGCTTCTAAACAGAGACTTGTCTTTCAGAGCTCTGGAGGCTGGGCTGTCCAGCACCGGCACCAGCAGATGCCCTGTGTGGGGTCGGACTGCCTCCCGGGTCACGGATGGCTGGGATCTCCCTCGCTGTGCCCTCACACAGCACAGAGGGCACGGGCGCTCTCTCGGATAAGCGTGTTAGTCCCTTTTCTGTTGCTCTAGAACAAAGTACCTGAAGCTTGGCACTTCAGTTTGAAAGCAGATTCACTTGTCCGTTTCATGGTTTTAGAGGCTCAAGGGCATGGCTCCAGCCCTGGCGTGGCTCTGTGGGGCCCTCATGGAAGATGGCATCACAGGGCAGCTGCCTGCACTACAGAGAGAGCTCACAGGGCAAGCCAGGCAGGCAGAGCGAGAGGGAAGTTCAAGCTTGCTCTCTTGTAACAGCCCCCTCAAGAGGACCAGCCAGGTCTCACAAGTCCATCAATTCCTTCCAAGGGCGGTGACCCCAGTGACCTAAGGACTTCCTGCTAGGCCCTACCTAAAGGCTGCACACCCCAGCCAAACACTGCCACACTGAGCACCAAGCTCCCAACACATGAGCCCTTGGGGACACTCTCAAGTCATATCCAGATCATAACAGTAGCACTACTAATCTCATTCTTGAGACCTAATCACCCCCAGTGTCCCACCCCCAAATCCCGGCACATTGGGGGTTAACCCCCAACATACATTCTGAGAGGACACAAGCAGAGGACATCCCTGCCTTGCATTGCCCACAGTTCGGACAAATCGCCAGCATTCACGGGGTACCTACCAGATGCCAAGCACATTGCTCGATAAGGACAACACACGTGAGCGCATTGGACCTCGAGACTAGGGACAGCTGTTTTCATCTGGCACGGATGCGTGAGCTGCGGCTCCGAGAGACTGAAGAGCTTGCTCAAGGTCACACAGCTAAGAAGGCCGAGGAGCAAGGTTCACATCCAAAGCCTCCCACAGTCCAGTGAAGATGAATCTGCTTAACGTGCACAGCGCATTCGTTACCTTATTAGCAGCACAGGTGAACCTGTGGATTCTACCTGATGAGCTGTTTCACACACAGCGCAGAGACCTGCCCAGAGTCATCTAGAATGAAAGCACAGCTCTGTCATGGAACCCAGGTCTTTCACTACTTGACTTTTGACTTACAGTCTTAGTGGTTGCCCTGGAAATTACAAATGTGTGTTAATATCACTTAATTATAGTAGTATACAAAAATGTCATTCCTTTTTAGCCTCTTTTTCTCCCTCCTCTTGGTGCTGTCATTGTCATGCAAAGTGCCTTCCTAGGCATTGTCAAGTTCATCAGCAGAGGTTTCTAACTGCTTTAAGTGGGTGGCTTTTTAATTGTATAGTAGAAACAAGAGGTCCAAATGAAAAATTCCCGAGTACTCTCTTGTATATCTACCCGGATGGTTACTGCCCCAGCATGCTCCACTTCTCCTTGCGGAGTCCAGGGACAATCCAGCTCCCTTTCCCTTCGGCCTGAAGGTCGTCTCATGACAATATCTCTCATTTTTGTTTCTCTGAAAACGTCTAAACTTCTTCATTCTTGAAGGAGAGTTTTGCTGGATGTGGAACTATCCGCTGACCGTCTTTTCCTCTGAGCACCTTTGAGCGTTCACCTCGTGGCCCCAGGGTTTCTGATAGGAGCTCAGCTGTCTATCTCGCTGAGCTTTGTGGTGGTCGCTTCTTGCTTGTTGCTTTCACGGTTCTGCTCTCGTCCTGTCCTGACTTTTGACAGTTTGATGATGACGAGTCCAAATCTCTTTGGATTTGTCTTACTTGGGGTTCACTGAGCTTCTTGTCCAGGTGGTTTTCTATTGCTCATCAAACGTGGGACGTTTCCAGCCATTATTTCCTCAATATTCTTTCTCTTTCTCCCTTATTCTTGAAATCCCGTTATGCCTGTGTCGTTTCCCTTGATGGTGTCCCAGTTTTCTTGTTTCTTTATCCTTCTGTCCCTCCGACTGAATGATGCCAGTTACCTTGTCTTCAAGGTTAGAGTCCCCCGCGTGAGTGAATGTGCCGAGTGCCTCTGGTGAGGTTTTCATTTGAGTCCTGCAGATTGCAGCTCCACATATGTATGTGCTGATTTGCATTTTTAATATGTGTGCGTGGTTGCTGTTTCGTTGTTGATAGTCCATATTTGGTGAAGAACCGTTCTTATTTGTTAGTTCTTTAGACGTCATTCTTTAGTTCTTGATGACATTTAAAATAACTGGTTTAAAGTCTTGGTCCAGTAAGTCCAACTTTTGGACTTTCTCAAGGATACTGTCTGTTAACTGCCTTTTTCCTATTTTTTGTTGAAGCTCTGACATTCACAATAATATAGTGTGGCAATCCTGGAAGTCAGATTCTCTCCCCTCCCTAGGGTTTGCTGTTATTGTTTTTGTTTATTGTTGTTTCTGCTTAATTTGTGGCTTTTCTGAAGTAATCCCATTAAGTACTCTTTGTCATTTGTGGCCATTGGAGTCTGCTCAGGTAGCTTAATGATGAGCTAATGATTTCCTTAAACTAGAACTAAAAGTCTCCCAACTATTGATGCAGAGCCGGGGCGGGGGTGGAGGCAAGGGCAGGGAGCCTTCGACACTCACCCATGCGCTGCACCGCTCCCCCGAGCCTTTCATGCCTTACACAGTGAGAGGTGGGAGCCTGGGCCTGAGCCCCGGCCTGGCTGTGGGCGTCCACACAGCCCCATGCACGCTGGCTGCCTTCTGGGTTCCCAGGAACAGGCTGCAGCTTTTCCCTCCGTGTTCTCTCATACTCGAGTTTACCCTTCACGCCCAAGCATCCTTAGGAATTAGGACAAAAGGAGAAGGACTTGGACATCAGTGAGCAGCGTGGTGCAGCACCGGGTAAATCTGGATTCAGAATCCCTTGACAGATCAGCACGCAGGCGGGGACTCCATGGCTGGACCCTCTCTGCCGCCATTCCCCACAGTGCCTGGAACTCCACCACCATCACTCGAGCATTCCCTTGTCCGGGCGTCTGTATTTACACGAGTTCAGATTTCCTGCAGTGCAAGTTCCGAGGAGTGTCACTGTCCTGGTCATTCTCTGGAAGACCCCACGCCAAGGCTGTCTCTGTGTGACCTGCCTCAGAGCTTGCTCGTGGCTAGCGGCCTTTCTGCCAGGGTTGTTTGCCAGAAGCAACCAGAGCAGCCCGAGCATTGGATAGCAGCAGGCTAACTGCGGAGCTTAGACGGAACAGCTGATGCATGAGCTGTCCACAGGGATGTGGCAAAGCTCCAGTGGGTCAGACCTGGTGGACTGTGCGGCGCACCATATATGCTCCCTAAGATGTGGGCCTACCGTCATAAAATCAGGAGACCCTGAAGGTGACCAACAGTCACCTGTGGCTGTCGGTGGCCGGGTGGACGGCTCTTTTCCTGGGAGTCACAAGGTCTTCCCAGCTCCTCCAGGCAGAGCGTGATGCCTCTCTGGGGTCCCGTGAGCTACTGAGCCTCCCGCTGCCCTACACTAATCACAAATAATTAATGACTGCGCTGTCTGACTCCCCAGGGACACTGCATGTGAAAAGGACAAGGAAAGTGTCCTTCATCTCCATCCCCCTAGCACCCAGCATCAGGACTTGTATACAGCAAGTGCTCAAATAGTGTCAGTCTCCACCATGAAACTCTTGGTATTTGCTGGAGTTTCCTGAGTGTCTTGGTGCAACCCTTCAACATGATGCTTAACATATGTGCAGAGGGCTCTGAAAGGAAGAGAGAGAAGGAAGGATCACAGCCCTAGTTTACAAATGTTCTCGCCCCTCTTACTCCTCCACTAGCAAATGCGGATGCGTTTATTAAGCCCCAACTAGTGCTGTGCACTGAATCATCCCCAAGAAGAGGACTGCTGTGGTGGACCCATTCTGCAGACTAGAAAACCCAATATCCCGAGAGCTGATGTACTTCTTCCATCATCATAGCAAATGTCAGTCTAGGGCCTATCCTCTGAGGTCCCCAATCCCCACCTCCCGTATCCAGCCTCTTCTTTAAGGGTCCCACCCACTGGACTCCAGGACAGGCAGACACCAATGGTCATAAAACATGACCTCCAGAGAGTAAGGGTGTGTGTGTGTGTGTGTGCATGTGCCCACGCACGTGCGTGCTTTACTGCATCCCAGCACCTAGAATAGTGCTTGGACCATGGTAGGTGTCCAGTAAGTACTCACCTCATTGGATGAGTGAATGTACTCAAATGCAGGTAGCCTTTGGCACAAGGGAAAAGAGCCATGTGCTCATTGTGCCAGGCCTGCCCCAGACTCTGCTTCCTTTGTCCCCACTGCTGCGCCGTGGCCTGGGGACCCCACACCGAGGCCAAGGGCAGTGCAGCCAGCCAGTAGTGTGGCCACCTGGGGATGTGAGCCTGGGTCCCTGGAGGGCCAGAAGCCAGGTTCCTCCCGTCCTGCACAGCTTCCAGTGCCCACGTCGGAAGTGTCGTTAGGACCAGCTAATCCACTTCCTCACTTTATAGAGAGAGGCAGAGTGATCGCCCAGGCATGCAGCCGCCCAGCCACAGAGCTGCCGTTCTTTGAGGCTGAAATCTCCAGCAAGCTCCCTGGGCGCTGACAAGGTCTCCAGAGGCAGAGGGGCACACACACGCCTGCGACCCCACGCAGACGCCCCCGCCGCGCCCACCGCAGCTCACAGCACCAGGCTCCTCTGAGTGTATGCGGGATCCATCCTGACTCCCCAGAAAGCCTGTGTCTGTCGCCCACGCTGACCTTTTCAACTGCTCACAGCCCTGCATTCTTCCGGGGCCTAGGTGAGACCTATTAATAACCCCGCTCTCCCCTCAGGCCCTGGGTTGTGGCTGCCTTCCCCCCACCTAACTGCTGGGGATTCTCCCCCCTCCCCACGGTGTGAAGGGAGAGCACCCCTCCCATCGGCTGTGGGAGAGATGCCTGTGCTCTTCAAAGGTGAGGCCAGGTGGCCGGCAGTGGCTGCGGACAGGCGCTCGAGGGCTGGGGGCGTGAGGCCAAGTCGGGGCCCCCACCTCCGGCCGCTTCTCTGAGCAAACGGCTCTGCGAATGAATCTCGTCTTTCTTCCTTTCTCGGCTGGCTCGCTGCTTCAGTTTCATTAAACATTCTCGGGCTCGGGCGCGATATATAATACGGAGAACAGAGATTGACTTCATAACCCACAAAGCAGTAAAAATCTTAGTGTCCCCCAGAGAGCGTCTCGCAAAGATTCCTTCTCTCCCCGCCCGGGCAGGCGGCTGCTTGGAGCTGGTTCCCTGCACGAAAAGAGAGAGATAGCAGGGCTCGGAGAGACGTCGCTCTGCCTGAATAAAGCCCGTTATCCTGGACGGCCAGCCGGGCCTCTGCACCCACTAGCGCCACTTCCACCACCGCCATCTTGTCTGATCCCCGAAGGCGTGCAGAGCAGGGTCTTGTCCCCTTTTGTGAGGCAGGGACACCAGGGCCCTGGTGGCTCTGAGCGAGTCCCGTCCTTCTGAGGCCTGGCTGCAGGGTTTTCCCAGGCTAGTGAGTCTGTGACGTCGCTTCGCTTCTCGGGGACAAACCTCCGGCATGTGAGCGGCTGGGTGCTGACTGTCCAGGGCCTCGTCTGTAATGGGCTCAGCAAAACGCATTGAGGGCATTCCCCTGAGCCCGAGGAATGGAGCAGCGGTGAGTGGCCAGGGCAGTGAGGTCCCAGAAGGAGCAGCTCAAGTGTCCAGAGCACAGGAGATGAGCACGAGGCAGGAAGGGGCCTCGCGATGGGTATGGCTGGGATGGCGAAGGACGGGAGGAGAGAGGCAGGCAGAGGGGCTTGGAAGAGGCGTGAGCAGGAGGGAAGGCCCCCCACAGTCTGGGCGTAGCCACGGGGGGAATGGTGACAAGGGGCCAGGTGGACGTGACGCTAACCGGGGGCTTCATCCCAAGAACAGGGGAGTACAGCAAAGGGCCGTGTGGGTGGCAGTGGCTTGGAGAGCGTCCGAGGTGTCCTGTGTGTGTCATTTGTAGGGTCTTCCCTGAGCGTGCCGTGGGTGCTGGGTGCCAGTTTGGGTCCTAGAACCAAGTGAAGGAAGGAAAGACTGCAGACAAGGCCCAAGCAGGGCCAGATCAGACAGCAGGGGGCGCACTGGAGCACTGCAGGGGTGCATCCAGGGGAGGGTGGAGACTGACAGGGCTGCATCCAGACCACCCCAGGCCTGGACACCCGCTCCTGCAGGTGGATCCGAACCACAAGCCCCACTGACCGTGAGGACACTGGCAGAGAGAGTGACGTGCCAGGGGCCCTGCCGCCCCTGACTCCGCAGCTCCCCTCCCCACCAGCCCATGCCAATCCTCTCCCCCCAGGGAGGGCAAGGAGTGAAACTCTTCCAGGAACTGGCTGGCTGCTTCTCCTTGGAGCCAAATAGGGCTGTGTGGGCAGCCAGAGGCCTGAGAAGCCAGCACATTCCTTGCTGCTTGCCCCAAGGGATATGTAAAATTAGCTTCTTGGAAGCATTTGAAAAGCCAAGGTCAGGCCAGTCCTGATGTCCCAACCGAAAGGACAAGAGGGGCACAAGCTCTTTCTGGGTCATCGTGGGCCAGCAGTTGTCCCCTCCGAGCCTCAGTCTCCACAGCTGTTGTGGCTCCCTGCCCAGCCCCCACCACAGGCTCAGGGCTGACACCAAAGAGGGGACCTGCAGTGCATCCACCACAGAGACGCACAGGAAGCCTGTTGTGAGCCCTGGTCCTGCCTCTGCCCCCTGCTGGGAGGCCACTCCAGGCTGCACCTGCCCAACAAGGCTTTGAAACACCCCAGCCTTCTAAGAGCCCTGCTTTCTAGGATGTGGGTGCCTGATGCCAGGGCTCACTCTGTGACTGAGAAAATTCAGTCCTTCTAGAATAGGAAAGACCAGGACAGCTCCTGAGAGAGGCTGAGGCTGGATATCACACCTCCCCCCACACTCCCACCCCTTGACCCCGAGCCTAAATCCTGGCTTAGAAAAAAGCCCTGACAGGACCAGTTTTGGCACAGAGGTGAAAACATTGCCTGGGACACAAGCATCCCAGACCACAGTGCCTGGTTCAGGTCCTGGCCCTGATTCCCTGGCTGAGGGCCTGCCTTTGGCCTCACTGAGGTTAATGCTTCGGGCAGGCCTGCCACCGTTCCCAATAAATAGGAGGACTTGGACGCTCCCGGCCTGAGGTCCTGGGCTGGGGAGAGACAGAGGCTGTTTCCCCCTGCTGGGACTCGCACCTCCTTATAAGGGCCCCAGCATCCCAGCTGACATTTTTGCTCCCATTTTATTTGAATGGGAGAGAATTAGAGAGCTCGAGAGAGAGATCTTCCATTCACTGGTTCACTCCCCAAATGCCTACAACAGACAAGACTGGGCAAGGCCAAAGCTGGGAGCCTGGAACTCTATTTAGGTTTCCCACATGGGTAGCAGGCACCCAAATACTTGACCCATCACCTGTCACCTCCCAAGGTGCATTAGCAGGAGGCTGGATCTGGAGTGTGGAGTAACTGGGACTCAAACCAGGCACTCCCATATGAGATGCCGACACCCCGAGTGACATCTTACCACTGCACCAAACACCCTCCACCTCCTGCCCGCCATGGCCAGCTCGTTTGACTGAGCCTTGGAATGGCTGTCTCAGGTGGCGATGGCCCGGCTTGATTAAATCAACTACTTAGGGGCAGGCAATGAAGATACCCTCATCCCTTGTTAGAGTTCCTGGGTTCAAGTCCCAGCTCTGCTCCCCATTCCAGCTTCCTGCTAATGCACACCCCGGGAAGCAGCAGGTGATGGCTCAAGTTATTAGGTCCCTGGCACCCACATGGGAGAGCTGAATTGAGTTTCCAGCTCCTGGCATTGGCTTGGCCCAGCCCCAGCCATTGCCCCCCAACAGAGGGAAGACCTGTCGTGACCCCGGGGGCTGGGGACTGCTCCAGCTGGGCCTCAGCCCCCACTTTTCGAGCAGCGGCAAGTGGCTGTTCTGGTGACCACCTTCCTAACAGGTGCCTGCTCAGTCTGCCCGCAGCCTTGACCTTACCACAAGCAGGACGAGCCAGTTCCCTTGGGGATCTGAGGAGAGGGAAATGCAGGCTCTAGAGGAATCTTTCCAGAACCCTAATCCTGTCAGAGCTCCCTTGGCTGTCCCCACCCCAAATGTGTCACGTTCTGGCAACTTCAGGGCCTTGTGTGCAGCGCAGAGAGACCAAGAGGCTCGCCACTGGCCACACAGACAGAGGTGGTAACCGGCGCAGCCGAGCCAGGAGCTCCAGCTGCAGCGCAGAGAGGCCAAAAGTGCACCTCTGGGTCTGGGAATTCCAGCACTGCTCCAGGCTGCCCGAAGCTTGCCCTGCCCCATTCGTACTTCCAGAGCCCGAGCCAGTGGCCCCGCCAGGGAAACTCCCTGGCTGCCTCCTCTGTCTCACACACGCACAGACCAGCGGTCAAGCAGAGACTGGCTTGGGGAGCACCCCCTGGAGCAGCCTCCTGCTCCCATCCTGCAGCCTCCCTTCGTGGTCAGGCACAGAGCTGGGACCCAGCGGCAGAGCAGGACACTGGGACCCAAGATTTGCCTGGCTTTGCCCAAGGTCACTGCACAGGAGGGTCAGCACAGAGCAGAACCCAGGGAACTGGCTGGCTTCCTGAACACCACGTTCCACACACCAGATCCCTGGAAGCATCCCTTCACCAGGGCCCAGATTCTCAGCTGTGCCTTTTTTTTTTTAAGATTTATTTTATATATTTGAAAGGCAGAGCAACAAAAGGGGGGGTGCGGAAATAGAGAGAGAGAGAGAAATATCTTCCATCTGCTGGTTCTTTACCCAAATTGTTGCAATGGCTTGGGCTGAGCCAGGCCAAAGTCAGGAGCCTGGAACTCCATCCAGATCTCCCAAGTGGGTGACAGGAGCCCAGGTACTTGGGCCATCTTCTACTGTTTTCCCAGGCACCTGAGCAGGGAGCTGGATCAGAAGCAGAGCAGCCAGGACTCAACCAGGGCTCTGACATGGCACGCCCATGTTGCTAGCCACAGCTTGGCCCTGTGCCACACAGCGCCTGCCCCAGCTGTGTGTCTTCACACCATAACGCCTTCTGACTCAGGAGGAACGTCTCAGATTCTCTGTTGTATATCGTAAATAAAGAATTTTCAGCCAGTGCCACGGCTCACTAGGCTAATCCTCCACCTGTGGCGCTGGCACCCCGGGTTCTAGTCCCGGTCGGGGCGCCAGATTCTGTCCAGGTTGCTCCTCTTCCGGGCCAGCTCTCTGCTGTGGCCCAGGAGTGCAGTGGAGGATGGCCCAAGTGCTTGGGCCCTGCACCCGCATGGGAGACCAGGAGGAGGCACCTAGCTCCTGGCTTCGGATCGGCGCAGCGTGCTGGCCTTAGCAACCATTTGGGGGGTGAGCCCACAGAAGGAAGACCTTTCTCTCTCTCTCTCACTCTTTAACTCTGCCTGTCAAAAAAAAAAAAAGAAAGAAAGAAAGAAAGAAGAAAGAAAGAAAAAGATTTTTCAAATCAATCACATGTGTAAAATACATGACATATCATTACTTAATTATATTTTAGTTTAAATAAATTGCATGTCATGAGTTAGACCACAGCCAAACACAATGATAAAAGTAGCCTTGTCTTTTCATCTAGGATGGGGATGGGGAATGTCCAGCCCGTGGGCTGTGTGAGGCCCTCAGATCGTGTGGTCTGGCCCTGCCACAGGCTGCACTTGAAAAGCAGTAAATCTATGGCAGGCTAACTTTTAAGCTGATAATTTTGCATGGCCCTCATGGTGTTATAAATACCCAAACGGGCCTGGGCAAAGAGAGGTTCCCCATCCCTGACCTAGTAAGATAGGTATTTCTCCTTCGACCTCAGCTAAGTCTCTAGTCTCGGCCCCAAGCCAGCCTTTCTGTCTTGGCTTGTGTGTGATGGACAGAGCCCATCAGGGCCTGCCTCATGGCCTCTCCCTCTCCCCCACGCCTGCAGCCCCAGGCAGGACCCTGGGCGCAGCAGGGTTGGAGGGCAGGATTTGCAGTGCGTTCTCTGCGGGAACGTGCTGATGCTGTGGTGGCCGGGCAGGCCTTCCGCCGGCTGCTCCCGTGCAGCGGCGTGTGCAGTCCCTGTGCCTTCCCTGCCTGCGCCAGATCTCCAGGCAAGAGCCTGCATTCTCCAGGGCTGCATCAACACCAGCACCAGCACCAGCCTGATGTGGGAGAAGTCAGGGAGACAGATAGTTCATGAGCTGCAGCCCATCCCCCCACACACCCCCCTGTAATCCTATCAACCCACCTGTCAATCAGGTGTCCCTGGGTCCTTACCTGGGTCCTGGGGCAGTACTATGTAACCACTCCCCTTTTGAAGCTCACAGAAGCTCGGTGAAGGGAGGGGGCTTTCTCTCTCCGCTCGTGGACCCAGGGAAAGCAGGCTATGGAAGTCCCTCTTTGCTCTTCCTGGCCCACTCTCCCTAAATAAAACCCACAAGAGCCTGTGTATTCTTCTCACTCCGTAAATAAACCTTATCATGCTGCATGTAGTGCTTGTGCCTGTACTTAGAATTCTTCTCTAAGTAAAAAGCAAGAGCCTGGAATAGGAAATTAGGCCTAGCCTAGCCCACAATAGACCCATCACACTGATGGTTCCACCAGGTCCTGATGGCCACACCAGTGTCACCTCCCATCCTCCCTCGAGGTGGGGGGGGGATCAGTCCTGGGGTGGGAGCTTTCTGGGCATAAATACCCTGGAGGCCCTCAGATGCTCCAGGGGCCCCGGTGGCCTGGGTAACCCTTTGTGTGACATGCTGAGAGCGGCCACAGCCTCCCCTGCACACCACCTGTGGTGCACAAAAAGTGTGTCCTTATTATTGGTCTCCTGGCCCTCAGCTTCTGGCAATACAATGCAAAGGCTTTTTGGTTTTTGTGTTTTTAAAAGAAGATTTACTTGTTTGGAAGGCAGAGTTGCAGGGAGAAAGGGAGAGAGAGAAAGAGAGTGCTCCCATCCGCAGATTCACTCCCTAAATGGCCACAACGGTCAGGGCTGGGTCTGAGCTGGGCCAAAGCCAGAAGCCCAGAACTCCACTCGGGTCTCCCACGTGGGTACAGGGGCCCAAGCACTTGGGCCGTCTTCCACGGCCATCTCAGGTGCATTAGCAGGGAGCTAGATCGGAAGTGGAGCAGCTGGGGCTTGAATGGGCACCCACTTGGGATGCCAGCATCGCAGGCTGTGGTTTAACTTGCTGTGCCACAACACTGGCCCCTGCAAAGGCTTCTTGGGAAAGGATAAGGCTACAGAAGAGCATTGTGTTTTGCAGTTGAACGTCTGTGTGCCTTCATTTCCTACTGTTTACCAGGAGGATGTTAACAGCACCTATTTCACTGGGTGAAGGGGTTCCACTGAAAAGCACTGTGCGTGTCCCTGTAACACAAGCCTCCAAGAAAACCCACTTTACGATGAGCACCTACCCAGGAGAGGTCAAGGGTGCAGCCGAGGGCACTGAGCAAGCAGCACAACCGGGACTCGTCGCCACAGCCCAGCTCCCCACAGGCCCCACCCTTCACTGCCCATGAAAACAGCTCAGAGCCCAGGGGCCTGCTCCCTGTGTGCACTCTGCCCCAGAACTAACACCCCAGCAGTGACCTCATTTCTAATGTTCATAAATGGCCGGGGGAGCGGGGTGCAGAGGTCACCCTCGGAATGGGCCCTGCTCTGGGTGGGGGGGAGCAAGAGAGGCCAGAAGAGCAGAATGATCAGGCAAGGGTCTCGGGATGGCCACTAGAGGAGTGTGCGGGTTTGTGCGTGTGTGCACGCATGCTGGGCGGCTGTGTGCGTCTAGGTGTGTGTCCGGGTGGGAGGTTTGTGTGGGGCCTCAGTGGTGAGTTTTGCAGTCTGAATGTGGCTGAGCGTGTGCGTGGGCACGTGTATGTGTGCGTGTGAATGTGTGCAGGAGAAAGGGAACACACAGCACACAGTGCTCCGGGGGCGGGCGGCGAGGTTAATTACATTTTCTGGTTGGCTGGGAGTTAATCAGCAGCTCCTCATTGTTCCTGCTCCTTAGAACGCTTTTCCCTCAAATGTCTGCAAGCGCTGCTTTGAAGAGGGATGATGACAGATGAGGGGTGTCCAGCGGGTGACTGGGCCGCATGCTGGAGGAGGACTGGCTGCCACAGGTGGTTCTGCCCCAAATCTCTGCCAGCATTTTCAGGACCGTGGGGTACACATGAGTTTGGAGGGCCAGGGGACTGCGTAGATGGGGGTCCCTGTCCCCCCATCTCAGTGTGAACGATGCTGTCTGTTGGAGAGGTCTAGGGATGTGACATCCACTTGGCAGCATGGAGCTCCTGCTGCACAGGTGTGGTCAGCCCCGAGTGCCTGCCTGGCAGGGACACTGGCAGGTGACTCTGCTCTGCAGAGGCAGAGAGGTTCCTTCCAGGCCCCAGGCCTGGGGCTGATCCCTGCTCCCACAGCCAGGTGCTGGAGCTGAGTCAGGATCCAATGGTCCCCGCCACACACACACACACACACACACACTCCTCAGGTAGCCCTGGGATTTCCTGCTCCCAAGGTGAGCACATGGAGGAGGTGAACTGATTGCCACCTGCATGCCCAGGGAAAGTCGAGCCAGAGTCTGTGACTGCTAATGGGGTTCTCTGTCCCCTAGCAGGCTCCAGAGCCCAAGGCCTTACACAGAACAGCCCCCGGCCTGCTGCCTACTCAGCACCACTGGGTGAAAAACAAGCCTTGGGCTTCTCCAGGCTGCTGGGACACACAGGAGCCCCTCTCGGCTCAGATGGGGAGAACCTGTGCTCATGGGGTGGCCAGACTTTCTACAAGGAGAGGCCATGAGGAGGGGACCGAAACACCAGGCAGGGGCGCTCTCCCAATAGGCACCTGTCCAGGGGAGCCAAGGACAGGCCCAAGAGCGGGGGAAGATCACTGAGGGTCCAAACTTCCTGCCAGTACCTGTGTGACCTGGTAACTTGTGCAACCTCTCAGAGCCTTAGTTTTGTTATCTTAAAAACCGGAGTGTTAATAACGGATCTGCAGGAATTGGGAAGCTTAAATGAGATTGCATGTGTGTGTGTGTGTGTGTGTGTCTGCATACAGTTCTAAGTTCTCAGTGAACTGTATCTGTCGATTTAACATCATCATGAATCCTGCCTGGCGAGAGAGGATACGAACTGGGACCAGCAGAGTAGGGTGGGCACCTGAGTCAAAGGGCCTGGGGTTTGGGGAGCAGCGAGAAGGGCGGCCAGCTCGGGAAGCAAGGAAAGTGGGAAGTGTCCTGCCCGCTGCTGCTGGCTCACTGGGCACGCCCAGTCCTTGCCTGTGGGAGCTCCCTCCTGGTGCCCCCACCACGCTTGGAGTGGGCCAAGCCCTCACTGGCCCAGCCGGGGATCGGACAGCTCTATAGGTGCAGCCCGAGCACGAACACGGGCTCCTTTGCTGTGGGGCCTCCGAGAAGCTCCTGCTGTCTGAGCTCTGTCTATCAGTAAGCCCTGCACTTGGCCGTGTCAGCACCACCTGCACTAGCAGTCACTAGCAGGCACTAGCAGTCCCCTGTGCTCAGGGATGGAGGAGTGGGAACATTGAACTTGCATGGGAGGACCCAGGACTGTGGCTCATTCATGCTACACTTATGGAGCTCTGTTGTGGCAAGGGCTGCAGACAGACCAAACAAGGATGCCAGCCCTCAGACAGGCCTTACCTCCCAGTGGGCATGATGGGAAGAACAGTAAACACAGTGAACCAGTAGCTAATGTGGCGCTATAGCAGGTGGATGCAGGCTCCGGAGAGGCACAGCAGAGCAAGTGCGTGGGGAGGGGCTGCCGTTGTACGTGGACCTCAGGGAGAAAGTGAAGGCCAGTTCGGCACACTGGTCCTCTGTGGCTTGGTGGCAAGGGGCCCAGCCACAGCTGCCCCTTCCTGCGAGGATCTGCTCCTGTGCCCCTGGCCTGCATGCTGGAGGACAGCAGCTATGTCCACTTCTACTTCTGCATCCCCAGGACCCGTGCAGAGCCCAGCCACTTAGGTGAAGGATTGACCCACACTGTCAGCAGCGGTGGCCTTGAACTTGAGAGATGGGGGAGGGGTAGGTGTCACCTTTGTTTCCCAAAATGGGAAGTCCTTCTGGGCACCACCCACCCTCAGAGGAGCTATCAGCCCATCCCCATGGACAAACCCAGGGGCAACTGACCCTGCTGCGAGTCACAAGTCCAGCTGCCGCCGAGTTCCAGGACCGGGAACAATGAGGCTGATGGCTCCTCGCTGCTGAGTACTTCCAAGCTGCTCCTCTAAAGTGGGTGAGGCCAAAGTTTGAGAAAGGGTCCCAGGGACCCCAGGCTGCTTCAGTTTCAGCCTTGTGAAGAATAGTTATCCAATCAAAATAAATAAAATCCAGTCCGGGAAGGCGACGTGTTTGTAACCGCAGACCAAACACTCGAGAGATTCCCGCAGAAGCCCAGCTCCCCGCTCATCGGGGGATTCCTTACCCGAGCCAGGCGTAGCCCGCGGGCTCCCACCTCTTCCCTCTCCAAGGCCAGCAGTCCTCCTGAGCGGAGTCGAGCCCTGTCCCCATGGCTGGTGGCAGGGACAAATCTGCAGAGCACTTGCCGCCCAGCCAAGGGCCCAGCCCTGCCACAGCATCAAGCGCGGGAAACAAGGCCCTAGCCATGTGGGCTGACCCTGGAATCAGAAACTCCAAACCAAGAGGTACCAAAGCCACAGAATGTGAGAGGCCCAGCGTGTGCCCTCAGCACCACGCCATCAAACCCAGAACTGGGTCAAGACACCCAGCCCGGCAGCCCTAGGGGCACCTGCCCAGTTGCTCCCATCCGGCCTGGTGGTGATCCTGGGCTTCCCGGCCCCAGCTGAGGGCCCTTCCCGCCCAGCCAGCCACCCTCCCTGTGCGCACGCACAGCGCCTTCACACCGATGCTGTAGCTGGAATGGGAGCAAAAGGAAAAGGTTTGGGAGAAAAGTCATGCGCACTTCCCAGGTGCCAAAGCCAGAGTTAGGGCGTCCTGAGCGCCTAGGCGGACCTTAGAGATATCTGCAGAAACCGCTCCAGTCAGAGATGGGGAAGGAGAGGAAAGGTGGGGGCGGGGGTGGGGGGAACCACTGAGGAAAGGCCAGAGGCCAGAGGGCTGGGAGCCCAGTGTGCAGAGGCGTCCCAGCGCATGCGCCGCGACTCTGCAAGCGCGGCTTGTGCGTGGAGCTGCTTGGGGCCGTCCGTCGCTCCGGAAGCCTGTCTCAGAGCCCAGCGTGGACGGGCCGGGGCCTGGCTTCGCCCTTCGCGCCGTGGGTGCCGGCTGCGGGGAGTGGCAGACCTATACCGCGCACTCCTCCTGGGTCGCCCCCTTGCGCCGCCGCGAAAGGTTCCCGCGTGCGCGCCTGCCGGCGCCCCTCTCTTGCCTCATAAATGGCTAATTTGTTACATATTTTCTGACGCTGTAAATGGGAGAACAAAGACCTTTTCTCTCTTATATTTTCCTTCAGTTATGTTTGTGGGGGAATCTGATCCCCTTCAAAGAGGGGCAGAGGAGGAGCCGGGGTTGAAGCCACCCACCCCGCACCCGTGCACCCGGGCTTGCTGCCGCTGGGTGCAGGCCCCCAGACCAGGCTGAGAGCTGCTGGGCCGGGTCGCCGGCCAGGAGGGGGCGCTGTGGAGAGGCAGGGTGGATCTCCGGAGGGACGTCTGTTCGGGACCAGAGAAGGTACCCACAGCAGCGCCAGCCACGGGCTCTGAACGCTGGCTCTGGCCATCCAGGAGGCCCCGAACAGGAAAGGAGCCGGCTGCCCCAGGACCTCTTCCTCCTTCCCAATCCATTCCCCATTGCTTTCTTCACTTTAGGAGGTTACTGCAAGGGGCAGCTCCTGGACTGCTGCTGAGACCCTGAGGATGACTGGATCAGGGGCCCACTCACTCTCCCTGTGTCTGCAGAGCAGTTGCTAGGGAAATGTGGCTAAAATCGCCACACTGTGTTTATGCACCCACCACCCTCTTGCTGGGAGACCCCAGGCAAGTCACTTACCCACCCTGTCCTTTGCTGGTCGGTAAAATGGGGAGAACAACGGGAACCACCAGCGTGGGCTTCTAGCCTAGGGGTGAAGAACCTGCATCCCACACCAGAGTGCCTGGGTTTGGGTCCCGGCTCAGGCTCCTGATTCCAGCTTCCTGCCAGTGCAGACCCTGGGAGGCAGAGGTGATGGCCAGTGGTGGTTGCAGTCCTTAGAAGACACTGAGCAAGCAGATGACTACATACCTGTGTGAAGACAGATGGCAGAGGGTCAGGGCACAGGAGAGCTGTGAGCAGGAGGGTTTTCAGCCAGTGTCTGCAGCATGCCTAGACCTCACTGAGGCGAAAGAGGGGCATGCTGGGAAGGGCACACCAATGTGTGCCAAGGCCCTGCGGTGGGAGAACACATTCGACAAATCTGTGAAATCACAGAGCAGGAGGGGCAGGAGGAGTCTGGGAGAATAACAAGGCCCTGAGGTCGTGCAGAGGCTGAGCCGAAAGGCGTTGCTGTTCCCAGGGCAGAAAGGGACTGAGCCTGGGGACACGGTGGTCTCCTTTGTGATTTGTTAGAACGACTGCGCCCTGAGTAGGAGCAGAGTGCCCGGAACAGGAAGTGCAGCCTGAACCTGGGCTTCAGGGTGAAGCTCCCAGGGTACGGTGTGTCCCAACAGCCCAGAGGAAGACAAAGGGAGAGTGCAGAGGGTGAGTGAGGTTGAAGACATAAACCGTTAGGGGCCAGGTCACAGCGGGCCTGGCAGGCCTGTCTAAGACGGGACCGTGGGGAGTGGTCGGGCTGCGTGGGGGGTGCCCCTGGTGTTAGGAAGCAGGTCACTGAGTCACATTCATCTCAGTCTCCCAGCTGGGAATAGGCATGCACCTTCGTCTGTGGTTAGCCTCTCTGGCTGGGGTAGCGCACAGCTCAGCCCACACTCCCGTCCTGAACCAGCCCAGCTGCAGCTCTCTGGTGCCCACACAGGTTCTCATGCAGCCCTCCGTCTCCTAGAGCCCCTGATGCCACAGGCTGGCACCGCGACTGCGCTGTGCTTGCTGGTTGCAGGGGCTCACAAGGGCAAGGGTCGACATAGGCTGGGAGGCCTTCCCAGAGGAGGTGTGCATCCAGATGTGGGCCACAGACAAGTAGGGGTTGGCAAGGACCCGTGCCACTGACCTGGCACAACCAGTGGCTGCACCAGCAGGGCAGAGGAGTGCCTCAGCCTCCCCCAGAAGATTCTAGAAGGAGTTGTAAGGCTGGAGCTGCCCTCCCGGTGCCTGGCATGGATCCTGGAGGCAGAGCAGCCCCTTGAGCCAGCGATTCTGAGGGTCCCCCTCTGCTCCCCTCACCTCGCCGCAGCCCCCTCCCAAGTCAGACCTGCCCATCAGGGAAGCTGCAGGCAGCGCCAAGTCTCTCCCGGCTGCGTGGGAGCAGGTCTTTGCTCTTCCAGAATGTGTCTCACTTCTCTGTGTTCTTTCCCCAAGACCAAGGCTCGGATTTCAGCTTCACAGCCTTTTGCCTTGGGTTTAAAAACACGTTCCTGTTCTGTGGTGGGGGAAGGAGGGGATAAGGAGGCACGGGAGAGCTGAGCTGCCCAAGTGCAGCAGACGGCCACCTCCTCTGCCACCCGCTGCGTCCCCCGGCTCGCTGTGCGACCTGGCTGCCTGGCTGCCCTCTGCAGCCTGCGGTGCTCCATGCACCCTGCAGAGCCCCGGGCGGGATCTCGGGACTCTCACTCACTAGACAGTCTCACGGCAGCACCCAAGTCTCCAGGGCTCCCATCCTGTCGCCAGAAGTGTCTCCTGTGACTTCAAGCCCGCAAAAAGCAAGAGAAGTTGTCTGTGAGGCAGCAGCGTCCTTGGCTGTGCCCTTGGAGGGGCCTCCAGGCCTGGACACTCAGTGTCACAGGGCCCCGCCTCCCCCCCCACACACACGGTCTCCTTCTCTTCCTGCCACTTGGGCTCTGCTCCTCCATCATCCAGTAGCTTCTCTGATTCCTCAAATCCAGGAAGGAGAGGGGGCAGTGATGGGCAGTCTCGGTTGGAGGGTGGCTGCTCCTCACTTCCTCCCTGTCCCAAAAGTCCCTGGGGCCCAGTAACACCTCCTGCACCAGGGCTGTTTGTCCCCGTAGCAGCCGGAGGGAAGTTTCTAACTCAGAAGGCCAACTGGTCACCCTGCTCAGGACCTTCAGTGGCTCCCCATAACCCACTGGAAGTCTGAGCTTCAGTGCCTGCCTCTGCTCCTTGCTCCCACTGCTTCTCATAGCTTCTCGTTGCTTCTCGTGGCCCCCGGCCCATCCTTGAGCTCACCCAGCCACTGTTCCTTTGCATGGGCTGTGGACGCTACCTGGAAGTCCTTTTCTGTCTCTTGTGCATGGCAGGTGCTACTCCTGCAGGGATCTCTGCAGAGTCACCCCACCACCCCCCCAGCTCCCATCCCACCTTGTCCCGCCTGCGGCCCTAGCTTTAATGAGTGTTGCTTAATCTTGTGGCAAGTCCTCCTGTCCAGTCCCACCCATGGCTGTGAACTCCTCGGGGGCGGAAAGGGTACTGATCTGGATCTGTGGCCCCAGCACCCAGCGCAAGGCCACTAGTGCTTATTGAACCACGAAGTAGGGAGGGATCCAGTCCTTAAGTGCTGAACTCTGGGTTCCCTCAGAACACCTGCAGGAGAGCCTTCCAGGACCTCCTGCTGTGCCTAGGGAACAGATGTTCCTGAAAGTGTGTGTGTGTGTGTGTGCGCGCACACACGTGTGCATATGTACGTCCATCCTAAGGAAAGGCGATAATGCTGTACAAGCTTTGTAGGTTGCTGATTCCCACGAGGTAGGACAGAATATTCTCCCCACTTGGCAGGTGGGTAAGCTGAGGCCCAGGGCCTGTTTCACATTCACACAGCACACCACGTCCCTGGAGCAGCTGGAGCAAGAACTTCCCGTGCTGGCCTGGTGCAGGCCCCGTGTTTGAAGCCAGAACCCTGTCCTTTCTGCAGCTGTTTGAAACGCTTGGTGACCATGGCTTAGCAGACGTGCCTGGGGCGCATTAGGGTTTCTCCCAGCAGCACTGGGTGTTCACAGAGCCAGCTCCTCTCCTTCCACCCTGGGCCACCAGGAGGTGCCCGCTCCGATCCAGCTCCCTGGCCCCTGCCCAGGACCAAAGCACAGCGGAGGTCTGCACACCACCGAGGGACTCGTGAGGCCCCCACACCCTCTCTGGAAATGGGTAATTGCTGTGTGGTCAGACCAGAGGAATTAGGCCCTCGAGGAATTTCATACTGATTTTGCAAATGAAAATACAGACTTGTCTTTTGAAGTCGAAGCAGCTGTGTCAGCAGGGCAGGGCTTGGGACAGCAGGAAAAATAAAAGCGATGTGCTTGGAACCAATGGCGGCGGCAGCTGAGCAGCAGTCACGGCGATGACTTAACCATGGCCGCCGCCGCCTAATCACCTCCCACCAAGACCATTGTCCCTCCCTAGGTCTTGGTCGGCTCGTTTCTGGTTCCCACCCATTCTGTCAGCTTCCAGGGGATGTGTGCACTGTCCCAGGTCCAGGCTGAGAAGGGCCGTGTGGGCCGCTTGGATAGAGTCAGACTGACGCACCTTTACGCCGCCACCTGTGCCATGGGCACACCTCCCTCTGCACCCCCTCAGCCCAACTTAAAGTACGTGCCAGCTTCACCGACACCTAGGCCGGGGTGCAGGCACTGACCCCCGCCCCGAGTTTCCTTTTATCATTAGCTGACCACTTGGTGTCATTCTTACCTCTTTCTCCTGCCTCCTCCATCACCCTGAAGTTGCTCCAAGCTCTACCAGAGAATGGTTGCATCTAGATGATTCTCTGGGACTTCCGGATGCTATTTGTTTCTTTGCCCCATACACAGGGTGTCCCATTCAGGACTCGGAGGTGGTCACGAACGGGGAACAGAGAATTCACAGCAGAAGGAGAGGAAGCAGGGCAAGCTCAGAGGGTCAGGCCCAGGGTAGAGCCACAGCCCTGGGCACAAAGCCCCAGCACTGGGAAACAGCTACGTCACTTCTCAGTCCCTCGGGCTCCTGTCTGTGAGATGGGATCCATAGTGCTGGCCCACAGGACTGTGATGAGGGATAAATGAGTGTCCCTATGCAAAGTGCCTGGAACCATGGCCTTGAACTTGTGAGATGGAGGGCGGCCAGGTCCTGAGACACGGGGCCTGATGAATGGGACTCCCAGAGCCGAAGGTACTCCCACGCCTCTCATTTCAGTCCGGAGCATACTGTGCCCAGAGCGTGGGCTCACAGCTGGCCTGGGCAGGAGCTGACAGCACTGGACTCCGGGCCTCTGGAGTCCCCAGACCTAAAAACCAGGGGACCTCTGCACACACCAACAGGACGGAGCCCACGTAAGCTCCTCTCCTGGAGACCCCTGGCCTGCAGGCCTTGCTCAGCAGTCCCAGCTAGCTGCCTCCCTGCAGGCCCAGGACTGCTGTCATCATGTGGGTGGCTCCGGATTTATGAGCATTTCCTGGCACGACTTGAAGGACAGAGAACACTGGGATCTTTAAGGGTGGTCTTTGGGTGGAGAAACGAAGCATTCAAAGAAAAGGACAGAAAAGCCAGATGAGTCAGGCCTCCCGATGCCCGCCCAGGAAACAGAGGCTCAGCCAGCCCCGCCGCAGGCCGGGTGGAGGAGGCAGCCGGCATCGCACACAGCAGGGGACAGCTGTGCCTGAAGCCCAGTCCATGGTTCTGCGGGTTGTGCCTGGGGCTCGACGGGAAGTGAGGTGGGCAGAGCTGCTTCATCTTCAGTCTGACCTCCTGGCTTCACCCCCGCCGCCCTCGGCTCTAGGACTGGCACAGCTGCCCCCGCGGGCCTCTGCTCAAACACCCCCTGCCTTCCTGTCTTACTCGGGGGAGCCAAAGATCTCCTGAGTCCAGTGGGTCCTGCAGACCTGGCCCCCTCCCCATCACCTCTCAGCTTGCGCTGGAAACGCCCCGGCCTGCCGGACGCGCCCTCCCACCCCTGCTGTGTGCCCTGGGCTGGCAGGGACAGGCAGGCCGGAAGGGAAGGACGTTGGGGTGTTTCTTGCCTCCACCCGCCCCACCCTCTCCTTGGCAGTGGCCCAGGCCTGGGTCCAGTAGCCAGACTCCTCTCCAAAGCCTATGGCTCTGGCCACATCCAAGTCCGTGGTCCCCTCCCTTCTCCTGAAGGTTTAGGAGCAGAAAAGCATCCCCCCCCCCCAATGGCTGCTTTTCACTGAAGCACCAGCCCCTGCCCGTGCCTTTGCAAACAGTCCCATCACTCAGCACTCTTCCATCACTCTTTCCGTTGGAGTCACTTCATCGAAACTCACTTCACTGGCAGTGAGCCGTCTGCTTCCTGTGGGGCACCTGCCCAATTCAGAGCTCCTCTCTTGGCTCCGGCTTGCTCACTGCTGTGCACCGTGCCGGCCCCTCCTGCTCCTCAAAACCAGGCCTCAGGGCCTTTGCACTTTCTGTTCCCGCTGCCCCATACACTCTTCTCTCAGACACCCAACCGGCCCCCTCCCTCACCTCCTTCAGATGTCTCCTGCAGTGTCGCTTCTCATCATGACCTTCCCTGGCATCGTCCTGCGTACGATTTTAAATGCGCACACGTGCACACGCATGCGTGCTCGCACACATACACAGTGCCCTGCTTGGTTTTCTACGTAGCAGCCCTCACTCCAATGTCTTTCCGGTCATCAAGGCAGGGATCTTCAGGTGATGCGTTTCCTGCTGTAGCTCCAGGGCCTGGTACAGAATCTGATACGGAAGTGCTCAAAAAAAATCCTCGTATCTGTTCAATGAATGTGTGATTTGCTCCTTTCTCCTGGTGGGTAAACCAGCGCCCAGGGAAGGAAGCCAGCTTGCCCAGGGCAATAGTGAAGAGTCTGATGATACCTGGATCCCTGACCCCGCACACCCGCACAGAGCCAGGCCCAGCTCCAGGAAACCCTGTGTTTATTTGGACGCCTGCTGCTTGGTAGCCGGGGTCCGGAGACGGGACTCTGAGCCGGAAGCCTGGGAGCCCCAGAGTCCTGAACAGGAAGCGGGCAGCAGTCGGCACTGCTCTGGTGCCCGTCGATGGTGCGAGGAAAATAAATAAGTAAATTTCCGCCAGAGCCTGGCAGGCTCTAACCTTTGAGGCTTCGTCCCTGTGGGCCGGAGGAGACAGCCTGGGAAGCGCAGCCCCCACGCCTCCAAGCTCTCACAGAGCCATCTGGCCCAGGCTCCAGGGCTCGGCTGCAAGCTGCGAGCTGGTCCTAGCATAGCGCTGCTCAGGATGAAGGTCCTGGGGCGAGCGACTCGCAAGCTTCTCGGCCGTCAGTGCCTTCTACCCATGCGGCTCACGCCTCCCCTCTGGAAATGCCGGGCGCTGTGCCATGGCGGGAACAGCCAAGCCTGAAACCGGGGAGTGGCTGCCCTGGGAGCACTCAGCCCCTCCGGCAGGAAGGACCGGCATTGACCAGTAGGACAACCTCGGGTGCCACTGCCCTGGCAGCGTAACGGGCTTTGGGGGACCTGGCCAGGGCCCCCCCCCCCCTTAGAGCCTAGTCCCAGAGGAGTCTCCCTGAAGGAAGGAGCCTCTACTACAAGGGACGGTGTAAACGGGGCGGGGAGGGGGGAATATGTTCCAGGCTTCCAGGTAGAGACAGTGCTCCTGGGCTGGGCAGGAGGCTCTGCTGGGTAGAGTCCCGAGTGAAACGCCGCAGGGAGGCCATACAGGGGGGCATGGTCACTCTGGCAAAGCTGGCCTCCCTCCTCGCCTCTGTGTCAGCCGTGATGGCGCCCCACGGCTGAGGCTCTGACGTCCCTCCTCCTGCCCAGCTCACTGCTCTGAATCTGGGCCCCATGGACATGCCCCTCCCTGTCTGTTTATGTCTGTCCTTCCTACCTGTGGCTGAAGACCACAGCTTGGCAACTCGGGCCCGGGAGACCAGGAAGAACCCAGGACCTCTCAGCTGGACCTGAGTTCAGGTCCCTCCTCCAGGCCTCAGCTTCCTCACTGGTCAGCGTTTGGGGATAACAGTCCGGATCTGGAAGGATTATGGTGTGCAGTACCGTCCCAGCACCTCTGCAATGGCGCCTGCGGTCGGGCGTGCCCAACTCCGACCTCACCGCCCACTGCTCTCCTGTTTACACAGCTCCCGGCGCCCTGGCCTCTGCGTCTGCTTGCTTGTGTGCAGGGCCTTTGCATCTGCTGATCCCCCTTCCTTGAGCGCTCTCTGTCCCCTTTCCTGCAGCACCTACTCTAGTAGTTCTCCAGACAAAAATAACCAAGGGAACGTATGCATCTGTCTAAAGGTTCGTGTGTAGAGATGCGGATGGATTCATTGCAAGGCCGGCAAGTCCAAAGCCTGCAGGGTAGGTCACAGGCTGGAAATCCAGGAGGGAATCAATGCTGCAGCTCAAGCGCAGGGGCAGTCTGCTGGCAGAATTCTCCTTCTTTGAAGGAGATCAGACTTCTCCCATTGCTAATTGGATGAGTCCCACCCACATTATGGAGAGTAATTTGCTTTACTCAAAGTCTACTGATTTAAATGTCAATCTATTTTAAAAATACCTTGGCAGAAACATCTGGAAAAATGTCTGACCAAATATGTGCGTACTTTGACTTGGCCAAGTTGGCCCATAAAATAAACCCTCACAAGCCCACTCCTTTTCAAGCCCCCATGTGCTTTTCCCTAATCCACACTTTGTCTCCAAATGAAGACGGCAGCAAGTCACAGCACGCCCTCCATGAGGCTGCTGTCTTATGTCCAACCGGAAAAGCACTAATACACGAATGAACTTTCCCCCAGAAGAGAATATCAAGTCCTTGGTGATGTTTCCTGCTCCCTTGATATCCTGTAACTTAATTACTGTGATGTTGCACTAACCATACATAAGTGCTATCATGCAGGGTCAATAGCAGGCTGGTGTTGTGGTGCAGCGGTTAAGCCACCACTTATAAAGCCAGCATCTCTCATCAGAAAATTGATTTGAGTCCCTGCTGCTCCACTTCCGATCCAGCTTCCTGCTAATGCACCTGGGAAAGCAGTGGAAGATGGCGCTAGTGCTTGGGCCCCTGCACCCACAAGCGAGACACAGTTGGAGTTCCAGGATCCTGGATTCCGCATGGCTTAGCCCCGGCCATTGTAGCCATTTGGGGAATGAACTTGCAGATGGAAAATCAATCTCTCTCTGCCTCCCCCCTTTTCTCTCTCTGTCACTCTGCTTTCAAGTAAACAAATAAATCTTTAAAAAACAGTCAATGAATGTTCTGTTACAGGATGAGTGGTTAAGAGAGGGAAGAAAGCAAAGGTGTTTGAGATAGACACACATACACTCACAAACATAGAACAAGTACAAGGAAACCTCTTGATGCTGTGCCTGATCACGTGGTTGGAGCTGGGGCCCATTACTACCTTCTCGTATCTGTTCCCTGTTCCCCTTTGCCTTCAGCCTGTACCTCAGCTAGGCATGCTTCTGCTTTTGTAAATATTTATGTATGTATTTACTTATTTAAAAGGTAGAGTTACACAGAGAGGAGGAGAGACACAGAGAGAGATCTTCCTTCTGCTGGTTCATTCCCCAAATGGCTGCAGCAACTGGGGTGGGCCAAGCTGAAGCCAGGAGCCTGGAGCTTCATTCTGGTCTCCCAGGTGGGTACAGGGTCCCAAGGACTTGGGCCATCTTCTGCTTTCCCAGATGCATTAGCAGCGAGCTGGGTTGGAAGTGGAGCAGCTGGGACTCCAACTGGCACCCATATGGGATGCCTGCACTGCAGGCAGCAGCATAACCCACTGCATCACAACGCCGGCCCCTGGTCATGGTTGCTAACCTGGCAGGTGACCTAAGCCTTTACCCCCAAAGGGTCTGGGCCGCCAGGGTCCTGCCGGCGTGGGGGCCGTCCTTTTCTACTGGCCTTGATCATAGGGCAGGGTACCACCAGCAACCTCGTGAGGGTCTCCTGCGTTCCCCGCTCTTCCTCCCCTCTCTGTGGGGCGGCAGTCCAGCCTCTCTGCTAGTCAGGACGGGTCACGGGCTGCACAGTAACTGCTTTCTTTGTGTGTTGACTCAGAGGCACGAGGAATCCCCCGTGGCCTGAGGCCGTCTCAGCTTTCCCTTCAATGGAGCCATTGTTGCGGCCATGATGCGCCTGTGTCAGGAGTCTGCTGATGGTTTTGTTGATCCTCTGTTGACCCCTCCAGCAGGTGGACTCTGCAAGGGGTGCTTTGTGTCTGTCTTTTCGCAGCACCTACCATGCCCATCCTTGCTCTGATTCCCCCGGGCTGCAGGGGCCTTGCCAGTGGTCATGGGTCCACCTCACATCCCCCACCTGAGAGCCAGACCTGGCCCGAGGGGCCCTAGCTCTCAACCTCCCTCCTTCTCTGGCTGCCTTCCCCTCACAATGACAGTGCTGGGCCAGGCCTCGGGAGCTGTTTCCTGGACTGCCCTGCAAGCGCAAGCCTGCCCCACCCTGCTCCCCACCCCTGGCGCCTGCCTCGTGCCGCCCCATGCCGGCCCTGGGGCTTGGGGTTCAAAGACGGGTTTAACTTCCAGACCCACACTCAGCAGAGGCCCTGGCCACAGTTGGTGGGGGGGTGAGGTGGCTGCACCTCCCACCAGCCAGCCAGGGGCAGCAAGGCAGCTCTTGCCCCCAGCAGTGTTTGTTATTCCATGTCAGAGCTTCATCATAAACATTATCCTAGCGAGGGCCGACTTGCATGCAAGGTTTCTTATTCCAAGGTGGCCAGGAGCAGAAAGCTTATGGGTCTGGGAGTCCGAGCAGCACTAGCCTGGGAATTCCAGGCAACGGAGGGGGTGGCAGAGGTCAGGGCCAGCCCTTGGTGACACTGACCGCCCTGGCTGCAATGCCGGCCTTGCTGCCTCCAGGAGGAGCTGCGTGCAGGTGGACAGCATGCCCAGATGCTCCGCCCATCTCGGATCCCCACGGAGAAGCAGCTGAAAGTGGGTGTGTGCCGCACGGACGGACAGCTGAGTGTGGCTCCCTCATTAGTCGGGAGCACCCACAGTGCCTGTGAAGGAGCCCGCGTGGCTTTGACGTCCTGGCGAGAACTGGCTGCAGCCAGACTGCTGTCCTTGCATGTACACCTCTGGCCTTCAGCAGCCCTGTGGCCTCTGGCCTGTCACCCCCACCCCCTCTAGGAACAGGGACAGGGTCCCTGCTGGCTGGCTCCCAGGAAGAACAGGAGGAGGCCCTGGTGAGCCGTGCTGAACTAGGGGTCGGGTTTCAGAGAGGAACCCAATGCTGCTTCCACCCCTCTCCGCCTTGTTACCTTGGCAAGGTTCTGACTGTCTTTCCTGCAGCTTTTTGGTTTTTAACTCTGTGAAGTGGGGCTGACCATGGACTTGCCTCAGAGCTTCTGTAAAGGTTAAAGATGTCACCATGAGCTTAGAAAGTGCCTGCCACGTAGTAAGTGCTCCATAAACAAAGATCTTTATAAACAAGACTTCTTTATGAATCACAAAGGGTGGCTCCCAGGCTGGAGGTGTGGGGGGAGAGCCTATGATGCAAGATCAGCGAGCACCCTTCATGGAAGACCTGGAGGTTCAGTAGGCAGGAGCAGGGAGGATTGGGGACCCAGGGAAGCACCAGACCCTCTGAGAGCCCTGTGGCCTCCATCGGAGACACCCCTGGCACCTGGCCTCTGCTTTCTGTCTGTGATATATCAACAGCAAATCCTCCCTGGTGGTGTCTGACTGTGTCCCACAGCCCCAGAGAGAACAAGGGTGTGGATGCAGATGGTCTTCAGGGAATCCAGCCTCGGACTTGTGGCCCAGGGCACTGCAAAGGGTCCCAGGGCCGACAGTCAGGAGACTTGAGGTTGAGCCTGCCCTGCCCATAATACCGTGTGGCCAAAAAGCCCCATCCCACCTGCCTGCTCTCCTCTGTTGTATGATTGAGGGTACAGGGTGAGATCCGTGGTTCTCTAACTGGGCTCCAGGTACCTGTGGGCTCCACGGGGAGGCCTGGGGAGTCCCTGCCCAGGGGGGCATTGAGCCAGCAGGACTTCAGGCTGCAACCTGCCTCCCTTACATCAGCCAGGGAAGTTTCCATTTTTACTGCTGCACATTCTGAGTTCCAAGCAAGGTTCCTTTGGGAAACAATAACAAAACAGCAAAAAGATTCCATGGCTAAGAAAGGTTTGAAGCTCCCCTGCGCACATGACTTCTCGGGGCTCGTCTAGCTCCAAGCCCAGAAGGACTGGTCTGCTCTCCTCTGTATTGCAGTTAAGGAATACTCAGCCCCACACTCCCTCTGTGCCTGGGCTGCACTGCCCACCTGATGGACTGTAACACACTTCATTCACTCGATGGCCTCCCGGCTCCCCGGGGCTCTCACCACTGCAGAAGCCACTCCAGGACTCAAGCAAGGTCCAAGGGAGCCTCTGAGCCCCAGCCAGGTCGTCAGGCCGTCCAAGCCAATGACATCACCACGGGTCAGATGGGGCCTTGGCCCAGCTGACTCTGAGAAGCAGTGGGGCAGGTGTGCACCGCGGACGGGTGTGGTCACGGGAAGTCCTCATGTCCCAGGGCCCCCAGGGGCAGAGCGGGGATCAGCTCGATACGGATACTTTCATCCCAGGCATGTGCCGGGTGGGAGGAAGTGGCTGTTGCCTTGGCAATGTCCACAGCAACAGGGCCACTGCCTCCTGCAATCCATCCCCAGCCACGGCGCTGCCATCGACACCCTGAGCCAGATGGCTACAGATCGGATTTCAGTGGTGGCAGCCAGAGCCTAGAGGCCTGGAGAAAGTCCAGAGGTGGGGCTGGGGGTGTGACCTCATCTCCAGCCAGCTCGGGAAGGGGAGCAGCTTGGTAGTCCTGGAGCACACGCGTGGCCCTGCTGCCTGTGTCAGCGTTTCGACCAAGCTGTGTGTGTATGTCTATGGCCTGAGCTTGCGTTGTTCAGATTGTGTGTTTCTGGACCCTAGTGGTTGCTGCCATGTGGCAGTGGTGTGCCCCAAAACACACGCAGAGGGCTGGAGTTCCAGGGCTCGTGGGGCATCCTCGGAGTGTGAAGTGAGCACGGCGGATATCATAGTGATGAAGATAGGGTAAAGTGCCACCCTCTTTTTTATGGGGCACTGTGCCGTGTGCTGCAGATTCAGAATGAAGGTGCCCTCTGGGTCTTCTAGAAGCTCACAGCCTACTGAGGTAGGCAGCTAAGCAGCAAAGACATTGGGCTGTTCTCACCACGCTGGGAGGAAGCGTGGTGTCACTTGCCTGTCGCCACTATGATGCTGCGTTACAATAGCAGTAGCCTTCGCTGCTGCTGTCCCCGGGCCCAGTTGCAGGAATGCTCTGCCGATCTTGGCTGGGCTCACTCACATGGCTGGGAGCCAGCTGGCTGGAGGCTGGCCTAGGAAGGCCTTGGCTGGGCGAGCCAGCCCTGCATGTCTGCCTCCTCCAGCAGGCTAGCCTGGGCTGTTCTCAGCGCGCGGGCGGAGGTGCACGGAGTAGTGGTGGCAGCAGCACCCATTTGCTTTCCAGGCCTTTGTGATGGTTGCTGACATCCCATAGGCTGAAGCAAGCCCCGCGTCAGCAGGCAGGAGCTACAAAGTTCATGGCAAAGGGCGCGAATCAAGGGGAAGGTTAAATTGGGGGTCATCCTTTGGTCAGTCCGCCATCATGGAGAAGGCAGCAGCCTGGGCGGTTTCACGGGCTGGCCCGGCCTGAGTGTGAAGAGGAAGATGCCGGGGGCAGGATTCCCATGGGTGAGGAGCAGCACGCACAGAGGCACAGGGGTAGGAGCTGCTGTGCTGGGGGGATGCTGAGCGCTGGAGTGTGTAGCGGCATGAGGATCATGTGGGCAAGGAGGTTGCTGACAGCAAAGTCCAGGTGGTGGTCAGGTTCTACTGATGAACTCGCCCTTGAACCTACAGGCGGCAGGGACCCACGAAAGTATGAGCAAAATCAGAAAGTGGGGGGGCATCTCATTTGTGTGTCTCAGAGAGGGCTGTGGCAGAAGAAGATGGGCCGGCTGGGAGACGGGAGGTTGCAGGGGGGCACTGTGGCAGTGAACCCAGTGAGAGACCAATGGGTTGAGCCAAGGGGCTGGGGGCCTGCTGCCCAAGGCACTGTGGGAAACGAATGAGCAGGGCCTGAGGACTGCAGGCGTGGGCTGCGCCCGGGGACACACGGCTGTGCACAATGATGCACAGGTCTGCTGCAGACTCACTAACCCCGGTTCTGAGCAGCTCCTCCTTCCTTGCTGGCCAGAGGAGTCCGGAATGCTTGCCCCATAAAGCGATTCCACCTGCAGCTGTGTGTGCACTGGGCAAGGCCCCTCCCTTCCGCGGGGCTCAGTTTCTCCAGCTAGTGCTGGGCAGGCTGCCTTTTTGGGATCTTGTTCCTAGGAAGGCTGTGTCCATGACAGCCGCCATCCTCCCTCCAGGGCCAGGCACAGGCAGGCTGCTTAGGAAATGCCCCAGGAGCCCCATAAAAATGCAAGGACTCTGATTCCAGGGTGTGGCCCCGGGCACCTGGCCTTTTATCATGGCATGCCAAATCGTCCTGCCCGCCAACGGGGATGGCTGGGCACAGCTGTGCCCCCAGGAGCCAGGCTCAGTGGCCCAGAGGGCAGTATGGGTCTGGCTGTGGGATCGCAGGGCTTCAGGCCCTGCCCTGGGAGAGGAGGGCTTCCAGAGAGGCTGCCTCGGAAGGGGGCCCTGACTGCTGCCTGGGCTTTTTGTTTGTTTCTGTTCCTGAGTTTGTTTTGCTTTGTCTGCAGCGCTCCTGATTACAAAGTGAGTCCATGCTCATTCTAGGACACCTCATTTTTTTTTCTTTTAAGATCTATTTATTTGAAAGGCAGAGTTACATAGAGGAGAGGGAGAGATCATTCAGCCACTAGCTCACTCCCTCCGAGTGGCTGCCAACAGCCAAGCCTGGACCAGGATGAAGCCAGGAGCCTAGAAATCCATCCAAGGTTCCTGCATGGGTGGCAGGGGCCCAAGGACTTGGACCATCATCTGCTGCTTTCCTAGGTGCATTAGCAGGGAGCCAGATGGGAAGTAGACTTGAACCTGAATTTGAGCCAGCGTGCATATGGGATGTCAGTGTCTCAGGCAGTGGCTTAACCACATCACAATGCCAGCCCCTCTAGGACACTTCTAAGCACTGTAATAAAAAGAATCTCCCCCATTACTCCCAACCACACTGACATGCCAGTGCGTTACCAGTAGGGCCGTGAGACCCGGAGCAGGAGTGGGAACCTGCAGGGGCAGAGGGCTGTGATGGGAGCCGGCTGGCCCGGCATCAGGAACAGGAGTGCAGAAGCACCCTGCCTGGGCTCCACGCTCCTTCCCTCTTTCAGGCCTGTTGCCTGAGGTCCACAGGGTGGAGGGCCAGGCCCAGAGGCCAGCCAGGGCCCTGGGCACCGCCCTCACGGCTGTCTGTCTCCTCGGCGCAGGTGCTGTTTGCTCTGAACCAGACCCTGCTGCAGCACGAGAGCGTGCGGGCCGGGAGCCTGCAGGCGCCCTACACCACAGAGGATCTCATCAAACACTACAACTGCGGAGACCTCAACGCCGTCATCTTCAACCATGACACGTCCCAGGTGAGGCCCCTCCTCCAGCCCCCAGGAACCCCCCCCCCCAACTGTGTTTAGCTACCTACTATGTGCCAGGCATGGGCCGTCTCTCCAGCCAAGGCAAGCAGAGCCTAGCGTTATCAGCCTCCATAGAGCAGGAAAGGAAGAGGCCGGCCCAGGGCCAGACAGCAGCCACCAGGGGCTCCAGAGCAGCTCAGCCCTGCTCAGCCTCCGGCAGGCCTCTCCAGACCTCCCGGGGCAAATTCTGAGACCCTTCCTGCAGCGTTCAAGGCCCTCCAGGATGACCTAGATGCCCCTCCCCCCAGACCTTATTCTGGGACCCCTGTGCTAGCACAGCCAATCCTTTCACACTGCCTTCGTCCAGCTCCTCCCCCTCAGCCCTGCATCCTTCACACTGGGCTGTGGTTGGTCCAGTGCTGCCTCCTCTGGGAAACCTTATCAAGCCCCCAGAGGGAGTCGGATGTTCCCCCAGGAGCCCCGAGGCCCCGTGCTCCCTCTGTCACGGTGCTTGGCCGTGCATTAGGTGACTTCAGCAGATCGGGCCAGTTCCCAGCTCAGGACACTTCAGGCTGGAAGCCAGGCTCTGCGACAGCCCGTGTGCCCCATGCTCAGCCCCACTCCCAAACCGCCCTCCCCCCTGCCTCCCACACACCCTCAGCTGCTGGCACCTGGTCACTGGCCACACCCTCTGCCCTGCTGGGGGTGCTCTTCCCAGGTATCACCACAGCTCCCTCCCTCTCTGCCTTCAACACTTAAGTCTGGATGCGGCCGCCCCCCCCCATGGAGGAGTGCACCTGCAGCCCCCTCACACTCATTTCCGCTGTTGAGCTCCGCTCTCCCTGTGACCCCCGTCATCTTCTACCACACTCTACACCTGCTTCACAGGCTCCTCCCTCTTTTCCGTTCCTCCTTTCTGGAATGCAAGCTCCCTGCACCCAGGGATCTGGTCTGCTGCTTTCGCCGATATATAAACTGGCTGGAGCAGCGCCCGGCCCAAGGTGTGGCTCTGTAAATAGTTGCTGACTGAGTTGCTGACTCTTGAATGAATGAAGTGGTTTGGAGATGCCAGGCACGGCACATGAAAAGGGGCATCATCAGGGAGAGCCACCCTTGAGGTGGACTCCACAGCTTCACAGGGGAGACGGGAAGTCCAACAAGCAATTGCAGCCACATGGGACCCTGGCCTTGCGGGAGGCAGGGAGGAGTGGGTGCAGAGGAGCCCGAGGAAGGAACAGCTCACGTGTGTGCATGGGCTGGGGGTAGGGGCTGGGGCTGGGAGGCAGAGGAGGAACGGTGCCTGCCAGAACCCGAGCTGGCCACAGACGGGGCAGGAGGAATGTTCCAGAGAAAGAGTCCTGTGTACTTGATTCACCAAGGACAAGAGAGAGCAGGAGGAAGGGTGAGAGTTAAGCTGGAGACACAGCCAGGGGCCAGGCTGTGATGCTGTGTCTGTGCTGTCCACCCAACCCGGGCCATAGTCCTCGCAGGCAAGGGTGTGCTGCCCAGGTGAGTGACTGTCCCACGAGCGAGTGCAGCTGTGTCATGCGAGCACAAAGGAGGAAGGCACAGGGCCAGCGTCGTGGCACAGGGAGTTAGGCTGCCCCTTGGGACACCACGCCCCATATCAGAGTGCCTGTTCAAGTCCCAGCTGCTCCGCTTCTGATCCAGCTCCCTGCTAATGCACCTGCGAGGCAGCAGATGATAACTCAAGTACTTGAGTTTTGCCATACTTGTGGGAGACCCGTGGAGTTCCTGGTTCCTGGCTTTGAGGAGTGAATTAGCAAATGAAATGAAAGATCTCTCTCCCCATCTGCCTCCCTCCCTCTTTCTGTCTCTGTTTCTCCCTCACCTGCCTTTTAAATACAGATGTTTTACAAAGAAAGAAAGAGCAGAGCCATGCCTCAGGTGACGCAGGCTTCAAAGGGAGCTCTGACTCAGTGGAGGTGGCGGCAGGTGGAGGAGGGAAGAGCCCTCACACCGGGAGGCTGAAAGGAATCTCACCAGTCATCCACTTCGTGGCACTTGCCCTGTGTGGTCTCCTGCGACGGAGGCCAAGGGAGCTGTGTGGCAGAGGGGCCCTGGCCATCACTCTGGATGGCCTGGCCATGAAGTGGCCAGGCTGAGGGGCAGAGGTGTGCAGGTCAGGGCCCTGACCAGGCTGTGGCTGCTTCTCAGCCGAGAGAGGGAGACATGAGGAGACCTCAGGAGGTGGCAGACTCCGATTTTTTGTGAGTCTCTGTCCAGGGCACTGGTTTGTCCTTGGCAGGCAGGAGCTGTGTTGGGGGTCACCAGGCAGTGCCCACATACGAAGTGGGACAGAGGGTGAGTGGCTTGGCCCACCCAGTCTAGAACCTAACCCAGGCTACACGCAAGGGGGACACGGGCATAACCCGGCCCACTGAGCAGGGCCTGGGCAACCCCCAGACCCAGGGAGACCTAGGGTAGCTAGGGTGAGCCCACAAGGGGTGGGGAGGCCTCAAACCCTGCGGAGGCTATGGAGCTGTAGTCAGGGAATGCTTCCCGGAGAAGGTGACAGGGGAAGCAGTTTGAGGGTGGAGGTCCCCAGGTGCAGAGGCAGGGAGGGACGGCAGGTGCAGCAGGCTGTGTGAGCAAGGGAAGGGGACGTGGGAGTCCCTGAAGGAGCCATCTACAGGGCAGGGGGCAGGTCCCGCGGGGATGCGTGCTGAGGGCCGGCAGCCTTGGGGAATCAGAGCAGGACGCTGTCCGGTGGAACAACACCCCAGGCTGCGGTATAGAAGATGATGAGGTGCTCCTGGAGGCCGGGGGCAGATGCGGGGCCCAGGTTGAACACAGTGGGGCACAGGCTGTGTCCCCAGTACAGAGTCCCCACCTTCAGAAATGGTTATGGGGGCCGGCGTTGTGGTGCAGCGGGTTAAGCTTCCTCTTGCAACACTGGCATCCCATGTGGGCACTGTTTCAAATTCCAGCTGCTCCACTTCCAGTCCAGCTCCCTGCTAATGCATCTGGGAAACCAGCTGAAAATAGCCCAAGTCCTTGGGCCCCTGCACCCACATGGGAGACCTGGAAGAAGCTCCTGGCTCCTGGCTTCAGCCTGGCCCAGCCCCGGCCATTGCGGCCATTTGAGGAGTGAAGCAGCAGATGGAAGCTCAACTGCTCTCTCCTTTCTCTCTGTCTCTCCCTCTCTCTGTAACTCTGCCTTTCAAATAAATAAATGAATCTTAAAAAAAGAGCAAGAGAGAAAGAAAGAAGTGGCTATGGCCCTGGCCTCTGCAGGCCCCAGGTCACCAACGCTGTGGATGCCCTGGCACGGGCAGGGACATCCAAGGGCTCCCCTGGGAAGCCTTCCTGAGCCCCCAGCCCACCTTCAGTGGAGAGTAGCCACATAGATAGATGTGCTGTCCAACCCCAGAGCCTTTGAGAGTGAATGTTCAAATGCAAGTCAGCCTCCAAATATTGAACAGGCGAGAATGAGCCATCTCCTGCAGCCACGACCCCGGCCTGGCTGCACAAGCCCAGACACGGGGTCTCCCCTCTGGTGCCTGCTCCTGCTCCCACCTCGCTCACTGCCGCCCCCCACAGTGCTCCTGTGTGCATGTCTGGCCCCCTTGCTGGCCTGTCAGCCTCACCGAGGACCACAGACCCAACTGGAGGCAGTCCTGTGGCCCCAAAGCCAGACACACGTCAGTTCCCAGAGCGGCTGCTGGATGCATGGGGGAAAGGGAAGGGGCTTCTTGAGGTCAAGGGCATCGGCAGACCTGACGCAGCTGGTGCTGCCAGTCAAAGGAGCCTACCCCAAGTCCTCCCCCTCGGCTGCACCCCAGCCCTGCCCAGATCTCTCACTCCAGGCCCCTGGAGACCTTGGAAGTGCTCTTGAAAATGTGATTGTGCATCCTGCACTTAAACTTGTCACTGGAGATTTAAGGCCCCCTGACGTTCCTAATGACATCATTAATTTGCTTCCACCCCAGCCCTGGCCCAAACCCAGGCCCCCAGCCCTGGCCCGGAGCCAAGGCCCATCAGCAGGAGACACACAGAGAAGGCCTGGCAGCCTGGGGAACCTGCGCGTCTGGCCCAACGCCTGCACGGCTTTGAAATTGAACTTTGTGGCTCTTGTCCTTGTTAATGTTCTTCAGCCCCCCTGAGGAATGAATGGGAATTCATCTCAGCACAAGTGCACATCTGTGGCCAGGAAGTGGGGGGCCGGGGCAGGGGGGAGTGTCCACAGTCCCCAGGGACCCTTGGCAGAGGGGGCGGGGAGCAGGATGCTGTCTTCCCTTGATGCCTGGTCTCTACCCCTTGCCCCAGGCCTCCCTTTGCTGACAGTAAAGGGAAAGGAGGTGAAGCCAGCTCCAGTCCCCAGGCGAGGTGTGTCCCAGCCGCTGCCCATGCACTGTGCTAAGTACTTTCCTAAATGCATCTGTTTAGTCCCTACAACAAGGTAGAGTACCCCCACTTTGCCAGTTTGGAAACTGAGTCTCCAGGAGGCCAAGTAACTTTCTAGTAAACAGCGAAAGAGGGATTCCAACCCAAGTCATCCTGCTGTCTGACTTGAGCTCTGTGCAGGCCCTGATTGATGGGGCGCTGTCAAGGCTGCTGTGTACAGCTACACAGGTTGTGCACTGCATAAGTTTAGCGATACCACTTGTGTCAGTGCCTTGCTTATCCCAGAACAGCAAACAGGGTCTTTCTGAAAGAAGAGTTCCATGCCGCACTTAATTTTTTTCTTTTTTATAAAGATTTATTTATGTATTTGCAAGGCAGAGTTACAGAGAGGCAGAGAGAGAGAGAGAGAGAGAGAAGAGATCTTCCATCCACTGGCTCACTCCCCAAATGGCTGCAATGGCCAGAGCTGCCCCGATCTGAAGCCAGGATCCAGGAGCATCTTCCAGGTCTCCCACGTGGATGCAGGGGCTCAAGCACTTGGGCCATCTTCCACTGCTTTCCCAGGTGCATTAGCAGGGAGCTGGATCAAAATTGAAGCAGCTGGGACACAAACTGGCACCCATATGTGATGCCAGTGTCGCAGGCGGCAGCTTTACCCGCTACACCACAACACCGGTGCCTCCTCTGTCACTCTGGGTCGGGGAGGAGAGTGGGTTCCCTGGCTCTTGGCCAGTAGAGTGCAGAGGCCAAAGTCTCAGGCTCCTCAGAGTCCCTTGGGGTTCGGCCTCCATTGAACCACTCTGTTTTCCCTGGAGTAAGAGTTAATGGCTTGGCAGTGACTCTAGAAGCCAGGTGACAGGATGGGTGACCCTGCAGGGGACTAAGATCTGCACATCAGTCTGCTCATACCAGGCCTCCATGGACTTTGTCCGCCACCATGACCTGGATGACACTGATGGGTGTGGGGAGAGAGGGTTCCGACTGCCTGCCTGTTTCCTCGGTGGCCCGCACACGCTGGCGGGGATGGTGCTGGAGCACCTGGACCTGCTACGGAGGTGGGGAGAGCACGGGAGGGGGAGCAGCTGTCAGCACCACGTCGCGTTCAAGCTCAAGCCACCTCTACCGGGCACCTTCCTCACCCAGGCTTTGAGTTCCAAGAATCTCCAAGGCTCTGTCCTTGAATCCAGGGGCTCTCTGCCTAGGTCAAGAGCACGTGGCGTTGACTGCATGGCTTCATGATGACGGTGGGGTGACCGCCCCAGAGGTGAGGGAGTGGGACAGTTCCAAGCCAGGTTGCTGAGTGAGCCATCCTTGTCGGAGGAAGCTGTGGTCCTGGGATGGAGGAATCTGGGTTGTGTCCTAGGCAGTAGTGGAGCCAGGGACTGGGAGATATAGTGGCTGTGGATGGTGGCTCAGGCATTGGGAAAACCAAAGGTGATGACTGCCCCCTCGCATCTCTCTAGGGTGGGACAGGTCCAGCGCAGCCACAACAGCACCCACCATCTCATTTAATCCCCTCAGCACTGTCAGTCCCACCTAATTCATGAGAAAACCGGGGCTCAGAAAACTTGAGTAACTTTCCCAGCACCACCCAGTGTCAGACAGGGACGGAAATCCAGGCCGGCCTGACCCCATAGCCCGTGGCCTTCCTGCTACAGTGGACCCCTGGGGTGCCCCTCCATCCCACACAGCTGGGCCTGGGAGCCCTGGGCTGCCTGCTGAAGGGAAGCAGTTAAGGACATGAGCCCCATCCCAGGCTCCCTGGGCCTTGGTGTCTGGGAGCTGAGTGAGCAAGGCTGAGCCACAGGGCAGGCTGCTCAGTGCCCGCGCGAGGCTCTGCCCCAGCTCACTTTCCACGTGGTCCCTGAGCGCCTCCAGGCCTGCTTGCTTCACTTGTGAGCCTGGAGTAGCGGTGCTCACCGCCAAGGTTCCTGCAGTTGACAGACACCTAGCCCACTGGGGGTTGGAGGGTTGGGGGGAGCCTGTGAAAGTCACACGCCGGGCCCCACCAGGCTGTGCGTAGCTCCCTGCACCTGCTGGCCCCGCCCAGCGCTGAAGGCGGCCTCTGTCTTGCCCTTGCAGCTGCCCAACTTCATCAACACCACGCTGCCCCCGCACGAGCAGGTGACCGCCCAGGAGATCGACAGCTACTTCCGCCAGGAGCTCATCTACAAGAGGAACGAGCGCATGGGGAAGCGGGTCATGGCGCTTCTGCGGGAGAACGAAGACAAGATCTGCTTCTTTGCCTTCGGAGCAGGTTTGGACCCGAGTGGGCAAGAGAATGGGCAGAGTCTGGGAAGGTTTGCTAGACCCGAATCCTGAGCTCTTCTTCAGCGAGGGGCACGTGGAGGCCCACAGAGGGCAGGAAAAGCCACACCCTGCTCCATGGCAGAGCCGGGACCCAGGGCCGACCTCCCACTCCTGGTCAAAGGTGGGAGTCTAAAACGTGGTGGTCTCAACCTCTGCATCCAAGGCGCAGCATAGGCTGGATTTCAACCCTTCCCAAGGCCAGGTGGCCATGCCGGGAGCCCAGACAATGGCAGCTCACATGGTTCAGCCCAGCCTCCTGTCCACCCACAGGAGCCAGGGCTAAACCAGGAGGGCTCATGGCTGCAGAGCCCAGCCCAACCCCTGCACTTCTCAAAGGCTCCATCCCCTCTCCTATCAGTGGGCAGTGATTACAACCACTATTTGATGGATGGAAAAGACCCCCCTTGTAGAATAGTTTAAAGGTTATTTAAATAACTGGCTAAGTGGAAAGAACTCAAAAGGGCAGCCACCGTATGGTGAGTATTAGAATAATGAATACAGGCATTAGCATCACGATGTGGAACCTTGAACTTGACACTTTGTGCTAGTGGATCTACCCTCTTCTTGCCAAAGGAAGTCCCTGTGGTTAGGTGCAGGACCCACTCGGCATTTTTCTCCCTCTTTCCTTTCTTCCCTCTTGTCCTCCCTCACTCTTTCTTCCTTTTGCCGTGTCTGGCTTTGTTGGTGACAGCAGTATCCAGGTTAGGACCAGGATATTGTGTTTGCCTCTCGTAGTAGGCAGTTTTGCTCAGTGGCTGATGGCAACAAACACTGATTTCTTACTCGTGTCATCTGCAGTCCGGGTTGCCAGCTGTCACCTCCTCTTTTGTGAGAATTTCAGGCGTGCTTGCCATGTCCGCCGCTGCACTCAGTCCTGCAACCTTTGCCCTCCCCGTCCAGGGCCTGTCACCCACAGGCTGCCCTGCAGGGCCCACAGCCAGGCCTCCCTTGTGGGCATTCTGACTCACAATGGGGCATGTCCACTGTTTCAGGTCTACCCCCGGGGCTGGCGCTATGGCACACTGGGTTAAGCCCACATCCCATATGGACGCCGGTTCAAGTCCCAGCTGTCCCACTTCCGATCCAGCCCCCTGTTAATGCACCTTGTAAAGCAGTGGAGGATAACCCAAGCCCTTGGGTCCCTGCACCTGTGTGGGAGACCTGGAAGAAGCTCCTGGCTCCAGGCTTCAGCCCTGGTGCTTGTGACCTTTTGGGAAGTAAACCAGCAGACAGAAAATCTCTCTCTCTCCTCTCTCTCTCTCTCTCTCATCCCTCTCTGTCTTTCCTCTCTCTCTCTGTAACTCTGCCTTTCAAATAAATAAAATCATTTAAAAAATTAAATAAAAGGTCTACCTCCTCCCCAGTTCAGTTACAAATACTTCTCTTGAACTTGAGTAAGAGTAAAGGGTGCATCCGTCTGGGCCCCTCTTCCTCTTCTGTGGCCCTCAGTGCAGTGAAGACAGGTGCGAGGGGCCCGGGGGGGACGCAGTCCTCTGGTACAGCTTCTTTAAGGCCACAGCAGCTGGACAAGAAGCATTTTGTGCTCCTGTTGGAGCCTGTCGTTGCCAGTTGTGGCCGCTGGCAAGGCCCTTCCCATCTTGCAGCCATGGTTTCCTCATCGGAGCAAGAGGAGGCAGCCCTGGCTTGGAGGTTGCTCACACACAGGCTTCCGGGAAGGGTGGGATTCCTGCAGGGTGGCCTAGAAGAGCTTCCTGGGGGGAGCCTACTGGTACTGGACCTTGGCTGACCGGGTGGAGAAGGCAAGACCACTCCAGCCCCTCCCCCACCCGCTATCCAGCTGCCTCCCGCAGCCTCCCTCGTGAGTCCTGCACTGGGATAGTCCCCAGCTGACTTTCACGGGGGGAATCCAGCCAACCCCCAGGTTGCTCCCCAGTCCTTGAGGGACCCAATGTTCCACATGGCCCACCTCGGTGATTGTACCCCTGCCCCAGCATCCAGGACCAGGGTTACCTAGGGCCTGGGGGGGTCAACACCTGCTCACCCCTGTGGACCAGGAAGTGGGAGAGTCTAAAGACAAAAATCCCAGGCTGCTAGCAGCCCTGGTCGCCAACCTCCTTTTCCAGAAACCCCAAGTTCATGGAGACGTAAATGTCCCTGCAGGCACCAAGCCAGCACGCAGCCATCATGCCCGGCTCCAGTGTTTCCCAAAATTCAGTCGTCGCTGCCTGGCCAGTGTACGCAGGCCACCAGGAAGACCTCACCCGTCCACTCTGTCCATCTCCACTGCTGTGTCCAGGTCCAAGCATCCATGAGCCCCAGGCCCCGGCCCTCTCCCCACCCCAGACTGCTCTGTCCACACCCTGCCTCGGGCTGCAGAGGGGCAGGATTCACTTAATCATTGTTGTGTCCTTGGGAGCATGTAACAGGTGTGAGCAGGGGGAGCAGAGCTGTCATTTTCCGGGACCGTAACGAGATCCCTGAGGCTGGTGTTTATAAAGAAAAGGCGCTTACTTGGCCCGTGGACTGTGCAGACTGCAAGTCCCTGTGAGGGCGCCCCAGCTCTAACAGCTCATGATGGATGGCATGCATCATGGCGGTGCATGCGCAGGGGTGAGAGCAACCAGGGGGCCTAAGGACCTCCCCGCACTGGGCCCCACCGCTTAGCAGAGCCACACTGGGGACCAAACTCCCAGTACCTGAACTTCCCAGGGACACACACAAGCCATATTCGTGCCGTAGCAGTACATGAACAAGCCGGTGAATGAGAGAAGGACAGAAGTGATACCCTGTCCTGGGCCTGCTCCCAGGCCTGTGAGCAGATTCACACAGGACAGCAGAAAAGTCAGGGCACAGCAGGGCCCCTTCTGGCTCAGCCGCACTGCAGCCGATGGCCCACACTATGCAGCCACTGTCCTCTCAAACGGAGAACCTCGAAGCTGAACAGAGCCTTGGAGCTCAGGCCTGCCCACCGACGAGGGCACTGGCATGGGAAAAACTCAGGAACAGTCAGGGGCTCTCAAGGCTGGATCCTAGCCTGAGAGCTGGGCCCCAAGGGCTCTGTGTCCATGTGTGGGGCGGGGAGGCACAGAGCAGGCCTGGCACAGAGTCAGCGTGTTGGTACGGCATGCAGCCCCATGAAGTCTATAGGGAGAGAAGTCCCCTCCCGCCTGCCGAAAGTCTTTGGCATGTAACTCCCATGTCTGATGACAGGCGGCAGGATTTAAGTGCAGGCCGGGGCCAGTGCTCTGTCTGTGCACTGCACCTGCAGGGACACCCTCCCATCTCCTCCTGCTGAGTCCGGGTTCCTCCTGCAGGCCATTCTGGGACCTCCCCAGATTGCCAGGCAGTGGGGACTTCGGGTCTCAGCTGGATGCTTGTCATCCATACCCTTCTGGGTCCTCAGAGAATGCAGAGGACCTGATGTGGCAGGGGGTGGGGGGAGGAGGAGGAGAGAGGAAGGCTCCACACCACCAGGAAACCGCCTGGCCTCGCCCCTCCCCTCCCCAGGGCGCTGGTCCACTGTGCCAAGGTCTCTGCGAACCAGACCTTAGGAAGTGTCCCAGGAAGCAGAAACGTGCTTGGGAGATGCCCCAGCCACCCCCAGTCCACCCTTCCCACGTGTCCGAGCCAGGCCCCACTGGGCTGTCGTTCTAGTACGGGCTCAGTTCAGAGTCCAGCGGGAAGCCCCCGGGGGCCTGGAGCTCAGGGAGGGCGGGCCAAGCGAAGGTGAGCGACTGAGTCTCTGCCAGCCTGGCCCTCCAGTGCTCCTTAAGACCCCACCCAGTCCACGCTGGCTCCAGAATCCCACCCAAGGGTTCCGCAGGACAGGCAGGGATTTGCAGTCTGGCAGCAGTCTGACCACGCCCCTCTTCTGCTCCAAAGGCGCTTCTGTGTGAAGGGCAGGAGCTCTGGAGTCTGGCAGCCGGGGTGCAAGGGGAGGCTCCAGCGCCAAGCGCCAAGGGACGGCAGGGAAGATCTCCCAGGGCCTCAGTCTCCCATCTGTGAAATGGGGATAGTGCACCTGCCTCCATGGATTGGTCCAGACGTATTAGAGCCCAGGGCTAAGCTGTTTGCCGTGTAGAGGGCGCTGATAACCAAAGACCCACTCTCCCACTGTGTGGCAGCCACGGCTCCAGGCTGTCTTACCACGTCACCTCTGACCCTCGCGGTAACTCCACCAAAGGAGTTTTTGTTACAGACGAACGCTGAGACGCACAGGGGACGAATGGCTTCCCCAAGGCCTTGTGGGCACACTTTCGCCTCCGAGTCCGGCCGTGGTCCCCCACATAGGGCACCCTTGTAGATCCTCAGGAGCGCCGGCAGCTTTGTGGGAAGGGCAGTGCGTCTGTCCTTCCTCAGACACGCCCCCTCCAGGGACACCTCAGCAGATGCGGTGAGCAGGCCTGGGCGACATCTGGGGGCCCACACTGAAGCCTGCCTCTCCAGTAGGCGGCTGTGGTCCCTGTGCAAGCCCAGGCCTTCCATAATACACCGGGCTTGTGCTGCCGAGGCTGCGCCAGCCCAGGGGGCCGTGCATTTGGCCAGGCTGAGCCTGAACAGCCCCTCGCCCCATGATCTTCTAGTCCAGGAGGCTGCAGGTGCCAGCAGGTTTCCTCTGGTCTGAAAGTGTCTCCTTTCTGCTGCGTGTGAAGGGAAAACTGTTTAAAACAAAAAATGGGTCTCAAAATCCTTACCTGGAGAAATGAAGTCAGTGACCGTGCTGTTGCCCGGCCCTACCTACCCACCTGTTTTTAGAACTGGAAGATAACCAAGCATGCTTCATACAGTGGGAAGGAGAGTCTAGGGTGGCTGAGGCCGAGGGTGCAGAGAGAGGGGGAAGAATTGCTAACCCCAGCCTCCAAGAAGGCCAGGGCCTGGGGCCAGTGCCCAGGTTGTCCTTGGTTGGAGGAGGGCACCGCCTCACCTATAGCCAAAGGGGAGGAGGTGCGGCAGGCAGGCAGTCGTCTAATGGGGAGAAGTAAGGAACCTGCAGCTGATGGCTCCAAATTCCACACTGATGCAGACGGTGAGGTCTCCTGCAGAGAGAGACCTTGGTTTGAGAGGGGAGAGCATTTGACACACATGCCAGGGGCAGCCCCACATCTGACCAGGACAGGAAGTCCCCTAGATTTCATCTCCTGCACCATCTTTGTGGTGTTCTCCAAGCAGAACGGTGCCCACCCTCTGGGAGCAACGCTGCTGTCACTAATAAAACACACACCAACAGGCAGGGGATGGTGGCCTTGTACCTCCCCCTTCTCTCAAGCCTGAGTCTTCACTGCGGGTCTGCTTGCCCCGACTGTGGCCCATAGCACTTCCGCTGAGGCTGCTGGGAGACTGCAGGCTGAGTGTGCTGGCTGTGCGGGCGCCTGGGGTACAGACACAGCGTGTCTGCACTGTCATACACTTCCCTCCCGCTCTGCAAGTCCTGCTGCCGCGGGCATCGGAACCAGCCGATGGGAGATCTCTGTGTCTCTCCCTGTCTGTCACCCTGCCTTTCGAATAAATAAATAAACCAGTCTTTAAAAACTCCTGCTTGCTGTCTGGGCTTCCGCCTCTGGTGGGGTGGGTGGTAGCAGTGCTACAGAGGGGATTTGCAGGTCCCAGAAGGCTCTTATGGGCCAGGATGTTAGAATGCAATGATGTGAGATAGGTGTTAGAACCAGGTGCTCTCTGGACAGTGGGATGTTTGGGTCAAAGCGTTTTGGATTTTAGGAAGTTAGAATTCTGTAGCCCCCTGGGGTAATAGAATGCATGACGACCACTGGTTCTCGGAGTTTGAAATGCATGGGTGCTGGAGATGCCGGATCCCTGGTCTGCCTTGTCTGCCTCATGTCTCCACCCAGCTTCTCTCATTCCTGCATTACTCATTCTCCTGCAGGAGAAGAATCAGGCTAGAGGGTTCCTGGGGGGCTGAACAAGGGAAGATGCTGAGAAAACCCACATCCCAGGACCTAGGAAGGCAGCCGTCATTTCCTTCCAGTGTCTGGGAATGAGACTGCCTTCCACCCACCCACCAGCTCCCCAGCAGGCCGGGGCCCAGGAGGTACTGTGTGGCTGAAGGATTGCACTTGATTGCCTGGGATTTGGCCCATGCATGGCTTCATGGAGCACCTGCCAGGTGTTGGCAATTCTGGGGTGAGTGCGTCCTGAGCTGGCGCGGCTCACATGCCAAGAGACGATCCCTGAGAGGGTGCACGGGAAAAGCAGGAGGCAGGCTGGTGGACACGTCCACACGCACACCCTAGCTGTTCGGTGTTGCTGGACAAAGTCTTCTATCGAGACTTGGGACTGTGGCAGGTTCAGGGGCCCTCGCTGCCAGCCAGCATCCCCCGTCCCTAGCACAGACAGGCAGGTGTGTGGCAGGCTTGTGCCTGGGCCCCGGTGCATAGCAGACATCACCAATCCATCAGGATTTCCTCTTTGCTGAGCTCTGATGCGATTTATCATTGTTTCCTGGCCCAGAAAGAGCCTTCTGGGACCTGCAAATCCCCTCCGTAGCACTGCTACCACCCGCCCCACCAGAGGCAGAAGCCCAGACAGCAAGCAGGAGTTTTTAAAGACTGGTTTATTTATTTATTTGAAAGGCAGGGTGACAGGGAGAGACGCAGAGATCTCCCGTCGGCTGGTTCCGATGCCCGCGGCAGCAGGACTTGCAGAGCGGGAGGGAAGTGTATGACAGTGCAGACACGCTGTGTCTGTACCCCAGGCGCCCGCACAGCCAGCACACTCAGCCTGCAGTCTCCCAGCAGCCTCAGCGGAAGTGCTATGGGCCACAGTCGGGGCAAGCAGACCCGCAGTGAAGACTCGGGCTTGAGAGAAGGGAGAGATATGAGGCCGCCAGCCCCAGTGCCTGTTGGTGTGTGTTTTATTAGTGACAGCAGCGTTGCTCCCAGAGGGTGGGCACCATTCTGCATGGAGAACACCATACAAATCTGCACTTAGGACCCGCTCCGCCCTCGGCTCCTTGTGGAGGGAGGCGGGATGGTGTTTACTGTGCCATTGGGCAGACAGGTAACGGGAGGTACAGGTGGGCGGTCAGAGAGGCTTAGAACCAGAGTGAGCGGTGGTCACGCTGTCTGGGCTCTCCTCCCTCGCGCCAGCCTCCCTTAAACCAGCCAGCTACTGCTGGGGCCTCTTCTGAGAATGCCCTGCCCCTCCCCTGCCCGCCCTCCATGGCCTCCTCCTGGGGCTCCCCCATCCTGCTGGCTTCCCGGTTTGTCAGCTCACTGTCTGGGCTGTCCACCCCCGAGCACTGGGAAGGCGCCCATGACCCACGTGTGGAATGAAGGATTGGATGCAGCGACCCTGAAGTCCCTGAACACAGGAGCCCCTTGCCACCACCGCACTCTGTCGCCCTTGTGGGAGCCAGGGGGCCCAGTGGCATCATCACCTCTACCCTTGGAAAGTGAGGCTGGGGCAACCAGAGAGAAGGTCTGAGAGCCACCAAGAAAACGAGTTCCAGGCCCTGCTGAGTAAACCATGCAGGCAGAGGCCAGAGGAGGGGCTTCCGTGCTGAGAAGGGTGGGGTTTAAGACAGCAGAATGGTTAGGGAGAGAATCAGCCAGCAGAGAAGGGGAGTGGGGGTACGAGTGAGAGTCTAGTGAAAGCCACAGGGTGGGAACGGAACAGCCCGGTAGACCTTCCCTGTGGCCTTCCGAGAGCTGTCCATCCCCCACATTCAGCAGCTCCATGCTTGCCTGATAGAGGTTTGAGTGATTGGTGCGGAAAGGAAGCAGAGTCAGTCAGAGAAGGCTTCCTGGAGGAGGTAAGAAGCAGTTAAACTTCCTGGAGGCTGGTCCCGCTGTGTTCCATTGCCTCTCATCATCCCCAGAGTCCTCGGGACAAGCCCCACCCACCCCCACCCTGCTGCCCCCAGCCCCGCTTCTCCACGCGGTCGCGTCTCAGGAACAGAGACACCCTGAGCTCACGGCTGGTCACAGAGAGCACGCGCCCAGCTGCTCTCTCCTCTCCCAGGGGAGCACCCACGGCCTGTCACGTCCCCAAGTGGAGCAGAAGGCCACAGTGTCACTGAATTGCCCATGGTGCCTCACAGGGCCCGGCCGCCCAATACCCGGCAGCTGGCTCGCCCACCATGGGCTGCGATCCCTGGCCAGGGTCGCTATCCCCATTTTAGAGCGGCCAGCCTACCCTGGCTTGTCCCCAGCTATCTCTCTCTGTGACAGTGGAGAGTTGGGAGGGACACAGTGCCTGTGTCCCAGCTGTGTCTCTAAGGCTGCTCTCCCGGTGAGCAAGCACCCGTGAATCTCAGCTATGGGCTCAGCACACCTGCTGGTACAGGGAAGGCAAGGGAAGGTGTGGGAGGAGAAGAGCGGGGGGCGGGGCAGCCAGACTGCCCGAGTTGGGAGCCCAGCACTTCCCCCTGGGAGTAGCCCTGGGCGGGTCCCCTCTGTCGATGCACCTGCACTTGCGGGGCGCAGGCACCCTGTGAATGGGAGCTCTGCTCTTGCCCCTGTTATTCCAGAACCCCTGGGAACCTGTGGTCCTCCGAGGACCCCCACATGGGACAGGCTTAGGCCAGCCAGGCCCAGAAATCCTGGGAGCTGGGCTTAGCTCCAGGTGACAGTGAGGCTCAGCAGAGGTGGGCCCCTGTCCCTACCCACGTGGCTGGCTAAGAGGACAGGCCTCAGTGTCTGGCACCAGGCTCCCTGGGGCTCTGGGCTGCTGCAGTTCTAGGAATGGAGCCTCTGGAGGTTGGAAAGAGTGGTTACCATGGTGATGGGGACCCTGGGCTGGGCACTGGGACTCCCAGGAGTCACTGCCTGTGTCTGGACGGTCTCAGGAGGAAGGTGGCCACGTCTGACTCTCAGGGCCTAGCACGTGCCTGACCTGTAGCAGGTCCCAGGCACAGGACAGTCAACCCCCCTCCCTCACCTGCTTATGCCTCCCGTGCTGGACAGGACTCCCTGGGGGTAGGGAGTGGGGGGCTTCCTGGCTGCTAAGTCAAGTGTTAATTAAAGTACAACTTGGTCCAAAGGAAATGAAAGGCTCCAACCCTGGAGGTTTTAGACAAGAGAGTTGGCTGAGATAGCTGGGAGACCGGCTCATGCCCTGGGGAGGCCCTGGAGGGGACTTTAGCCTGGACAAGTGTCAGGCAGGCGTCAGAGGCCCCAGAGCAGATCCTCCACGCCCCAGGGAGCCCCCACCTCGGCATCCGCCCCAGGGAGCCCCCACCTCGGCATCCGCCTCCACGGGGTACCCTTGACCCAGACAGCCTGTGACATGCCAGGGCTTGGGCCACCTCTGCCCCTCTCTGCCACACTGGGCAACTCTGTGGCCTTGGCAAGCAGGATTGCTGTGAGCAAATGAACCGGCACCTGGCCCCTCCTGTGTGAGGGAGGGATGGCCAGCTGAGCTGCCCTTCTCGGGACTTCCGTCCCCCTGCGCAATGCTGGCTGCAGGCAAAAGCTGGCCAGCTGGAGCCCAGGGCCGGCTCAGCCCTGCATCCCCGGGGCTAGCAGCCTGCAGAGAAGGGCAGCCCCTGCGGCTCACGGGCCTGTCAGGCACTTGTCCACCCTCTGCTTACACTCCCCCATCATGGAGCACTCACTCCCTTACAGCGGGACCGTTGCCCGGAGACACAGCTGAAACCTGGCCCTCGGCCTTGTCCTGCAGCCACCAGGATTCCAGGGCGTGTCCCACCTGCCCCTCGCTGCTGCCCAGCCCCCCTTCACTTCACATCCCTACCACCCGGACCCGCCCCAGGCCCCGCCCCTCTGCAGGCGGGCAGAGCTCACCAGGTTGTCCCAGCAGGATGTGCTTGTTCATCTATGCCTCCACCGTGAGCGCCTCGGGGTGGGGGCTGTGCTCCTCAGCTCCTGGGGTGAGCCTGGGTACAGAGGAGGCATCACCTCAGTCCTTGCTGGGCCTGCCCGCGTCCCGCCACACGCTCCCTAGGAGATTCGGTGTCCCCAAGGGGGCCACTGTCCACCCCTCCTGTCACACTTCCTCGGGAAAACAAACTTCGAGGTGGCCTGACATCCGGCAGGCTGCTCCTGGCAGCTCCGCCCACGTTTGCAAGTTTCCCTTGCATTAATTTCAGACAGAACGTAAATACTGCCAGGGTGCCTCTTCCAGGAGGAGAGAACTGGAACCCAGCGTACTTGCTGGAGAGAAAACACGTGGGCTGGCCGAGGGGAGCCCAATGGCCTGGAGCCTCTGTGGGAACATCTGGCTCTCCCTCCTCCCCGCCCGGCCCCCAGCAAGGCCTCGAAATTGCCCTGTTAATTGCTGCATTGTTCTCGCTGAGGCTCAGGGCTTCTCTCCCAGTCTGGTGGACCTAGGAAGGTATGTGTGTTTCTGACAACTTCCTGCCCTCGCAGCCTCCGGTGGGCGAGCACTGGGCTGTGCGGTGAAAGGAGTCCCCAGCCGGGAGAACCTGGGCAAGTCCCCTCCGGTGTCAGGGTCTCCACATCTGTAAAATGGGGGCCCCTCCAAGGGCTGCTCCAAGTGCGAGACGAGGTTGTGTTTGAGAAGCTCCAGGTACGGGGAGACTCCCTGAGCGGGAGCTTGTGTTCAGGCCATCAAATGATGGCATCAGAGGGGTTGCAGGACCTGGGAGGCCACGTGGCCCAGCCCCACAGGTCGGGGTTGGCGGGGGGGGGGGGGGGTGGAGACTGAGGCACAGAGAAGGAAAGGAAACCCCCGGGGAAGACCCCCAGGTTCTCTGTCCGCCCCACCTCCCGGTGTGTCGAGGGTCAGCTGCGGCTTCAGGCTGTGCCCAGCCCACCTTGCATGGCTCCCAGAGCTCGTGCCCCAGCTCGGGCAGGGACACTTCTCCTGCTTGTACAGAAGTGTCCCTTAAGTGAGACCTAGCTTAGGGCATCAGGAGACACAATCGCCAGCCCAGCCTCCCCATTTCTGCAACCTGCAATTCCCCCTCCAGCTCCACGCTCCTCTTCTTCTTCCTCGCATCTTGCTCTGGACCCCGCAAATCCTGGGAGCCCTCGCAATATGAACCCCTCCTCCAGGAAGCCTCCCCTGATGTCTCTCTTCTCTCTCCTGTCCTCCCCCTATGTCTGCATCTTTGCATCCTTGTCTCAGTGTGTCTCCCCCACACACACACCATTGTCTCTGGGCCCTCTGCCCTCTCCTCTCTGATTTCTGCCCTCTGTCTCCCTCGATCTCAGCTCTCTTCCTCTCCCACGATCCTCTCGGTGTCTTTCTGCCCTCCCTCTGTGCCCCATCCCCACGGGCCTCCCTTCTCCCCTCCTCCGCTGCCCACAGGACCCCAGCAGATGAAATGGAATGTGCCTTCCTGCAGAGCGCTGGCCCGAGAACAGCTGTCGGTTCTGGAAGGGGCAGCTGAGCGGTGGCCAGGAGGCCGGCGGGGCCTGGGCAAGTCCTGCAGGCCGAGCCCCAGTGCTGGCGGCTCCACTGGAAACCTTCCAGGACCTTCTGTGCAGGTCCCAGGCTGGGTGTGGAGCCTTGCTCAGGTGTTCTGACCTCAGAGACAAGCCCCAGGCCTTCTACCAGCCCCTGGGGTCAGCATGCACTGGGCCCCAACTCAGGCGCTGGGCCAGCGGCTGAGCTCCTGGGGTTGGTGCAGTCTGAAGAGCATCACCGAGGACCAGGGCTGGGCTGCACCGGGGAAATCCGTGAGCTCAAGTCTCCCAGGGATAGCATGAGATCATGGAGAGAAGGTGGAGTAACAGGATTTGTCGCTCATTCATTCAACAAACATTCACGGAGACACTGCCATGCTGTGCCAGATGTGGGCTTAGCTCTTAGACAAAGATGAACCAGGCAAGCCCTTGCCCTCGACAAGTTCACAGTCTCCCTCCGGTGGCTTGTTGTCAGCTCCCTGTGACAGCCAGCTGCAGGAAGGAGGGGAGCTGGCCAACACGGAGGGCGACTTCTGTGAGATTTGAGGTGATAGCCAGGGCTCTGGCTAGCAGGGGAGGGGAGAAGAGTGCACAGGAGGCTGGGAGGGCTTGGGTAGCAGGCAGCCCTGGAGAGAAGGGGGATGGGTTTTGCCAGTTCTGAGGCTGGGTAGGTAGAGACGTCCTGTGGGCTGCTGGGCATTTGGGTCAGGCAACGGCAGCAGCCTTGTGCGGCCACTGAAACCAGCTGTGGGCGGGGTTTGTTGTCCCTGTCGTGTGAGCAGAGCGATAGAGGGGTCCAGGATCCCAGGCCCCCACGTGTACTGGGCGTGAGTAAGAGGAACCCCCACCCCCGGACAGGGCGTGTTGAGAGGACCACAGAGAGAGCAGGAATGGGTCATGGGTTCTGGCACAGACAGCATGGGGTCAGCGCCTCCTGGAGGTGTGCAAGGAGGAGGTGGGTGTGGCTTCAAGAAGGCGCAGCCAGGATCTGGAAGAGTGGGCTCTGGTAACTTACTTCTGTGGCCTCAGTGTGTGACTTCCTCTGTCAGGCTCGTGTGGAGAGCAGTCAAGGTCTTGACTGGACTTAAGTGCTTGAGGTTGAGGCCGTCGATGGCCGCGCCAGCAGGACCTAAGAGCCTGCCCAGCCCTGAAGTCTGTGGCTGCTGCTGCTTCTGTCGCCCAAGGCTGGGCTGGTGTCCCTGGAGCTGTAGGAACCCTGGGGCCTGGGGACGCTTGTCTTCCAGCAGGAGTGCAGTCCAGGGCTCCTGCCGCCCTTCGATCCCATCATGCAATGGGGACACGCGAAGGGGTCCCTACTGCCCAGCCCAGGGCCGGCTGCAGCCCCTCTCTCAGGACTGCACTCTGGTAGAAGACACTCGCTCCTCCGCCCCGTCAGGGCTGTGCAGCTGCCCCCAGGAACCAGTCAGGGGGCATTGGGTCCCTTTGACACCCAGGGAAGACTGAGGCTGGTGGCAGGGAAGCCGCTTGCGTGTGGACCCCGAGCTCAGGAGCGGCTGCTGCTGCTGTGTTGTCCACATCCCTTCTGTGGGCAGCCTGAGACTCCGACCCCACTGCCTTCCTAGTCTGTGCACACTCTGTGCTCCGTGCCTTGGGCTCCCATCCTCACCCAGCTGGCCCCTCCCACTCTTCAGCTAGCAACGCCTCCTCCAGGCCGTCCGCCTGCCCCTAGACGGCTTACATGCCTCTTGGGTGCCCCAGGATCTCCCATGCTTGTCTGTATCCCAGCTAGTGCCCAGGCTACAGGAGCCTGCCTCTCCAGACTGGGAGTGCCTGGAACAGGACCCTACCTCTTCCGCACTGTGCGGTGCAGTGGGCACTCAGTATTTGTTCAGTGAATGATGGATAGGCAGGGGAGGGCCGGGGGGAGGGGCGGAAAGGGAATATTCTTTCATCAGGGCCTCTGGAGCAAACCAGAGCCTCCCCGGGGGTCCGAGAGCTTGAGGGGCCTGCTGATAGTGACTGTTCTCCCTTTTACACGGGGAGCTCCTGAGAGCACTAGAGGGCCGTGGGTGCGCCTGGGGCCTCACAGTGAGTCTGGGGGATGCTGGACCAAGTGCAGTCCGGTGATCTCTCCTAGCGACCTCCAGGTGGAACTTCAGGGGCTTGGGGCTGGGGGGGGCATGGTGTGAAGCCGGCCTAGAGGAGCGCAGGCTTGTGGGTGGAGGGCTGCAGCCCCTGTGACTCCAGCCTGGCTCCCCACTGAGTCTCTGCCCCCAGACAGCTCCTCCACTTCCTGTTCTCCTGGACCTCCCAGGCTGTCAGCACGCTGATCTCTGGCTTCCTGTCACCACCCTTCACAGGCAATCAGAGTGAAGGTGCAGGGGTTCCCCCAAGGTTCCAGGGTGCATGGTGAGCAGGAGGGGAGAGGGCTGTCCCTGTGAGTAGCGCCCTGACCACCCACACCCTGCTCACATTGAACAGGTGGGGAGACTGAGGCCTGGGGGGGGCACAGGGGTGTCCCAGGGCATTCAACATCCACAGCACCCGGCCCCCTGGGGATCCTTTCCCGCCCCCTGCTACCCCGCCTCTGAGGCTTTGGGCTACACTGTGCCTCTCTGTATCCATGCCTAGGGCAGAGCTGGCTGCAGAGCAAGTGCACCATAAGTGTCCGCTGAGCGACCCGCCCCTGGAGGGCTCTGTTCTGTGTTCTACCTCCCCAAGGCCTCTGTCAGCGCTGGGCCCTGCAGTCAGCGGGGTTTGGGTGGTCTCCCCCACTGAGATCTTACACCTTGGCAAGTCCTCAGAGGCTCCCTGGGCCTGGGATACCCTGTGTGCTCAAAGGTTGAATAGACAGTGAGCAACACGAACACCTATGAACACCCGAGCTGAGCTAAGGGAGGAAGGCATTTTACAAAGAGGAGCCGTAGACCTTGGAGCTGACCCTTGCATGCCTGCTGGCAGCTGCCCCACTGGACAGTCGGGAGCTGGGATTGGCTAATGCCTGAAGCAGGGGCATACCCAGAAGCACTTGGGAGCCCTTACCACCCCCAGGCGCTGTTGCCTGTAATTGTCACAACACTGGCAGCTGCTAACCGCGATCGCTCCCACTGTCCAGATGAGAAAACAGGCGTGGAGAGGTGCAGCCTGTTAGCAGCAGAGCCAGCATTTGGACCCAGGCAGGGTTAGCTCCAGAACCACACACTACCCACTGAGCCATACTACCTCTCAGGGAGTCTGGGCCCTCGACTTAGGTGTGGGTCGCTGGTACAGAGGCAAGCCCTGGGGATTGCCCGAAGCTGTCTCTGGTGGCTGGTGGCTGAGCCTGCCCCGTCCCTGTGTTTCAGGTCACTTTCTGGGGAACAACACCGTCATCGATGTCCTGCGGCAGGCAGGGCTGGAGGTGGACCACACCCCCGCGGGGCAGGCTATCCTCAGGTAAGCGGTCGTCTCAGGACCAGCGGTGACGGGCTGCCCCCTGCCTTTCTGCCCAGGCCTGCAGGGGAGAGCTCGGAAAAGCAGGCGAAACAGGCCTCGTGGAGACACAACTCACGACCAAGCTGCCAAGGGTGGAGGCCTGGGCTGCAGGGGTGATGGGAGTGAGACACGGTGCACCACTGACCAGTGGTCAGGGTGGGGCCGGGTGTGGCCGTGGGAATTCCAGCAGCCTTGGGATTTGAGAGCAGCTTTGGATTTAGAGACTGGAGAGTGGGTAGGGGTGGGAGGACTCTGTATGACTCGGGGGTCACTGCCTCGGGGACTGGGTGGGTGCCCAGCCCAGACTACAGAGGATGTCTGGTCATTCCTCCGTGTCCAGACCCACACCAGCCCTGCTGCCCCCTCCCCGCCTGCTCCTCACCTCCTGACACTGCAGGTGGCACCTCCGCTGCCACCTCCAGCCGTGCCCTCAGCCTCAACTTGCAGCCAGGGCACACCCCTCTGCCCACCACCAGCCACTCTCCTTTCCCACAGCGGGGTCCTGCCCCACCCACAACCCCCCTAGGGGCACTGCCCAAGGGCAAAGGACCAGCTTCACCCTTCTGTGGGCCCACAGCACCAGCCCCAGCCTGGGCACAGCAGAGGTGTCAGCGGCAGCTGGCCCCTAGGTCCTGGGCAGCCCTGGAGGTCAAGGCTGAGATGCTGAGACTCAGTGCCTGCTCCAGCCTTTACCTGGAGACCTTCTTTACCAACCCACAGGGCAGCCACAGAGTGACCTCTGCCCCGTCCCTGACCTCACGAGACTCCGAGAGTCCCAAAGCAGCCTGAATCCTCGTAGCCAATCCTGACTGCTGGCCGTGGGCTGGGCTGTGAGCGCTGGTCACTCATGCAGTCCTCACCACAACCCAGAGCAGGGGGACCTCACATCCCTATCTGAGCCCAGAGAGGTGGAGTCACTTGCAAAAAGACACCCAGCTCATCTAAGTGGCCGCCTGGCTCTAGGGCTTCCCTGAGATCCTGACCACTCTTTGTTCCTGCTCAGAAATGCCTGAGACCCTGATCTTCCGAGACGAGGCCAGGGCCACCTAGAGAAAGGCAGGACTTTCTGGAGTCACCCGGAGCACTGAGCCACCCGCCAGCTGCCTGGCCCCAAGCTGGCACTGCCCTGGCTGCAGGGCCCTGGTAGAGTTATTGCCGGCCTTGCACTGGGGCTCCAGCCTGGTCTCCTTCCTCTTGTCCCCTGAGTCAAGCCGCCAGGACTGCTCTGCCAGCCTGCACTGTTGGAGCCCAGCCCAAAGCAATTGGTATGGGGGCCAGAGGCAGGCATGCGTTTGAAGGGCGCGGGTTCCAGGGTAACCTCAGTTCCTCTTCTCTCCCCTCAGCCTACCCCACCACTCTGTGTCTGTCCTGGCCAGGGCAGGGGAGGCCGGCAGGGCTGGGAGCTTCCTGTTCACATGGGAGCCCAGGCGCTCCTGCTGCGTGGGCTCTGCTGCCAGGACCCCCACCCAGCCTCAGTCCCCTGCACAGGGCGGAGACGGGGGGACAGCCAGGAGGCCGCCACAGTGAGAGCATCCCCGGCCACAGGTGCTCCTTGGAGCTCTCTCTCTTTGTCGGCCCGTTTTGAATTAGCTCCCCGACAGCTGCAGCATCTCCCAGCAGCCTGGGTCCCGGGAATCTGGGGCTGCCGCGGGGGCCGAGTTGATGGCCTTCTTTCCTCCAGAGAGAAGCCCCTCACCCACCATGCAGTGCGAGAATGGAGGGTCAGATGGGCTGCTTGCTGTCTCGGGCACGGCCTCCCGGGGTGGGCTGCCCACCCGGGCACAGTTTGAGGCCACTCGCGGTCTTCTCCCAAAGCCCGTTGTTCCCAGAAAGAATTCCGTGGGGGCCGTGGATGGGAGGGAATTAAGAGGAGAAAGGCAGACAGGGAAGTGGAGGCACAGCCCTCTGTGCAGAGCCCGAGTGCCACAGACACGGCCGGGTGACGCGGGAGTGTCTGCCTTGCAGCGGGCTGCTGTGCCTGCGGTGAGCCAGGCCCTGTGTGGAGACTTCATCTCATTTGTCCTCGGGACGTCCCCTGAGAGGCAGGCAGCAGTGTTGCCACCGTGGTGCAGCTGACGACTGCTCCAGACGGCCGATAACTTGCCCATGGCCACGCCGCCTGTGAGTGGCAGGGCCGGGATGCGAACCCTGCTGCTCAGCGCTGACTGCTTCACCTGCGCCTGCCTCCGCTGGCAGGTGCACAGTCTAGGCACTGAGGGCAGCGAGGTTGCTGGGCTGAGACCACGGCCAGCGGCGCTCGGCCTGTGAGCTGCTCGGCTGCTCCCCGCTGCCAGGCACTCTCCTATGTGTTTCGCCTGCATCCGCCTACACAGCACTTACACGGCTCCCAGTGAGGCACTGCCTGAGAGACCCCACCCCCGCCCATTTCATATAATGAAAGACTGAGTCACAGCAAACTTAGGTAGCTCCCCTACAGCCCCTTTGGCCAGGATGGTTGAATAAATTAGACCCTAACAAAGATCTACAGTGCCCCAGAGAACAGCCCCAGGCTTTGCCGCCTCGCTTCCTCCTTGTCTGGGCTCCCCTGTTTGGTGTTGGGACCCAGCAGGTGCTGTTAGATTCGTAACTGTTGTAATAAGACAAATGGCTCCTAAACAAATGGCACACCTGCTAGGTGTAATGAAAAGGTGGGCTTCTGGCGAGCCCCCACCCCTGCCCCAAGCAGCACCCCCACCCATGCTTTCCCATCTCCTGAACAGTCCATGCCTTCCAGCAACCCCCGTGTTCCATTCCGACTTGGTCTTCAGGAAGCACGCCCGGAGGGTCGTGTGTGCTGTGATCCTGTCCCCGCTGCAGGGCGGTGCTCCGTAGGGAGTCCCTGACTAAGCCATGGAAGAGGGCGTGGCAGCACCGGGCAGAGGCTCAGGCCGGCCAGCAGGGCACCCTTATCTGGTCTCTGGCTGTGACGACCTCCCCACCGAGTCACCCTCCTCGTCGCTCCCACACATGTGTGCCTCACACGCTGTCCCCTCACCCCTCTGCAGCCCTGCCTCCGGGAGCCCTGCACCCCTTCCAGAGGGGACCTCAGCGAGCCCAGCCCCAGTGACCCCCACCGCAGCCGTCTCCTCGGCGGCCTCCGCGACCCCTACAGCCCCCGCTGAGGAGGAGGACCCGGCCCTGTCCCCACACCTCCTGCTGCCAGACAGCCTCAGCCAGCTGGAAGAGTTCGGACGGCAGAAGAAGTGGCACAAGAGGCACAACAGACACCAGCGGCCACGGCAGTTCAATGACCTCTGGGTCCGCCTCGAGGACAGGTGAGCTGGGGGAGGGGCAGCTGCCTCTGGGAACCACCGGCACCCGCCATGGCCAGGCACTGTTGCCAGGCAAGGCCTGCTCTGAGCTGGTGTGGCCTACAGGGACCCAGCAGAAGCCAAGATCTGCTCTCTGCCATCCCCGAGGGCCTCTGGTCATCTGTGGGGTTCTTAGAGCACACTCTCATCCTGTTTGCTTTCTGTCCTCATGGCAGGGCAAGCCCAGTTGTCCACATTTCAGAGATGAGGAAGCTGGGACAGGTGCTTGGCCTAGCTGTGAAGCCACCCTCTGGGACGGCTGCATCCCACATCAGAGCCCGTGGCTTCGAGTCCCGGCTCTGCTGCTGACCCCAGCTTCCCGCTGACGTGCACCTTGGTAGGCAGTAGGTGATGGCTTACGTGCGTGGGTCCCTGCCACTCAAGGTGAGACCCAGATTTAGTTCCAACCTCTTAACTGCAACCTGGCTCAGCCCTGGCTGTTGTAGGCATTTGGGGCTAAAACCAAGCAGATGAGCTCACTCGCACTCTCTCCCTCTCTCTCTCCCTCTGCATCTCAAATAAATTTTTTTTTAAATAATTTTAAAATGAAGGAGACAGAAGCTTCTATTAGGAAAGGCAGGTACTTTGCTGGCCAGGATCTGCTTTGCACTCAGCTTTCCAAGGACACACCTAGTGGGCTCCATTTGCCATGGACTAGAGGTGACACCAGGAGAGACTGCAATAGGCTGGCTATGCCTAAATGGTGTGAGCTCCCTGTGCCTGGGGGGCCTGTGGGATCAGTGCCCGGCAGGAGGCCGCAGGGGGACCCGACCTGCTAAATGGTGCTTGATGCCCTTGGTCTCAGGAACAAATGCAGAACTCGTGATGAACCTTGTTGAAAGTGGCCGGGTGCAGAAGCCCTCCTGCCTTGCTAAGACCCCTCCATCCTCTTCCTGGATGTCTCTCCCGCCACCTGCACCCCCAACCCCACAGCCTGCCTGTCACCAGGTTGTTTCCTGCAAACTCTACCTGTGCTTTCGATACAGAGCAGATACCGCTGTGCGGCAGGAACTCCCATATCTGGGAACAGTGTGACCTGGGCACCAGGGTGTCCCAAGGAGGGATAGAGTCCTTCCAACTGCAGTAACCCAGTGCTGGACATGGCGCTCCCTGCTGTGGGCCCAGGAGTCTCAGAGTCTCCATGTGGGCCCTTCAGATCCATCAGCAACCTCGGAGAGAATCACCTGGGGTACTTGTCCAAGAAGGAAATCCCCGGGCCCCACCACAGACCCCACGAATCAGAATCTGCAGGGTGGGGGCCAGGGTAGCTGTTCTCGAGGGCGTACCTGAGCAGCTGTGCGAAACGCTGACCCAATCTTGAGTTTCTGGGTGGTGAGCCAAGGTCCCTAGGAGGGGAGTTTGTTCAGGACCCTACGAGCAAGCAAGGGCCCCCATTCGCACTTTCTAATTGGTGTGGAGGTAGCTGAGCAGTTAACAGAGGTTGACACGGCCCCACCCACTGTCCTGAAGGGTGGGCTCTGCACTCTGAGGAAGTCCAGCCCGGGGAGCCCATGGGTGTTGACTTCCAAAAGCCTGACTTGGGTTACCAGGAAATGAACTTCTGCAGCGCCCTGGCTGGCCCTGCCCAAGCAGGAGGCATCGCCATAGATACATTGGCTGTGACGCATTTGGGTCAGGCACCCAGCATGGACCGCCCCCCTTCTAGCTGGGAGCGAGAGCGCCTCCTTGCGGTGGTAGGGCAGGGTGAAGGAATGGCCAAACAGCCCTCGGGACCCCCCTTAGGCTGGCCACTCAGAGCCCTGATCGCCTTGCCCAGGGTCTGCGAGAAACCCTGCCAGCGGCAGGTCCAGCCCGCAGCGCACAGAGGCTGGGCTTGTCAGCTCCGGCCACGGGCCCTGGCCCCTAACCATGTCTGAAAGGTAAATTTCGGCAAATGACTCCAAACAGTTTCCTTTCTGCAACACAAAGCTCTGAAGCACAGAGCCCAGCTTCGGCAGAAAAGAGCAGCTTTTCTTTGGCGAGAGGGGAGCGCCTTCTCCATCCCAGCAGGTAAATTGTGCTTGGCTAACTCTCCCGCGTCTGCTTGGGTAGGAGAGCCAGTTTCCAACCGACGAGCGGCCCGTTGGTTGGAAACCCCTGCCTGCTGCTTACGGAAGCAGGCTCTGATGGCCCCAGAGGCCCGGGATCCCCACGTTGCCAGTCTCCCGAGAGAGCAAGCGAGAAGCGCTGTCTGGGAGCAGGGCCCACTTGTAACCCTTCCAACAGCATCGTCTTCCTTGGGGCATCTTTCGTCCAGTGCTGTCTGCTCCTCGGTCTCCCTGGGGAAGGACAGGCACTTAGCCCAGCGGCCTGGCCTAGCTTCACCACTGCAGGCCCCTGGGGAGTGAACCAGCACATGGGAGCTCCTCACCCCACCCCCGTCTCCTTCCCAGCGCATCTTCTGCTTGTGATCCTGCAACCCGGACTCCCGTGGGGTGTCCTGACCCGAGTCTTGCCCTTGGCCGTTGCCCCTCCTCAATTGGAGACCCTGCAGTGTCCCCCGCCCCCCAGTGGGAAAGGTCCCCCAACCCCAGGCAGAGCCTCCCTCTCCTTCCCCCACCCCTTCTCTCCCGGGGATTGCCTACCTCATCCTCCCGGGGCTGCCACCTGCCACAGGCCATGCCCTGGCCTCCTCCACACCTTTCCCTCTCTGCTCAGGGTGGGGTGCAAGTAGACATTTGTCAAGCTCTTTGTATGCCAGGCATTCACCTCGATGGTGTCCCCAGTCCTGACCAGAATCAGGGGAGGTAGCTGGTTCCATACCCCTGCCAGGCCAGGTGGCTTGCCTGAGACCACATAAGGGTCATGGAGCCCAAATGCCGTCCAGGGCTGTCTAACACAGAGGCCACATTCATCGATGACCATCGTGTAACTGCCCCTTCCTCCCTGCAGCCCACCTGGGTGCCCCTGTGCCTGCACAATCACCCTGACTGCAGGTCCTCACTGGGAGGCCCTGGGGACCAGCGCTGTCTGCACTGCTGGGGCTGCCCCAGGCCTTGTTGGGGGCTTGGGAGTGCTGGGGGAGGGTGCAGGCTGCCAGTGGCTGGCCGGGCCCCCACGTGGAGCAGGCCGGCCTCCTCTCGCCCCTCATTACCCACGATGTAAACACAGCGGAGGAAGTTTAGAGAAGCAGCAGCCCGTGGCAGGAGGATTTATGGGGCCCCATGAAAAGGGCCCAGGCTGGGTTCACGGATGGCTACACAGGGGCAGCGCATCCTTAGGGAACCCTCTCATCTGAGAGCCAGGGCGGGGGACAGCAGGGCAGCAAGGGGCCAGGGGCTAAGCAGGGCAGAGGCCATTCCCGTGCAGCACGGGATTTGACCGGCCCATCTGTCGGTGTCTCCCACTGTGCAGTCAGAGCCTTGAGCGAGCTCTGGGCTCAGGCCGGCTCCTGCTCTCCCAGTCCCCGGCTGGCACTCTCAGGTGTGGGAGGACGTGGCGGGGGTGGGGGTTGAGGAACATAAGAAGGGGGCAGAGGCTGGTCCATCAGTACTGGAAGGACAGGGATTATGGACAGGGTAGGGAAGCGAGGATCTCCTAAGTGCAAGGGACAGAGGTGACATCCGTATGTGATGGATGCAGAGCCTTGGGGAGTGCCAGCAGGCAAGGGCAGGAGCCCAGGACACACGTGTCCCAGCTCATCTCCGCTGAGGTTCGAGCAGCCCCCAGGAGGAGTGGAAACACCGTGTCCCCCAGGGAAGGGCCCTGCCCACCTCCTGCCTGCCGGTCCTTCCTGCTGGAGCTGGCCAGCCCCAGTGCCTCCGAGCACCTCCCCGCCTCCTCCTCAGATGCTCAAGGCTCCTGTGTGAGGCCAGGCCCCCATCTGAATAGAGGCAGAAGATAAGAAACCAGAGAGAGAGGCGTTCAGTGAATAAAAGCACAAATGTAGCAGAACAGGGTTCAAATCCCAGACTCTCCTTGTACACACTTGGGGACTTAGCAATGGAGACAAAGCTTGGAGCGCACCGAGGTGTCCAGTGACACTGTCAGTTGTCACTGATGTTGATGTCTTTGACTGTCATCGTGTGATCTGAGATCCTCCGGTCCCCACCCCTACCCTGGGTGGGTGCTGTGAGCTCCCCGGCCTGGCAGGACCATGCTGGACCCAGACTAGTTGTGCAGCTCCATGGTTAGTGCCCATGCAGGACAGGAGCAGGAAGAGTCTCGGGTCACAGCAGGACAGACAGCTGTCCAGTACGGAGTCCCAGCACAGAGAAACTGCCTCAGCCCCAGGGAGAGCCCCAGGGACGGAAGCTGTCTGCCTGTGCCCCAGAAAGGATCAGGGAACGGTGGAGACCTTCCCAGCCTGGAGGAAGATACGAGAAGGTGTGCAGGGCTCTGGATATCTGGAGGCCAGGCTGCAGCCAGTCGGCCTCTCTGGATCTCTGCCTCCCTCTGACCTGTTGGCTCAGAGATGCAGAGGCCCAGACTGGGATTACAGGACGTTCCCTGCCGCCCAGTCACATCCAGGGCTCCACCCCCAGGCAGCACAGCCCTGTCCCCAGGCGCTGGGCACCCCAAGCCTGGTCTCCCGTGCCTCTCCTTGAAGCTCCGTAAGGAGACCCCATAGGGCATAGCCCACTGCCCCGTGCCTTGGTATGAAAGCTGAGGCCTGGGGCTGGCCCCCAACAGCTCTTAGGGATCCGCTTGGCTCCAGTTCAGCCCTGCTCCAGGAGGGCCTTCTGCGGTTGTGCCGACGCTGCCACAGGCACTGGCCTTCTGTGCTCTGCTTTCTGCCTTGGGCTTCTGCCCAGGGTCGCACCTTGGCTTCTGCTGCCACCGCTGGAAAGCAACTTGAAGTCAGTGGGTGGTTCTGACCTCAGTGTGTGGACAGGGAAACTGAAGCCCTGAGAGCAGTGCTTGTCCTAAGTCACCCAGCAAGCCAGCGGCACAGCACACACCAGCTGGAGCAGGCTCCTGCCTTCCCAGGGGCCGAGGGCCCTGTCTGCCATGCCCAGCTTTCTGGGGCCAAGAATCCCACCCTTACCTCCCCAACTGACTTCTGCTTTAAAAAAAAAAAAAAAAAAAAAAAGATTTATTTATTTCAAAGGCAGAGCTAGAGAGAGGGAGAGAGATCTTCCATATGCCATTCACTCATCACTCCTCAAATGGCTGCAGTGGCTGATGCTGGGCCAGGACAAAGACAAGAGCCAGGAACTCCATCCTGGTCTCTATGTGTCCCACGTAGGTGGCAGGGGCTCAAGCACTTGCACCGTCATTCACTACTTTCCCAGGTGCATCAGCAGGAAGCTGGACGGGGAGCAGAGCAGCCGGGACTCAAACTGGAGCTCTGATACAGGATGCCGGCACCACAGGCTGCAGTTTAACCTGCTGCGCCACGATGCTGGCCCCTGGATTCTGTTTTTAAAATCTCAAGGAGAGCTGCATCTTTGCTTGCCCTGCAGTTCAGCCCAGTAGGCTGGGCCCCAGGGCACCTGCCTCGTGCGGGCACCTGCCCTTTCTTCTGCACCCTGGCTCCCAGGTGGCCCCTCCGAGCCCCAGTTTGCTCATCTGCTGAGAGGGAGCCCCAAACCCAGGCTCTGGGCTCCCCGTGCACCCCCAAAGCAGGGTGGTTCCAGCGAGGAGGGCTGAGAAGGAATGAGAGCTGTTTCTTTTGTTCCATTTATCTCAGCAGCCGGGGAGGGGAGAGTGGCAGGTCCAGGCTGCATAGACAGCGGTGAGAATGCCGTCACCGAGTTATCTCCTCCCTGCAGCTCCTCCTGCCCAGGACCTGCCCCCAGGGTGACCACATTAGAAGCCTGAGCCCCAGGGCCTGGCACAGGAGGGCAGAGCTCAGCCAGCCTGTCCCGGTGGCCCCAAGCCGCTCACCCACCCCGGGCCACTCACCTGCCCTTGCCCAAGCACCTGGTGCCCTCCCCATTTTATTAAAAAAGAAAAAAAAAGGGCTGTCCGGTCAGGCGTGAGCCCCCAGGCCTGTGCCCAGGTCACCGCTGCTGACGGTCACTCTGCCCTGTGTCTCCTCCCGCCCAGCACCACCGCCTCGCCGCCCCCGCTGCCCCTCGAGCCCACCCACAGCTCCGGGACTGCCAAGCCGCCCTTCCAGCCGTCTGAGCAGCTCCAGCAGCAGGACCCGCCGCCAGGCCCGGCCAGCAGCTCCGCGCCCAGCCGCCCTCGTCCCGCCCCTGGGCTCCTCCCTACTTTCGCGGCCGCCCTGGCGGCCCCCTTCCTGCTGCACAGCCTCGGGCCCTCCTGACCTCGGCCACCCCATGCCACCCGGCCCCCGCCCCCCCCCCAGGGGGCACCAGCCCTGCACGGGCAGCTGAGCAGCTGACGGGATTGGCTAGAACACTAGAGCTTTATCGTGCCCGAGTTACATCTTCTTTTTTGTAGAAGGATCTTAATTTCCCATAGTGCTATGGGGCTCTCTTGTAAAATATGTGTCCATATTAAAAAAGAAAAATGTATTTATTCTACCGATAAAGCTATTTCTATGTGGCCTATGTCATAACCCCTGAATTAGCCGCAATGCCAACCCAGCACGTCTGTGGCCCCATGTGGACCATGGCTTTGAACTCAGCTCGCTCCCTCATCGCCTCGCCTGGGGCCCCTGGGTCCGGGTTTGGCTTCTCCCACCATGGGGTGCTCCGAGAGAGGGGCAGGCAGACAGGCTTAGCTTTTGTGAAGCTGGATGTGGGAGCTGGCGGTGTGAACACCCACCTGCTCCCCTGCCCTGGAAGGGCACGTCCCAGGCCTGGGGAGGGGTTTAGGAAAGAGAATGCTGCTATTTTGGACCCCCTGAGTGTCTGTGAACCTCCAAGGGCCTGGGGTGGGGGCGGGGCAGGGGGAAGGTAGCCCCAACCAAATGGCAGATGAACCAGCTGAAAGCCAAAGACAGTGGGCCCTGAGGGGCTGCCCGAGGCCAGCCCCTCCCTGATTTGGTGTCCTGGGTCCGGCACGCACCCCTGGGAAGCTGTTGAAGTCCCAGCTACGCGGGGTGAGCTGGGCCACAGCACAGGTGTGGGCACAGAAGGACCGGCACAGGGACATGGGCTCTAGGAGTGGCATTGTCCTAGCGGTGAGGAGAGCCACCGTGTGTCCCAAGCCTGCAGCAGGGCAGGCACTTTGCACACTCACATCGTCACTCGAGATCTGTGCGGTGTGGTCAGCCCCGTTTCACAGATGAAGAAACTGGATCCCCAAAGAGGAGGAGGGACTTGCTCAAGGTCACCCAGCCCCTCACGGTCATTTCTGCCACATTGCCTGCCCAGGCAACTCCAAGGGAGGTGGGTGTGGCCCAAACAGGGGCGGGCACTAGCTTTTCAGTGCAGCCAGGCAGGCTGTCTCACTGGTCATTCCTGGCCCTCCTGACTGAAGGCCCCCCAACTGAGGGTCCCACCTATCCCGTGCCTCACTCATCAAATCCAGGAGCTCCTGAGAGCTGTCCCTGCTAAAGCAGGCTGGGGCTGGGGCTGGGGACAGCTGTGGGGCCTGGGGAGGCAGAGCGGCCACATGGGGGCAGGCAGGTGACTGAGACTCAGAGACTCACCTCACCCTGTGTGCCCAGGGTGGTGGCTGCAGGGCCAGAGGCCCCAGGCAGCTGGACTGATGGCTCCCTGGGACCCGGATGCGCACAGGAACCCTCTCTGGACAGATCAGAATACCAGTAAGAGCAAGTGTAAGGCCCAGAGAAGCAAGACACTTCTCCAAGGCGGCATAGCCGGGGATGCGCCCAGCCTCGCTACACGGGGACTCCTGGAAGGCAGCGGCTGGGCCACCCGGCCATCACGCCCAGCATGGTAGCTGTCTCCCGTCTGAGATGCTGGAAGTCTAGGCAGCTCGTTAGAGAGCCAGAGGCCCCTGGGGCATCCTGGCCGGCAGCTGAATTCCTTTCAGCTCAGCCCAGATGGACGTGTTTGAGCCTGAGACCTGGCAGGAGCCAGGAGCTGTGCTTCAGACGGGCCAGGCAACCCCGTGGGCACCACACTCTAAACTGAACTTGACCTCAGCCAGCGCTGGAGCACGCTTCTCCTTGGCACAGATGCGCCTTCCTCTTTCCGAGCAGGAAGGAGCTTAGCTGACTTAGAAAACAGAGTCAGAAGTTGGACATCAAACGGATTGTGTCGAGAGCGAGGCGAATGAGATAAGCGTCAAGGAATTAGAAACACACAGGCCAGATACCGCTGTGTTTGGGGCAGAGTACGGCATGAGACATGTTGGGAGGGAGCTTGAGGTTAATTAAAGATGAAGCACTTGGGTAAACAGTCCAGGCACCTGACCGTGTGCCCAGAGCTGTGCCAGGCCTGGGGCCAAAAACGTCAGTGAACACAGAAGGGAACTGCGGAGGACGGGCAGCGCCGGGCCCTGTGCCGGGGCTGAGTCTGAGCCCCTTCCTTGGCCTACAGGAACTCACTGCCCACGTAGATGGGACGAGCAGCTACGCCCTGCAGTGTCCTGGCCTGGCCCTGGCTTCAGGCAGACCCAGCCCTCGTCTCTGCCATCGCCCTCCTCTGGGCAGCCTGGGGACTCCGAAGTCCCCCTCGACCAAGTACGTGAGAGTTTAGAGAACAAGAGGCCGTGAGCTGATTAGACGGGCGCATGCCAAGAGCGAGCAGAGCCACTGTGTGCCAGGCACCCGGAGCCAAATGGAGCTCACGGATCCCTTTGGGTCAGGCTGCGGGTACCCTCAGCTCACTTAAGTCCCAGGAGAAGAGGCACACAGACAGGAATCGGCAGGGGCTGGGCACTGCAGCCCTCCCGTCCCAGGCCAGGGAATCAGCCTGCAGGAGCAGCCACTCAACCTCTCTTCCAGAATGCTCTGTGCACCTGGCCTCACCCAGTGGCCCTGCTCCTCGAAGGGCTTTGTGGACCTTCCTCGGGACTCTGCTGCTTGACCTCAAGGCCCACCGCCAAGCTGGTGAAGGCCTGGCAGCTCAGCCGTGGCCCAGCCCCCAGTCTCAGGAGCCCTGACCCTATGGCCAAGAGCCCTGAACAGCCTCGTCTCCTGGCCTCCCTCCAGTGGCCTGTCTGAGGTCCCTGCAGCAGGTAGGGGCAGCAAGAGCCCCGTCACCCAGGGCGGAGGTGGCAGAATCAGGCCGCCAGGGAGCCCCAAGGGCAGCTGAGGGCCCTGCGGCGCTGGGCCTGAGATGGGAATTGGAGACGTGTAGGGGCTTGTGCTGGCTGTGAGCACACCTGCCCTTCGCAGGGCTGGTGTTGGGTACTCAGTGGCCCTGGGGTAAGAACCGAAGTCCTCAGCCTGGACTTCTAGATCCTCCTTGGTCCATCTCTGCTGGCCTCGTCGGCCATGTCTCTCCTCTCTCCCACCTATGCCTGGCCAGATGGAATCGTGTTTCTAGAACAGACAGGACGCTCCATACCTGCTGCCCCCTAACCTGGAAACTCCCTTCTCATCCCCCTAGCTACTCATCCTTTGAGGATCAACCCGGATAGCACCTCTTCCGGGAAGCCTGTCAGATTTCCTTGTGTTTTTTCAGCATCTATTGCAATACCCACTGCCCAGAGCTGCGACTGTCTGATGGTGTGTCTGCTCCCCATCGGACTACGAGCAGCTGAGTGGCAGGGGTCACGTGACTTCACAGTTGTGCTCAACAGCTGTGTAGAGAGGCAAGAAAGCAGAGAGAGGGGGAGGAAGAGAGGAATGAAGGAAAGAAAGCAGAGGCAAAGCTTAGCTCTGCCAGAGGAGTCATTTCCACCAAGCAAGAGCTGTGGGAAGGTGGTGGTAAGGTGCCCGTCAGCAGAGGTGTGCGAGCAGGGCCGTGGGGCCCACGCCGCAGACGTGGGAGTAGAGTGGAGGTCTTGGAGGGGCTCTGGCGTAGTTGACTTCCTAGGTCCCTGATGGCTCTGTACTGCTCAGGTTCTTTGAACGTTGTTATTTTTACAAAAATCCGTCCAAGCAGCCAAAAAAATCACCCCCGCTGGCCGCCTAAGCGGGTACGGCTCAGGACTCAGTCCAGCCTCCCACTCTCCCGCCAGCCCCGCCAGCCCCGCCAGCCCCTCCCTGCTGCTCAACAAGCCAGCCAGGCTTGCCCGCTCCCCTCAAGCGGGCGGGGGCTTGGGGGACTTCGGCGGAGGGGGGGAGTCCTGAGAACAGAGGGATCCCCCCACCAGCCTTTTCCAGGCAGCAGCACCTCTCCCTAGCCTTTCCATACTGCTTCACTCTGCTCGGTGACCTTGGGCAAGTCCTGGCCCCTCTCTGGACCCCCAGTTCTCCATCTGTCAAACAGAGACCCCATTTCCTGCCTGGGCTGTCCGGGGCTGCGGGTAGGTAGGCCGTGTGCAATCCTGGGGCTCCATGGCTGTGAGGTGCGACCCCTCCTCAGGCTCACGTGTGGCTTTCCTCCCGGGACCCCCAGGCTGGCGTAGGGCTGGGAGTGTGCAGTAGGCCGAAGGGCGACAGAGTAGTGTCCCCTGATGGTCCCTTCTATCCCCCATCCTGCAGCAGGAATGAGTACAGGATCCAAGCCTCAGATGCTGCCAGTGAGCCGCCAGGGACCGACAGCACTCTGACATCTCGGTCCCTGGTGACAAGGACCGGCCCTGGCCAGAGGAGGGTTCGCCAGAGCCTTGGCCCTTACCTGAGCCTCACTGAGATCGCAGATGGCCCCCACCCCGACTCCCTGTGTGACACGAGCTTTGGATCTTACTGTATCTGGAAGGTATTCTCTGGTCTCCGCTGTGAATTCTCACCAAGAGTTCTTTAAGAGTATAATGGAAGACAAAGAAAGATGCTATTAATGTTATTTTGCCAAAAATATTTTTGTAGCATAATATATTAATAAAAGACACTATGGAGCCCGCGGCTTGGTGTGTTTGTGTGTGCGGAAGGCGTGCCTCTTGGGGGAGCTGGGAGGGGAACTGCCTTTGCTTCCAGGGCAGAGCTGCGGCAGGGGAGTGGAGCCACTGGAAGGCCTGTTTTCCAAGCAGAGAATCAGGCAGGATCTGGGAGTGCAGCTCGAGAGCAGCCCGGCGGCTGCAGAGGCCTCATACCAGGGAGGTGGGGATCACCCCACCAGGCGCCTGAGCTGCCCACAGGCGAGGGCAAGGGGCTGCCCGGGAGCTATAACAGGGCTCCTACCTGGGCCCGCCCTCCCTCCCACGCCAAGACCTGGAGATGTCCCGCATTGCTCTCCCAGGCCATCACTGGAGCCACTGCCACCTCCCCCTGTGCCCCGTCCAGCCCCCACCCCCTCTGCAGCCAAAGGGACCCCCATAGACGACAGAAGGGACAGTGTCCGCCGCCGGCTTTGAGACTTCCTCAGTGATCGGGGAGTGACACAGGGCTCCCTGAGACCTGCCCAGCCCGCTCATTGGTCTGCTGAACTCCTACAGCTCCTGCACAGCCCAGCACTGTTGGTTCCGAGATGCTGTGCAGGAGTCGTCCCTCCCCGCTGGGAGGGCCAACTGTCCCATCAGCCCCCTGTTAGGCCGGGACCGCAGGTGTGTGTCTCTGTCGCGTCAGCCCCACACCCAGCGGTTTGCATCCGCTGTAGACACACCATCCGAAGGGACTTGAAAATGTCCACGGAGGGGCCGGCGCCGCGGCTCACTAGGCTAATCCTCCGCCTAGCGGCGCCAGCACACCGGGTTCTAGTCCCGGTCGGGGCGCCGGATTCTGTCCCGGTTGCCCCTCTTCCAGGCCAGCTCTCTGCTGTGGCCAGGGAGTGCAGTGGAGGATGGCCCAGGTGCTTGGGCCCTGCACCCCATGGGAGACCAGGAAAAGCACCTGGCTCCTGGCTCCTGCCATCGGATCAGCACGGTGCACCAGCCGCAGCGCGCCGGCCGCGGCGGCCATTGGAGGGTGAACCAACGGCAAAGGAAGACCTTTCTCTCTGTCTCTCTCACTGTCCACTCTGCCTGTCAAAAAATAAAAATAAATAAATAAATAAATAAATAAATAAATAAATAAAAAAGAAAATGTCCACGGAGGAATGGGATTGAAGGGTAATGTGAATTTGCCGAGTGATTAGAAGCAGCCTCACGGATGGTGGGTGCGTGAGGAAGAATGGTGGAGGAGAGGACAGTGCGGGAGCTGCCTGGGGCCCGCACGGGGCGTCGGGGCTACAAGTCCCACGGGGCCGGCCTTTGTCCCTGGAACGCGGGGGAAGGAGAGCTGCAGTGGAAGAGCTCTGTTTCTAAAACCCCAGCCGTCTTCACCAGACCGCTCGTTGGCCCTGGAAGATGGGGTGTGTGGCTGCACCCCAGACGAAGGCTACCGGCAACATGGCAGCGGGGAGCTCCGGTCTTCTGAGCACCTGGAGGTGCCCATCGGTGGTCACAGGTATCAAATCACTTAATTCTCACAGCTGCTCTGCCTTGGCCCCATTTTACAGATGCAGTCACAGAGGCAGGGAGAGGCTAAGTGCTTTGACCATGTTTGCACAGCGTGCACGTGCTGCAGGCAGGACCGGAACCCAGGTAGAAAAGCACCCAACCCTTTCTCCTCACCTTCGTCCAGCCCCTCTGTGCTGCAGGCTGGGCCAGGCAGGCACCAGGCCCACAGGACCCAACTGGGGCTCCATGCTGCCAGCCCCTCCCACGTCCCAGGGCCACGCCCACAATGGGACAGAGTCCCGGAGCTGCAGCGAGGAAGCCTGGTCCTGCTTCCCACCCCGTCCAGGGCCGGGATTGCCTTCAGGACCTTGGGTTCTGCCCTCCAGCTGCCCAGAGGCCCAGTGACCTGCCCTGGGGGCCGCAGTCCTCTGGGTGCTCCCCAGTTGCTGACCTTCCTGGAGGAGAAGCTGCGACCCAGGAACAGGGTCTCGGGTACAGAGCGGCCAAGGAGCTCCCCTGAGCCCTGTGGCAGCGGGAGCCCCAGGAGCCCTGGCCCACCTCTGCTGCGCTGCCAGACGGAGTCCCTGCACCGAGCCGCTCCCTCTAAAGAGCCCGCTGTGGAGAAACAGGCCACCTCAGCTGAGAAGAGATCCCTGGGGCCAGGGGACCCCCATCCCATAAGCCACACCAGATGGGAGGCCCCTCTGCACAGCCACAGAGCCAGGAGCCCGGCCCAGGGGGCAGGGGGAGCTCAGGGAGGAGCTTTGGCTGAGTGAGGGGCGGGGCTTCCCAGACCCCACTGCTCATGGAGCTCTCTAATACAGGAGGTGTGTGGACAGCTGCGCGTCTAGGCTACAGGTAGATGGGAACAGGAAGCCCGGACTGCTCACCTGGGCTCCAGGAACTGAGGGCTGTGGGAGCTCCAGGGCTGGCTGAGCCGGGCAGGAGGCCCTTCCCTCCTCCCTCCCTTCCAGGCCTGCCAAAGCAGAGGGAGCCCTGTGGCCTGGCCTGCAGGATGGAATTCTGGAATTGGGAATTGGGGCAGGGCCGGCCGGGTGGAGCCCAGGGCGGGGGCTCCAGCTGCACTCACTGCCGCCAGCAGCAAGCCAGGCAGGCCGGGCCGCCACTGTTGTGGCATCGTAAAATGAAATTATTTTCAGAAAATATTCCTAAAATCATGTTTGATGTCGGTCGGCTCTGGGCTTGCCAAACAGTTCTTGTGTTTCCTATTTTCTTATTTTTCCATCTCTTCCTCCCTGATCCGTCACCAACAGAGAGCAATACAGCTTAAAACCAGAAGACGGGTGCTCCCAGGCCAGGACAGGCGGGCACGCAGACCCCCAGACCAGACACTGGGGTTGAGGTGGGCTGGGCGGGGAGCAGCAGGAGGAGACAGCAACAAGGGGGAAATACCTAGAGAGGTACAAGGGAAACACGTGCAGACTTCGAGGAGAATGGGGCACCAGAGTGACAGACAGATAGACACACAGGGTGGAGACAAAGAGGGAGACTGAACAAGGAAGTCGCCTGGAAGGGGCCTGGGCGGGGAGACAGAGAAACAGGCAAGAGGGGGTGGATGCAGGGAGAAGGGACTGCTTGGGGTCAGACTCAGCAGGTCCAGGCAGACAGTGCAGGCTGGGACCCAGGCTGAGTGGCCGCAACCGACTGGGCAAGGGGGATCCTCACCCAGGGACTCGTGACCCAGCTTCCCAGGAGGCCAGGCGCCTTGAGGTCAGGCTCTGGGACTCAGCCGGGCAGCCCTCCCCCTTGAGCCCCGACCTTGTCCCTTGCCCTCGCCCAGGCTCCACTCCTTCATCTCTGTAGCGGGGGCGATTAAAGCGTCCTGGCCCAGGTGGTGATGAGGTTTTCAAGTCATAGCAGATGTGAAAATGCCTTGCAGACCAAGGCCCCCGCCCCTGTTAGCTGTTACCGCAGCCGCCCCTGCAGGCAGCACAGGCCAGGCCCTGAAGCAGCAGCCGCCGCCGCCGCTGCCACTGCCGCTGGGGGCCTCCCAGCTGGGCTCAGGAGCAGGGGCTGTGGCCCACAGGCTGAGGCTTGGGGGACGCTGCCCAACAGGCAGCAGGGAGCCGCAGGAAACATGGAGGAGTGGCAGGGTGTAGCGTAAAAGCCTGATGTCCCCGGGCCAATCTCTACCTCCCCTCGAGTCTCAGTTTTCCCATTAAAAAATGGAAAAGGAGAGCCCCAACCCCAGAGTTACCATGAGGACCTAGGGTGAAGTGGGTGCACCTGTGCTTTGTAGAACCCGAGTGCTTGTGGTGCTGTGCTTGTGGTGGTGGCCATGATGAGGAGGAGGAAGGAAGGTAGTTACTGAGCCCCGCCCGCCCCTCTGTCCTATGCCTGCTCCATGAAGTCATGTGAAGGGCCAGGAGTGGAAAGGCCTTGACCACTACTGAGGGTTCCCCCAAGAAGGGTGGCCTCTGCTCAGCTGCCCTCGCTCGGCCCCTCTGCAGCAGCTCGCCCACCGGAGCCACACCCAAAGGCACACACCCTAGGTGCCTCCCTGGACCTAACAGGAATTTGGACTTGAAAGGCAGTGGCAGAAGGCCGGCGCTGTGGCATAGTGGGTGAAGCCGCCACCTGCAGTGCCGGCATCCCATATGGGCGCTTGTTTGAGTCCCGGCTGCCCCACTTCCCATCCAGCTCTCTGCTATGGCTTGAGAAAGCAGTAGAAGACGGCCCAAGTGCTTGGGCCCCTGCACCGGTATGGGAGACCTGGCAGAAGCTCCTGGCTCCTGGCTTCGGATCAGCACAGCTCCAGCCGTTGTGGCCATCTGGGAAGTGAACCAGCAGATGGAAGATCTCTCTCTCTCTCTCTCTCTCTCTGGCTCTCCGTAACTCTGCCTTTCAAATAAAATAAATAAATAAGAAAAGAAAAGAAAAGAAAAGAAGGAAAGGCAGTGGCTCGCCTGCCTGCTAGAACCCGCCACCAGGGGGCAGTGTTTGCTCGGCCTGGCCTGTGATAGTGGGCTCCCAACAGGTGATGAGGGAGGAGCGAGGCTGGGGGGGTGGGGGGGCTGGAGAGGCTGGGTCTCCACCTTGGGACTCAGGCCCAGCCTGAACAGACAGGATCGCCAAGAGGCGTCTCCCCAGGGCTCTCGGTGCCTTCAGGTGGAGGCAGAGCCTGAGTTTTGGACTCCCCTCTTCTGGCACACTGTGGCTCACCTAGACTCGGAGCCCTGGGCCGAAGTCTGGTTCCCCTGGGTTCCCAAAGCCTGCTGCTCCAAAACAGAGCCCTGTGCTCAGAGCCCGCTCATGTAGACACGGTATAAAAAACACATGCATGCTGCGAAGAGCCATCAGGAGCCGGCCTTGCCCTGGGCAGAGCTGGAGACACATCCTTCCCAGAAGCAGACACTGAGTGGCAAAAACAAAACACATGGAGCTCACCATTAGGCCAGGACACTTCCTCAAAGAGCAGGAATTAACAGGGGACGGTGCTGCTCCCTCCTTCCCTGGGATCCTACTTCCCTCGCCCTCTGCAGTCTGCCCAGGCGACCTCCCCAACCATGTGGCCCCTGCCCTCCCCTGGACACCACAATCCAGCCAGGTGGAACCACCCCGGCTCCCACCAGTCACCACGTCCATCTCTCGGCCCTTCTGTTCTTCGGGGCCTAGCTGAATTGCTACCTCCCCGTGGAAGCCGGCCCTGGGTCTGCCCCGCCTCACACCACACATGTCCCCGGCTCTGTAGGCATTCGATCTTGAGTTATGGATTTGGTGTACCTTACACCCTTAAACAGCTTTTGAAAACAAGGCCCATGTCTGCAGAATCTAGACTCGCTCATTGTTACATACCCTGAGTGAACAGTCTTAAAAATACAGGCATGTGCTTGATAAGTGCTGTCCAAGACTGTGTTCCCCACAAGCAGAACGGAAAGAAATGCCAACGGCCAGGCCCAGCACAGGTGGGAGCCTCCCGCCCTGACTCGGCTTCCAGAACACTTCTGAGTTAGTGCTTCCCACTGGGGGCTGTGTCACTGCTCAGGGGTGTTTGGGAAGCTTGTGGAGGGCTGGGCATTTCACACAGTTTGAGGAGAGAGGTTGTGGTCACAGGTCATTCATGTCTGGTGACCGGCAAAGAGCCCTAGAGGAAGAATTGTCTACCATCTTGCACAATTTGTCCAAGCTTTGCCAAACATTCACTAGGAGAGCAAAGCCCATTTGTGATTATCTGAGCCTGGAAGCTAAATCCTTTAACACAACACAAAGTATTTACTTGCAACGTTGTAATGTGCATGGGACCTCACAGGAATGCACGTGTGTTGACAGAAGACTGTGTTCTGTTCCTAACTTGACCGAGAGTTGTTTGCCATTTCCAAAAAGCCCCCGACTGACAATGGAGCGGCACACACAGGCACCCTGCACTTCAGCTGTCACACGTGGAGTGACTCACGGGTGCAAGCTTTGACGGCTGCGTTATGTTTGCAAGTGGTACTGTGCACGTTTGATGCCGATATGCCGAATGACACGTGGTGTTACTGTAAGCTACTTTCCTTGTATTTCTTCTTCCTGATAGCTGGGCCATTACATTAACATTTTTAAAGATTTATTTATTTATTTGAAAGTCAGAGTAACAGAGAGAGGGAGAGACAGAAATAGAGAGCTCTTCCGTCCATTGGTTCATTCCCAAAATGGCCATAACAGCTGGGACAGGGTCAGGCCAAAGCCAGCAGCCCAGAGCTTCTTCTGGGTCCCCCACATGGGTGCAGGGGGACCATCTTCTACCGCTTTCCCAGGCCACGGCAGAGAGCTGGATCAGAAGAGGAGCAGCTGGGACTAGAACTGTCGCCTGTATGGGATGCCAGCGCTGTAGGTGAAGGATTACCTGCTGTGCCACAGCACTGCCCCTCCCCATATTAACTTTAAAACTCCTCTGGTAGGTGTGCTCCATGATCCCTGAGTCTCACCTCAGTGCAGTCACTGTGAGACATCCGCAATACAATGAGACGTTGGATCGGGAAGGCTGAGAGCCGCTGACGCTTCCACTGTGGGAAAGGAAGCATCCTGAGCGGTCCTGCTTTCTTCCCAAGCCCTGCGTGGTTTCCTTAACAGAGCGGCAGCTGTCCAGGGTGGGAAGCAGCATGATGTGCTCAAAGGCAGGCGGCCCGGGCCCAGACCCGCTGTGGTCATGGATACAGCACATGTCCTCAACCCTCAACCCCCCAGCCTTCAGTCAGGGACCCCAAATGGCACAAATGGAGAGGTGTGGCCAACTCAGGCCCCACACTGGCTTCCAGCCCGCTCTGCCCCTGACTTCACAGGGAACATCACTGAGACGCAGGGGCCCCGTGTGACAGATGCAGGGATTGCGGTGGGTGATCTTTAATCCGCCTTCCAGCTTTGTCTGGAGCGAATTTCAGGGTCTTGCTCCACCCTCCCACCTTTGCATTTAACTGCCGGGCTTTGAAAGCCACCTCCTAGGAAAAAAAATATTTTCTTTGTATCAAATGCTCAAGCCTACCAACTAGCTGCTGCCTGGTGGCTGGAGCCTTTTTTTTTTTTTTTTAAGATTTATTTATTTATTTCAAAGGCAGCATGACAGAGAGGACAAGGGGAGGGAGAGAGAGAGAAGTTCTGTCCATTGGTTGACTCCCGCCTCTGCATGACTGCAACAGCCAGCGCTGGGCCAGGCTGAAGCTAGCAGCCAGGAGCTCCATCCTGGTCTCCCATCCCGGTGGCAGGGGCCCAGGTCCTTGGGCCAACTTTGCTGCTTTCCCAGGAGCATTAGCAGGAAGCTGGGAAGAATCAGAGCAGCCAGGACTGGAAGCAGCACTGTGATGGAGGACGCCAGCACTGCAGGCTGTGGCTTAACCCCCTGCACCACAATTCCAGCCCTTCGACTAGCTTTTAAGGCGACCGTCTGGGACAGGCATTTGGCACAATGGTTGGGTCCCTGCTTGGGCTATTCCCACCCCACATCCGAATACCTAGGTTCAAGTCTTGGCTCTGCTTCTGATTTCAGCTTCCTGCTAACGTATATCCTGAGAGGCAGGTGATGACTCAAATACTTGGGTGCCTGCCACCCATATGGGTGACCCAGATTGAATTCCCAGATCCTGACTTTTGCCTGGTCTAGCCCCAGCTGTTGCGGCATTTGGGGAGTGAACAAGCAGATGAAAGATTCTTCCCTCCCTCCCTTCCCCTCCCTCCCTCCCTCCCTCCCCTCCCCTCCCCTCTCCTGTCTTCTCCTCTCTCCCTCTCTCCCCCTCACCTCATTCTAATAAAATGAAAGTAAATTTGAAAGCGCATTTCCCCAGCACATGGGGAGGCGCTCCAGATCTGTGTTGGAAGCAGTTATGCCAAGCACACTGCAGTGAATGCCTCAGCACACCCAGGGTGCAAGGTTGGTTGTGGCGCAGAGAGAGCAGGCTTAGGGGGTATTTGCAACAGGAGGCAGGGAAAGCAGCCATGCAGGGTGGAGTGTGGACGGGACGGATCAGACAGAGCCTGCCAGGAGGACTTCCAAAATACACGGGGCCGGGGTGGAGGGGCTGGGAGCGTCTGGTGGCTCTGTGAGTGACAGAGCAGGAGGGTGTGGAGAGAGGACTCGGGGAGCGGGCTGGAGCCCCACAAAGCATAGGAGGTAGGAAGTGGCCTCCGGGCCAGTGGCCCTGAGGGAGTAAGGGCTCGGGGCTGCGCTTGGAGGCCCTACTGTGGATCTTGGATTTGATCAATGACTGCCATTTTATTCGAGAGGATGGAAACAACTCTTGTCCCTCTGGGATCTGGAGACTCCTAAGGAATGCAGGGGGTGGCAGCTGGGCCGAAGAAGTCAGGAGGCACGCAGGCCGAGCCAACTCTCCCAGCGGGCCCAGGCCCGTCTGCCAGAGCAGGAAAGAGAAACAAACAGAGACCGGCCGGATCCGGATCAGGCACCGAGCCCCCCGTTGGAGGACCCTCGCATCTCCATGCTGGGCCACGCACCCTCGCAGGCTCCCTGCTGGTGGCGTGGAGGCTGCGGAAGTCCCGCCCCCGGCGGATCCTCCACCACCCCTGCGAGCACCCGGATCCCATTCTCCCCAGGATGCAGGCCAGCAGCAGAGGTGCTCGGCCTGCGTGGTTTATGTTCTTTGTGCTCGCCGGAGCCGCTCCCTTCTGCTCCGAGAGAGCTGCCCAGCCTCCTGCTCTGGCTCCAATATAACACTTCCCTTTCAGCTTTCGAATTTCAAAGCAAACCTGAGGCTGACTGCAAACAGATGGATGGGGTCATAAAAATCCCCAAGCAGGGAGCAAAGAGGCTCAGGGTTCTGAAAGCGAGGCTCCTTTGGAAGGAGGCCTCCTGCACCCACGCTGGGTCGGTCTCTCCCTCGCAGGGCCCCTGCTCCCTCCTTGTGGCAAACACACGAAACATGTCTTTCTCACCTTCACTGCTCCGACTTCCACCAGGCCTGCGAGGCTCAGTTCCAGCCCCATATTCTCCAGGAAGACGTTTGTGACGTCCTCTTCCAGACCCTGCCCTTTCCCATCCTCCCGGCCTCTACTTCGAGCTCCTGCACCCGACATGGGTGGTGACCACATACATCCTGGGATTGTTGGCAAGCTTTGTACATGTTTCAACTTTCCAAACACATTCCATGTCGAAGTTCGGAAACTACCTTCCCTCTTGAACTGAACCAGTGTTGGACATCGAATAGATGCTGAATCAACACTCAGGAGATGCTTTTCATGCAAAATGCAACTTTATAAAATGTAAGTAACAGCACACAGGAAGTGGATGGAATAAATAGCACCTCTAGGAAGCTGCAGTGGGGACAGGTTATGATGCGACACAGGAAGCCTCATTCTACTGAACCGTGGGGTCGTGTTTCCAAGGTGCACTCCAGGAAGTGACTTCATTCAAAGAATCCCCATTATGCCCATAGAATACAAAAGAGTAATTCTTGGCAGAGTGAGCCAAGAGATAAAGAGTGAGCCAGTAGGGCCAGTGCTGTGGCGTAATGGATGGCGTCCACATCTCATGTGGGTGCCAGTTCAGGTCCCAGCTGCTCTGCTTCTGATCCAGCTCCCTGCCAGTGGCCTGGGAGGGCAGTGGAAGATGACCCAAGTCCTTGGGCCCCTGCACCAACGTGGGAGACCTGGAGGAGGATTCTGGCTCCTGGCTTTGGATTGGCCCAGCTCTGGCTGTTGTGGCCATTTGGGGAGTGAACCAGCAGATGGAAGGCTCTCTCTCTCTCTCTCTCCCCAACCCCCTCTGTAACTTTGCCTTTCAAATAAATAAATAAATCTTTTTTTTTTTTTTAAGAGTGAGCTGGTGAGGGAGGCAGATGAGTGGTAGAACACACAAGTCTAGAATCAGACAGGCCTAGAGTCAAGCCCCCATCCTGCTACTGATAACCTGTTTGACCTGGCGCAAGTGACTCAACCTCTCTGAGTTGTCATCTGTAAATGGGGATGATGCTAGTATCTGTCCTGCAGGAAGTAAGAGCCCGATGCTCAGCATGGACTAAGTGCCACTGCCCAGGGGCACCCTGCAGGCCAGGGGAGTGACAGGAGAGGCTGTGCCTGGACCAGCAAGGAGAGCCAACACCCAGTGGGGCAAGCAGAAGCTGTGCCTGGACCAGCTAAGGGAGCCGACACCAGTGCAGCAGGGAGGAGGAGAGGAAAGAGGCAGCGTTCGAACCTCACCCATGAAGGGTCCTTCCCTGGGGGAGGGGCGGGGTAGCCTCCAGTGAGGATAAGAGGTCTGGAGTTACCCTGAATTCAGTGAGAAACTTCCAGGAATTATCAATCCACAGAAAGGAGCCTCTTCCAGGAGCTGAGAGTGACGAGAAAGGCGGTGGGACCCCGGGAGAGGCCCTCGGGGTGGGGAGGGTCTGCCATGGGCCCCACTGAAGGGCTGGCTGGAAGAAAAGTGAAGTTCTTTCCTCTTAGTACCTCGCAGAGTTCCAGCAGATCAATCGGCAGGTGACATTTGGACAGCAGGCCACTGGCAGGGGGCGCAGGGAAAGGCTCCTGGAGTGAGCATTCTCTCCGGGAGACCCCTCTGAGAACACACTGATGCAACACGCCACAGCAACTGCCCGTAATCAAGGTCGTGTTAGCCACACGGTCAGCTGGGCAGCATTTTCAGTTCATCCACAAGCTCCCGGCTCCTCCTTACGGCGACACGTTATAGCAACAGACTGCACATGAGACCTTAGGAGTGGCTTCACCAATCTCGTCATTGTAAAAATTAAAATAAAAATAAGAAAGAAAAGGAGCCGGGAGGGTAGGAGTGAGGGGGAGGGGGGAGGGGAGGGTGGGAAGTATCATTATCTTCTTTAAAACTATATATGAGGGCCGGCACCGTGGCTCACTTGGTTAAACCTCCGCCTGTGGCGCTGGCATCCCATTTGGGTGCCGGTTCTAGTCCCAGTTGCTCCTCTTCCAGTCCAGCTCTCTGCTGTGGCCTGGGAGGGCAGTGGAGGATGGCCCAAGTGCTCGGGTCCCTGCACCCGCGTGGGAGACCTGGCTCCTGGCTTTGGATCGATGTAGCTCTGGCCGTAGTGGCCATTTGAGGGGTGAACCATCGGATGGAGGACCTTTCTCTCTGTCTCTCTCTCTCACTAACTCTAGCTGTCAAGAAAAAAAACTATATATGAAATACATGAAATTTGTTCCTTTTATACAAACAAAAACAGTAAAGAAAAATCACTTCTCATTGGCTTAAATAAGATCTGCATTCACAAACAGCGTTCAAGCTCTCATCTCACACAGCCATGGCCAGCAACAAACATCCATTAATACCCAGTGTCTTAAGAGCTCTCCTAACATCTCGCTCGCAGGCCACCAGGGACGCCGAGAAGTCGGTGCTGCTGGCCCTCTTTTACGGACACGGACACTGAGGTTTTGCAAGACAAGAGTGACTTCCCCACACTGCACAGGCAGGCAGTGGCTGCAGGCATGCGCACAGAGAGCCGGAAGACCGCGTGTGCTTTCCCAGCTACTCTAAGCCAGGCACTGGCACGGCCCAGCCTCTCCCTTGTGGAGCCCAAGCTGCCCTGTACCAGTCATCCCGGCTCGTGGCTCCCAGCCTGACCCTGCCCTCCTCAGATCCCTATCACAGCGCCTCCTGCCTCCTCTTCCCGCACATGTCTGTCCACTCGACCCACGGGATGGCACGTGCAGGTGGCCAAGATCTTGCCTAAATGGCATCTTCCCTAGGCATGCTCCCTCCCTTAGTGCCTCGGGCACTCCATAACACTGAACACTCTCCCCAGTCCCTTAACAGCCCCCCTCCCCTGACACCCAGCCACCACTGGAACCCCTGCACTTGGACATCAGAAGGCATCTCCAACTCAGCATATTCAAAGCCCAGCTTGGGATGTCTGCCCCCACATCCCCAGCACCATGTCCCTGCAATGGTGCCCCCACACACAGGGTCCTTCCGAGCACACGTCCCCTGTGCTCTGTCCATCCTGATGATTCAACTGTCAGAGCACACCCAGAAATGGACCTCTCATCCCTACTGCGGCTGCCCTGAGCCAGCCACCCTCTCTTGCCAGCCTCCCATCCAGGTCCCCATGGCCCAGGTCACCACCCACCCTCCACCTGCACACCACAAGGCCATGTGCTCCTTCATGGTGGAAATCACAGCCTGTACTTTTCCTGCTCAGGGAACCCCAGACTTAGAGTGAAATCACCAGTCCCACCAGTGCCCTGGTCATCCCTCTGATACCACCCACTCCACCCCTCTCCATGCTCAACCTCTATCAATCACCCTGGTCTCCATATGACTCCCAACCATCCCAGAGTCTTTCTGTGTTAGGATTTCACACGCATTGTTCCTTCTACCCCAAATACTCTTCCAGCTGTTGGGGGGCCTTTGTGGGAGTGAACCAGCAGATGGAATCAATCTCTCTCTCTTTCTCTCTCTCTCTCTCTCTCTCTCCCCCTCCCTCCCTCCCTCTCGCTCTCCCTCTCCCTCTCCCTTCCTCCACCAACTTTTCAAATAAATTAAAATTAATTGATTTTAAAAAGACCTCTGCAAGCTACAACGTTTTCAGAGACATCATTGTTATGTATTGAGAAAAATAATAAAGTGGTCAAATAATTAACATCTGTGCTTCCATCCAACTCCAGAATAAAGAACCCAGCTCATGTCACTTCCTAAGCCAGTTGCTGGTGCTGGTCGTGGAGCTGCTGAGCCCAGTGTTTGGCAACATCATTCCAGAGAGACCCCGCCAGCTCGCCTGCCTCTTGGCAGCACAGACCAGGCTCTGCTAAGTGCTCCCTGCAGCTCAGCAAGGACAGTTCTCACCTGCCAACTGCTTCCCCTTAAAAGAAAGCCTTGAGAAAATTTGCATTTTGTCTCTTAGATGTAGATATGAATTTCAGAAATTAGAATTTGTTTTTTTAAATCTCAGATGACGCCACCCTCCCCTTCAGTAAACGGGGAGTCCGAGAAGAGTGACAGCACCTGGTGCATCTCTGCAGTCGGCACAGGACCTGTCCCGTACCCATCAGTGACGCACGCCCCCGGCTAGCAGCTCACAGCAACAGGCATGGTTGTGCTCAGGAGCTGCCTGGCTGTTCCCGGTGCAGCGGTGCACCGGGACGCACGCTGAGAGCTGCTGAGTGCCCCCAGCTGCACTGGGCTCAGGTCTGGCCCAGCTGTGTTCCTCCTGGGACAGGCCGAAGGCGCAACGCCTTTCTTTTTAAAGATTTTTATTTATTTATTTAAGAGGTAGAGTTACAGACAGTGAGAGGGAGAGACAGAGAGAAAGGTCTTCCGTCTGTTGGTTCACTTCCCAGTTGCCCGCAACAGCCGGAGCTGTGCCAATCCGAAGCCAGGAGCCAGGAGCTTCTTCTGGGTCTGCCATGTGCATGCAGGGGCCCAAGGACTTGAGCCATCTTCTACTGCTATCCCAGGCCACAGCAGAGAGCTGGATTGGAAGAGGAATAGCCAGGACTAGAACCAGCGCCCATATGCGATGCTGGCGCCGCAGACGGAGGATTAGCCTGCTGTGCCTTTCTGAGCACGTGTTTCTAGCGGCAATCATGAAAACACAGCTCCTTTAAGGACTCTGCTGGCCGAGCCCAGCATCATCAGGAACGCACAAGGCAAGAGTGAGGATGCGCAGCCCTGGTAGAGTGGTGCGAAGGCCGGGACCACCACTGAGACTACAGCAGGACCCAGTCAATATCGACTAAATGGGGGAGCGTGTGAAATCCCTGCTCTGCTGCTCCCGCCTAACATCTTAAGGCTCCCTGTGGAATGTCTCTGAGACTCAGTTTCCCTTTCTTTAAAGTGGGGAAGGAATGCTTTCCAACAGTAAAGCAGCTCGCCCTGAGCCACCAGTGGAAACAGGATTGAGCCTGTTAGACCTCTCTCCATCCCTCCACAGGGCTCCCTCAGCTTCCTGCTGCTCCACGCTGGGCTCCAGGCTCTCTCCGCACGCACTTCTGCAGGGGGTCAGGCCGAGGACTTCTCTCAACAACTGTCCCCAGCCCCGCCCCGCCCCGCCAGATCCTGAGCCACCCTACACAAGCATCCTGCAGTCCTCTAGAGCCTACAAGCACAGTCCTCTCCTTGATCCGCATCCCCGCCCAGCTGCCAGGTACTTTCACGGCTGCCCTTCTGCTGCAGCCGGAGCTCACGGCCATGAGCATCCGAAGTCAGCTCTGGCTGGTTTCAGCAAAAATGGAACTGATTAAAAGGATATTGAAACATATGTCCATACAAAGACCATTCCACAGACGTTTGTAACAGCTTCACTCACAGTAGCCAGAGACGGGACACCGCTCTGTTCACCAACAGGGCCGGGGACGGCCACACTTGTGGTATATCAGGTAGGGCAATGCCCTCCTCAGGGGCAAGAAGGAAAGCCCTCTCCTACAAACACGCCCCCTGCAGGTGAGCCAGCACCTGCACAGACGGAGCTCAGCATCAGCGAGCGGGCGGAAAGAGGCCAGGGAAGAGATGTTTGAGTTTCCCTGAAAGTCCAAGCTTCTCACCCACCCAACACCTGTGCTCAGATGCCTCGAGGATGGCAAGTCCACGCCTCTCTTCCGCCGTGAGACCCAGTTACTACACCCGCAGCCTACATTAGACGGCCTGGGTTGGAGTCCCAGCTGACATTTCCAGCTTCCTACAAATGTGCAACCTGCGAGATATAGGTCAGGGCTCAAGTACTTGAGTCCCTGCCCCCCACATTGAGTTCGGGGCTTCTGGCCTCTGCCCAGCACTGGCTACTGTGGGCATTTGGGGAGTGAAGGAGTGGATGGGAATTTCTCTCTCTCTCTCTCTCTCTCTCGCTCTCGCTCTCGCTCTCCCTATCGCTATCTCCGTATCATCTCTATCTCTTCCTGCCTCTAGCAAATACATAAAAATTTAAAACAAAGCAAAAGCCCTCTGAAACAGGAAAACTAATCGATAAACCTAGAAACAAGTGCTTCAGTGGAGTCAGAGATGGGAGAGGAAATGGTGAAAGGCACAGGTAACTTTGAGGGTGACAGGCATGTTATGCACCTTAATATGAACTTGAGCTGCTCCTCAATAAGATCCGTTACAGAAGCGGCAGATACACCAGGCCTGGCCGGGAGGCAGGTGCGTGAGCACTGGGCTGGCTCACAGGACTGGCAGCAGCTTGGGAGATGGGCCAGGGATTACATGTTCACCTCCATCATCACTCCCCGAGCTCCTGTGCCACGGCGAGCCCTGCACCGGCCACCACCTCTGCTGCCCTGCCAGCCAGGAGAGCTCCCTTCCACAGCCACCCTCGCTGCAGGACACGTCTCCAGATCTAGCTCCCCACCCCACATCTGGGGTGAGGCTCCTGTCTGCCAGGCCCTGCCCTGAGCTCACTCGGCACAGGCCAGCTGGGAAGACAAGTATCTGGCACCTTCCTGATGTGTAGCGGTCAGCAGGCTCTGCTTCTCAGCAAGACCCAGCAGCAGGGCAGTCTGCAAACTGGGGAGATGTTGTAGCAATCAGGCCCCGGAAACGAATGGCAGGTGTCTGATCCACGGGGTTGTCCACACCGGCTACTTCCGTCCCGTCTCCGAGTCCCTTTCTCCACTGTAGGCTGGCTAAGCCATCTCTGCCACTCGGCCACACATGGCTTGCTAAGATCACAGTGGCCTCCCTGTCACTTAATCTAGGTGCCCCTGCTGGCCAGTCCCTCTTCTGCAGGCTTCCGTGACACCGGCCCCTCGGGAATTCCCTTCTACCCATCCTGTGTTGGCGACTGTGCCCACCGCCTTTCTCTCCCAGGCCTTAGGTGCTGAGCTCTGCGTGGCTCAGCCCCCGGCCTCGGCGCCTCTCCCCCAGTCCCATCTCCCACTGGTGGCTCTGATTTGTCCTCTGGTCAGGGCCTCTTCTCCAAGCTTCAGACCCATCTGGCACCGGCACTAAGCTGGCTCTAGGGCAGTAAGCCGACCCGTCTCTCCCAGCCTGAGGCAGCAAAGAGGAAGACTGGGAATCACACAGAGGGAGATGAGCAGAGCGCGTCAGTAGTCGGCTAACGTGGCTGTGTGACTGTGTGGCCACCACCCTGCTTCTTACAACTGCCCCCAGGCAAGTGGGTGGGGCAGTGAGGTGAGCATGGCTCAGCGGAGCGAACCCTGCAGGCCCCGGGGTTGGCCTGTTGAGCCCCAAGAATGGGAACAGTGAGGGTTCAAGGGTCCTGGCCCCCACGGCCTCTCCACATGGAAGGGGAGCGGAGGGGAACTTGACCACCCTCCAGGTCAGGAGAGGGAGAGGGCAGCCAGGCTGCACCTGTCCACTGTATTCTCAGGGGCTTCCCAGCCTGGGTGCCCCTGTTTTGTGACTCAAGAAAGGAAGAGCAGAGAGAAAATGGTTGTCCCACAAAGGTACCCCAAGTCACATTCACGACCTTCCTCTTCCAAGACCTGCACGGCGGCACCGACACCCCTCCATGTGTCCAAGTCCAGAGGCCAGCGAGAGGGACGGCCCTCAGCGCGGGAGACACACATAGTCCCCGTCCGTGTCCACATTCAGCTGACGAGGCTGCATGGGCCACACGGGATCTCTCATCCCGCCCTCTCCCTGCCCCCACCCCCAAGCTGACCCTGATGCTCCTTTCTGTTCCTCCACCATGCCTGTCTCTTCTCCTCACAGCCTCTGCACCTGCTCGTCTCTCTCCCCTGCTCCTCTCCTGGCTACCTTCACCTCTGCCTCAGGGACCTTCCACTGGGCAAACCGCTCACTTCCTCCACTGCCAGCCCCCAGCCTCTAGGCTGAGTGGATGCCACTGTCTGCTCACTTGGGGGTTAGCTGATGTCGGCCCCTCTTGCTTTCCATAAGCCACACGACCCCAGGGATGGGCTGCCCAGCCAGGATTTTATCTGCCATGGCCAGGGCAAGGTGGGCCTTCAGCAATGCTTATTGGGTGACGGAAGGAGTGAGCCCTCAGCTAACTTTGTGGCTTCAGGACCAAGCACAGCCTGAGGCACCCTCTCTCTGTTTCTCTCTCTCTCTCTCTCTCTCTCTCTCTCTCTCTCTCTCTCTCTCTCTCCAATCCTTTCTGCTCACCTCCTTCCTCTGTTCCTCCCAGATACCTAACAACTTTGCCCCAGATTCCTCAACTCAAAACTTTTGCGCCCACAGCGCCACCTAGAGTCTGTCTGTGAGATGGGCCAAGCCCGCAGCAGGTGGCAGCTTCCCAGACCGGTCTTGCTGGAGTCTGCCTTGGCCTGCCTGCTCCACCCCATGTTCTGGGCACATCTCCGGGTCTTCAGCCCTCATTTTCCTGGCTTCGAAACATCACCATCTCCAAAGTACCCCAAGTGCCTGGTGGGGACGGAAGCAGAAAGCAGGGCAGGAAGAAGCACGGATGTGCAACAATGGTGCCTTCCCCTAACACTTGCTCTGCCTCTCCAGCTGTTTCTCTCTACTCAGCTTGTGCTAATGCACTCGGTTGATATTACCACGGAGCGAATGCAACAATACAATAGTATTTAAGGCCCCACGCGTGTTGAGAGGAACTCACAGTTGCGGAAGAAGCCGTATGAAAGGAAGCAAGTCTTTTTCCGTATTTCAACCAGTATTTCTCTTTCTCTAAAGTGGCAGGTTTTACTCTGGAAGCTTGGACCAAGCATCTTCACACTCGCCCTCCTAATTCCACCGCTGGTCCGAGACTCGCACATAAGGACGCCCAGGGCGGCATCCGCGCAACAGCGCATGCGTGAACACAAAGCGCCCAACAACAGAAGCCTGGCGGGGGAAAGGAGACGCAGCCCGAGTGCTGGGCAGCTACTAGAAATAACCACACACAGCTTGATCCTAATTGAGGACTTGCTTGCAAGCTAGTTTGGAGCAGAAAGACAGTTTATAATCTATGTACGAAGTGTTGTCTCGACCACGTAAAATGAAAATACACATGTGGGAACATTAAGAGAGAACCCTCTCACTGATCCTTAATGATTTACTTTCCCTTTTCCAGTTCTTAGCATCATTAGACTGTGTTTGATTTCTATTTACAATTCAATATCGGAATAAATGTAAAACTTTCTAGAATACTCTGAAGGAAATTTGAGGCACATCAAGGACAATTCTGAATTAAAATGGTTCCTTGAACATTTGGTAAAACTCTTCATCAGGGCTGTCTCTGCGCCATCTCCTCTCCGCAGAGAGCCCACGGCCGGCTGCAGCCTCTGAGATCCAAGGGCGAGAGGCCCGAGTGTGTGCCCCTGGCCCGGAGGCTCAGCCAGCATCTGCAGGTGCTTGGGAATGTAGCTGGGTGCTGCAGCAGGGATCCCGTCTCAGCCCCCATGCCCGCCACAGAGCATCGCGGGCTGCTGAGAGGAGCAAGAGCGTGAGGGCTGCCGCTGCAGACGGCCCCCAGCCCCTCCGCCACCTTGACACTCACAGAGCAATCCCTTGGGTTGAGGTTGGGTAATTACAGCCCCGGGCACACGGTGGGGGACTTAGTTAAACACTGGCTGAATCTGAGTCCTTCTCTGCCAGGAGCCTGCACGGATGCTCATTGGCTCTGCACAGCAGCCCCAGCGGGAAGAGGGCGTGACTGTGCCCATTTTACAGAGAAAGGACGGAACACGTGGGGGTGGAGCGGTTTGTTAAAGGGCGCCCTCTGGAAAGTTCCCAGCTGAGATGCCACACCTGTTTGCTCCAAGCTCAGCATCCTCTGTCCTGACAGAGAGTAGATGAGACATGACTTGGACCTGAACTTGGACTTGACCCAAGTGTCTTCCCCACTGATTCACCCTGGGACTTTGAGTGACAACCTATGTTGAGCCTTAGTTTCCTCATCTGTGCCTTGCAGAATTACTGTGGGTGTTAAACAGATCATTCTGGGGGCCGGCGCTGTGGCCTAGAGGGTAAAGCCATCGCCTGCAGTGCCGACATCCCACATGGGTGCCGGTTCAAGTCCCAGATGCGCCACTTCTGATCCAGCTCCCTGCTATGGCCTAGAAAAGCAGTAGAAAATGGCCCCAAGTCCTTGGGCCCCTGCACCTGCATGAGAGACCTGGAAGAAGCTCCTGGCTCCTGGCTTCAGATCGGCGCAGCTCTGGCCGTTACGGCCAATTAGGGAATGAACCAGCGGATGGAAGACCTCTCTCTCTCTCTCTCTCTGCCTTTCCTCTCTCTATGTAACTCTGACTTTCAAATAAATAAATAAATCTTAAAAAACACCAGATCATTCCGCTCGTCAGACGTGTGTTCTGGAGCTGCGAGAGTCGACAGCTCTGCCCCAAGGCCTTCTCTCTGCCGGGAGACAACGTCATTCACCACACTCGGCTGATAGGCAGGGGGCTTCCAGAGCAGAAGGGGCTCACAAGGTCCAGAACGTCCGGGAGGGCTTCACGGAGGAAGTGACCTGCAAGCTGGGTCCTCAGACACGAGCAGGAGGTCAGCAGGCAGTGGGGTCAAGAAGGGCATTCCTACGAGGGACCTGGTGCTTAGTAGAAGGAGCCTCCTAAGGTCACTGCTGCTGACCTTTGGATTGAGAGGAGAACACCCAGTTGTCCCAGGCAGGGGAGAGCGGCACTACAGGAGATCGCAGTTCTAGCTGGCATGTGAGGGTTTCTTGGTGTTTAAGGATGGGTGAGGAGGGAGCGTGCTGTGAAGGAGCCAGCTGAGCGGGCCAGGCAGCAAGCCTGAGGCTGAACAACGAATGGTCCCAGGCGGGCAGGAGGGGCCTGGATCCCAGCAGAGGGGCTGCGGGTGGCACGGGGAGGGGCGCCCCCTTCAGCTCACAGGAGGGAATGCAGGTGTCGGTGCGGATTTGGGGGCAGGAGGCCACTTCCTGGACCCTCCAGCGGAAACCTCAGCATCTGGACCTTGGGCAGCCCTGGAACCAGGACTCACTCTGCTCTCTCGTCTTACCCGGCACAGCGTGTTCAGACAATCTACTTCTGGAACTATCTCCCCACTAGACTGAGATTCCCTGGGAACAGAAATAATACCTGGTTCACCTCCGGATCTCCAGCACCAGTCCAGTTGGCTCCAGTCCTAGCCAATGCAGTAAAGTAGACCAGAAAACCCAAAAAAATGAAGAGATGAGAATCAACCAAGAGACTGAGAGTAGTAACTCAACTGGATAGAAAATAAGTAGCTCGAATATATACACATATCATTTGTTCAGAGCCTACAGCGTGACAGGAACAAAACTTACAATAACAACAATAAAGGCAAAATATTAAGGAATAATAACCAGAAATGCGCATGATCTATGTGAAGAAAACTTTAAAGCACTCCTGAGAGACATAAAAACATACTGGAACAAAGGGGAATGATCCCGAAGGGGAAGACACAGCGTCATAAAGATGTCGATTCCCTCTGGGTTAATATAAAATTTAATGCAATCCCAATGGAAAGATCAACAGTGGGTTTTTTTTTTTTTTTTGAACTGAGTAAGTCCATTCTAAAGTTTATATGGCAATGTAAGTATGCAATACTATTCCAGAAAAGTCTAAAAAGGAAGAGTAACGAGGGATGGCCAACCGTATAGTTAAAACAACATTTCTAAAGCCACATTTATTAAAACAATATGGCGCTGGCACACAAACAGAGCACCAGGATGGAGGGAAAAATCCAGCAAGAGTCTAAACTGCCAGCTAGGATGTGTGTATCCTGAAGGTGGCATCGAGAAAGGGGTGGGGCGGGGGGGGATGAAGCTCTCAATAAACAGCATGGAAACAGCAAGCAGTCCCTGCAGCCAATTAAAGCCGAGTGCAGCCTCACATCTTACCACAGGACAAGTTCCAAAAGGATCAAAGACTTGAGTGCGAGAACGCTCGGAAGAAGCACAGGGAAGGATTTCATAACTTCAGAGAAAAGGTGACCTTTCTAAACACAACAAAACTGAGACGGCACACGGGGGGTGGGGGAGGGAGCTGATAAATTTGACTATAAAAGACTATAAATTTTCTTCAGTGGGAAAAACACTCAATAAAAGTATCAGCAGAATTTTTTTTGGAACTTCACAAAGTCTTGCTAAAGTTCATATGGAAAAGCAAACATGCAAAAACTATTTATAAGGGAGTTGAAGAGCAGATTATGAACTGGGAAAAAATACTTCCAACTCATAACACAGGCAAAGTAAATTTCCTTCAAAAGGTAAACTCTGAAAATCAATTAAAAAGATCCACATCTTACCCCCACCTCCCCAGATAGACAAAGGATTTAAAACACACCATTTGCAGAAACACAAGCAGCTCTGAACTATCCAGAAAGACGCGCATGATTACAACAGGAAGGCAAATTAAGACCTCAGTCGGATCTATGTTGCACCGACCAGGCTGGCTGTGATGAAAAACTTCAGTACTGTGCCCTGTCGGCAAGGATTTGTAGAGGCCACCTGCCTCCCACGCCCACAGAAGTGTCCCCTGGACGGCAATTCTGCAACATCAAACCCATGTGCACACACGGTGTCCCAGCAGCCCCAGGGCCAGGAATTCACCCTTGCAGAGAGCACCTGTGTGCAGTGATGGCCATATAAGACTTCCCGGTGGTCGCGTTGTCTGTAATGGTGGAGCATTAGCGTCGGTCAATGGCAGAGAGGCACATACGCTAAGAAACCCTCACCAGCGCCACGCCTGCAACTGCTCATGAGGTGCGCGGGACCGATCCTCTTGCTGCGCCAGGAGCGGGAACACGTGCGCTGCACAGCACATGTGGTGTGCTTTCACTTAGGTTTCTTAAAACGAGTGGGGGAGACCACATGTGCACATGCATCCGACAGTGCATAAAATAGCTCAGCAAAGGGGCACAAGATGCCGGTGGCCTTGGACCCTCTGGGGGCAGTGGCTGGGCGGCAGGACACAGCAGTGGGCAACGGGGCTTTTCAATATATGGTGCGTCCTTTAAAACTTCTCTGAAGTCATGAGAATGTATCCCAGTTTTAAAACAAGTAAAAAAGAATTAAAAAAAAAAAAGAGCAAGCTATGTGTGACTTCTGCCCTGGGAGCAGAATATCCACTTGTCTCGGGCAACCACAGAACAGGCCACTTGGTGGCATCGCATATAGCAAGTGCCCTCCAGTCCCCTTCTGGGAACATCTACAGAGTTGAAGTAGGTATTAGCACATGTAAATTATCACATGTGGTTGTGTTCGGTGATGTATTTCTATAGATTTTTATTACCGCCTTAAAAGTGAAAGGACACAAAACATGCTATTCTTTGCTCTGGCTGTGTTAAATGCCATCCTGCTCGTGTGTGTGTGTGTGTGTGTGTGTGTGCGTTATTTAACAGTAGTTCACCAAATAGTCTAAGCTAGAAGGTAGAAAGCTATCCGGACACAATACCTAGAGGACTAGTGCTAGCAAATGGCAGGGCTGCATGGGACACAGTTCACCCGGAGCTTGAGTGTGCATGTCCCTCCCGTGTCACCTGGGCCTAAGTAGCTTGAACTTGGGAAATGTGCCGACTGGAGTTCAATTGTTGATATCCATTGTCTTGGGCCCATCCTGAGGACAAGCAGGTGGGCATTTCTAGCGTTAATCATCCAGGCCAGCCGTCGGTCCTAACACCGGGGAGAGTGGACCAGTGTCCACCAGACTGGGAATGAGAGCAAACTCATTTTTATCCACCCTTAGGGAACTAGTGCAAATTTCTGACACAGACATGCTGGGGGGAGTCTGGGCAGGGGCAGGGGCGAGTCGGGCGGGACCCAGGCTCTCTCTAGAGGTGGACTGGGAGGTAGGCAGGGAATGCTTTAAAAGTGATCTTAGAATGGACTCACCCACCAGGGCTGCAAGAGAAAGCACAGAGAGTATAGCTATATTATCCTCGACTGATTACTCTTCCATCGTTCCCGACCGTTTCCATCAAACAAATGGGGGGGGGCTCCCCACGCTTCTATCCTTGAGGAACGTTGGGAGTGAGCTGTAGGGGGGGGCGGCACCCATGGCTCCGCCCACACGGGTAAGAGCTGTGCATCGTGGCAGAGCGGCCACCTGTGGGCAGCACAGCAGGAGACCCTGCGGAAGAGCTGGGCCAGGGCAGCAGGGCCAGATTTTCTCTCCCAGCACCCAGGCCTGGCAGCCGTGCCATTTTCTGCAGAAAAGAACAGGAATCTGGTGGGAGGGCGGTGCGCCTGCGCCTCGGAGAGCAAAGCAGAGGGTGAGCGCGGCTGCTGCCAGAAAGCAGGGTTCTCTAGCGGTTGCCAGGGCCGCGTGTTTCCAAAGCGGCCAGCGGCGTGAGGTGCCTTAGTGCCTTCCACCAGCCAAGCTGTGATCACGGGGACAAAGCAGAGAGGCAGGGGAGGAACCACCTGGCTCATAAGGAGGAGGCAAGTTCCCGCGAAGCTGTGCCTCCATGACACTCCCCCGGAAAGTGAACACGGAGCAGACAAAAAGGTGGCTGTAATTAGAAGGTAAACATAATAAGATCTATTCACTTTTATTATTTCAATAAGCCCGGGAATGTTTACACAGCCTATTTTATTTTTTCTAGTGAATGTCAGTCTTCATAAAACACTGTCGTGTATCTGTTTCTAGCTATGGAGACGGGACAGGAAAACCACAGGGAACCACGCGCAAGCCACCACGTCATGGAAAAGGTAAGAAGCACGTTGAGAACCTAAAGGCCTGGGCGGGGAGGCGGGCAGTCAGGTGGAAGATGAGCCCCGGGGGACCTGGCCCAGCAGGCCCTGGGCCCTGGAATCGAGTAGGGCATGCATTCCTCCCGGGGCTTCTCAGTGATGAATCACCGGACTGCTTTAGGGGGGAGGAAAAACAGGCAGCCCAGTCCCTCACCTCTCATGAAACCTCCAGATGACCCCACTAATGATAAGAAAACAAGAAGTATCTGAAGTCTCAAACACTGCTCGCAGACCCCATCCGTATGTCGCAGCGACAGCACAGTGGGTTATGTAACACTGGCAGGGTGAGACTTGCACTGTAGAACATTTTGGGGGAGACAGAAGCAGGTTGCAACACAGCTGCTGGACACGGTGTGAAAGACCCGCACTTACAAACTGGACTATTGCAGCAAGTGAGAACTAAGCCCCAAAAGGCAGCCTGTTCTGTCAGCCGCTGGCTCTGTCTTGAAACTCCTGGGAGAAGCAACCACAGCCCATGCCCAGTCAAGAATCAATGGTGGGGGGCAGCGTTGAGGTGCAGTGGCTGAAGTCACTGCTGGCAAAGCTGGCATCCCATGAAAGAGTTCTGGTTCGAGTCCAGCTGCTCCACTTCAAATCCGGCTTCCTGCTAATGTGCCTGGGAAAGCAGCCAAAGGTGGCCTAAGTACTTGGGCTCTTGCCCCCATGGGGGAGAGAGGAGTACCTGGCTCCTGGCTTCAGCCTGGCCCAGCCCTGGCCATTGCAGTCATTTGGGGAGTGAACCAGAAGAGGGACTATATCTGTCTCCCCCTCTTTCTCTCTGTCACTCTGCCTTTCAAATAAATACATAAATCTAAAAGAGAGAAAGAAAAGAAAAGGAGAGAGAAACAGTTGGTGACCCAAATCCTGGTCTGAGTCCGTATTATTTTTCAATTTGAAGGTTATTGCACCCTAGCCAGGTATCAAAATCCATATCTAAATATCTATTAAGAGTGGCTGGCTCTGTGATGCAGCAGATAAAGCTGCTGCCTTTAGTGCCTGAATCCCAAATGGGTGCCAGTTCGAGTCCCCACTGCTCCACTTCTGATCCAGCTCCCTGCTAATGTGCTTGGAAGAGCAGTGGAGGGTGGCCTGGGTGCCTGGGCCCCTGCACCCATGTGGGAGACCTAAAAGAAGCTCCTGGCTCCTGGCTTCAGCCTGGCTCAGCCCCAGCCATTGTGGCCATTTGAGGAGTGAACCAGTGGGTGGAAGATTCTCTCCGTAACTCCCTGTCTCGCTCTCGCTCTCGCTTTCACTCTCGTTCTCACTCTCTCTACCTCTACCTTTCAAATAAATAAATAAATAAATCTTATTTTAGAAAATCCTAGTAAGATATAGCATTGAGTACAGAGGTAATAAAGAAATGAATTAAACCATGAAACTCAGGCTTTCAGGATAGCTGTAAGTGGAAACGTAGCCGACCATTTTAACCACTCTGTATATGTTTCATCTGTTTGCTTCATAAATTTGGAGAATTCAAAAATGCAGCATTTGTAACTGCAGCTTAAGCTATGCAAACCAATGTGCTCATTTAAGTTCATAACATGTTAAGATATTTTCTAAAACTTTGTTTCAATCTCTTATTATTAGATTTTTTAAAGATTTATTTATTTATTTGAAAGTCAGAGTTACACAGAGAGAGGAGAGGCAGAGAGAGAGAGAGAGAGAGAGAGAGAGAGAGAGAGAGAGAGAGAGGACTTCCATCTGATGGCTCACTCCCCAGTTGGCCGCAATGGTCGGGACTGCGCCGATCCGAAGCCAGGAGCCAGGAGCCTCCTCCGCGTCTCCCATGTGGGTACAGGGGCCCAAAGACCAGGGCCATCCTTCACTGCTTTCCCAGGCCACAGCAGAAAGCTGGATCGGAAATGGAGCAGCCGAGTCTCGAACCGATGCCCATATGGGATGCTGGTGCTTTGGGCCAGGGTGTTAACCCACTGCACTACAGCGCCGGCCCCTAGATGTTTAATAATACACTGATAAACACTTTTAGTGTCACTTGGTAGCAGTCTTCCTCTGCGAGCCCAGCCCCCCCCTTGGCCATGGCTTCCACTGTCTCCTGCCCTGCACAAACTGCCCCAAAGCTCAGTAGCTCAGAGCAGTAATCATTTTATTATGACCCCTTGATTTCATGGGTCAAGAATTCAGGCAGGGCTGGGCTGGCCGGGTCATCAGCTGCACACAAGTCACCTGGGGTCACTCAGTAGCTCTCAGCTAGCAGTGGGGCAAGGCGTCCGGATCCTGGGGGGCGTGATCAGAGCCCTGGGCGCTCTGGGCCTGTGTGTCAGGGCCTCTCCCGCAGACTCCTTGCAGGGTGGGCCAAGGCACCCGAGATCAAAGTGGAACCCCACCCGCTCTCTTAGAAGCAGACCCAGAGCCGGCACAGGGTCACTTCTGCCGCACACTGCCAGGCACAGCAGCCACGGGCCAGCCCACAGTGCCTCTTGAATCTGTCTCCATCCTGCAGCAGCCTCTTCCAGGAGGCTGTGAAGTAGCGACTCGGGACTGCGCGCGCCTTCATGCACACGACTGCGACTCAACCCGAATGATCAGCAACTTGGGTGCTTACGAGGTGCCAAGGTTGTAAGTACGTTAGTGTTTTGTTATTGAATCTTCGCAACAAGTCTGGGAAGTTTTCTCATCACACCCAGTTTATAGATTAACAGGCTGAGTAACCTGGGCAAGATCACACTGCCCGCAGTGGGGAGGCGAGGATTCAGATCCAGGTCCCGGCCCCAGGGTATAAAAGAGACGAGGATGAAGGAAAGCCCAAGAGGCAGCAGATACAGATGCTGGGTAGCCTGGTAGCCCCACAAAGGCGCCACGATGGCATCCTGAGAGCAACGGGGGGTCTCCGCCGAGCAGTGCCCACCACATTGGTTTGAGGGGCAGGATAGGGGGAATGAGCGAGGAGACTCCCACGTGAACCTAGGCATGGGTCACATGGCCTGGGGCCTGGGGTGTGAAGAGGGAAGGATCTACAGTCAGGAGAAGGAATCGAGCAGGGGCTGGTAACTTCCCGATGTGAGGGGAGTGACCAAGGGCCTCGTCCCAGGCGCAGGCGTCTCCCAGTCCCCCTGGAGCCCGCAGCAGACACTCTCAGGGCGTGAGTGACCAGCATCTCCCAGGCACACACTCCACAGGAGGGGCAGCCAGGGCCTTCCCTGGACTCTCCTAGTCTTTGGGGAGACTGGGGAGCTAGGGAGAGGGAAGGAGACAGCAGGGAGGACCCTCTGGTGAGGAGTTTTGGAACGAGAACTGATGATTCCAGGGAGTCTGGCTTGCCGGGGGCAGGTGGGTCTAGGCCCACCCTAGGACAGCCTGACTCCAGCCCCGGGGTCTGTCTGCTTCATCCACCAGGTGGCAAGGAAGCTCAGAGCAAGGGCCGGGGGTGAGCCGGGGTGTGGAGGAGCTGCGATTCGCTAGCCAGGCCCTCTCTCTTCCTGCCCTCCAGCCCTGCACACCTGGCACATCACCCACCGTAAACCTGTGGTCACGAGAGGCCCAGCTCTAAAGCAGTGTTGCACCATGGCTGAAAGCAAAGGCTGAGAAAGCAGATCCCTGCTTCCCCACCGCTAGCTGGGAGATCCTGGGGAAAGCTCCGTGTGCCCATGCAAGCTGACCGAGGACGGAGGGGACTCCGTGTGATAATGGAAATGGCCTGCAGACCCGGGGCCCAGGGCCAAGGCAAGGCTTCAGAACCAGCAGCAGAAAAATGCAAGGCAGAAAGCACCTCCTCCACTTTCTGGTTTGCACGGCCCGCCCTGGCCCGCCCGGGCCCCCACCTCAGGCTATCTGGCCTCCTGTGACTTGTCGGTCACCGGGTTGCCTCTGCATCCCTGCACTCCTCCCCAGAGCAGTCTGGCAGCTCCGCGTGTGGGACACGGGACAGAGGCTTCTGCACCCCCTTCCTCGCCACGCGGCACAGGCTTGGACTGGTTGGGGATCCCGTAGGAGCACAATAAAGACTGATTGGGCTAAATGACCAATTTATGACTTCTCTTTGAACAGGCCTTAGATGATTACCTTTTATGAGGCTTACACTTTAGACTTAAGATGTAAAACAGAAGCTCGGGTTAAGAGGCAAATAATGGGTTATTTTATGTGCTTTCTGGAGCAAAAGTCCACAGCTTTATGGCAGCAGCTGTAAAAGAGTATGATTGGAAAAGCCTTGATTGAGAAACCCACAGGGGAAAGAACCCTGGGTCAGGAGACAGGAAGCCCACATTTCCCGCCCCCTGCCCTGTACCTCCAGCCAGGTGCCTACCCTGGCTGAGCCCACGGGCAGAACCAGAGACCCCCAAAGACCCTCCCCAGCCCCCCACCCCAACCGTGGTTCTTAAGTCTGAAAATCTGAGATAGTCTCTTCCCAGTATTCCACGGCTCCTAAGGCTCAAGTGTCTCCAGTTGTAGGAGTCTGGTGTCCTACAATTCTAAGACTGTAAACTTTGTTTCACGCTGTATTATCCTGCGATTCTAAAGGTAGGTATATGATTGACAGCATGTGTCTGGGGTCAGGAGAGCGAGGGCTCACAGTCCCCCCAGTGCTCACCCCACATGATTTTGGACAAACGGCTCAAGGAGAACCTCACTTGTGTGATGGGGACAGAGGGTGTGGCCACACGCAGGTGTGCAGAGCCGGTTCACATACATAGCTCCCACAATGCACTGGCACAGAGAAAGCTGTCGAAGAATAGTAGGTGCTGTTACTGTGATCACAAGATGCCAGGACTCTGCAATCCCCCAGTCCTGAGGGAGTGCTCCTCCGGGATTCCAGGAGTTCCTGTTTCCCAGATACTAGGTATGAGAATTCCCAGCCACCCCCTTTCTAGGAGCAGGGCTGTCACCACAGCCGCGGCCACCAGATGGCAGGCTTGGGTCACCGGTCTCCCTGACAGGCAGGGTGAGTCAAGGAGCAGGGTCTCTGGAAGCAGCCCCCCAAAGTGGTCTCTGGCTCTCCTTTAGAAGTTCCTTTCCGTAATGAGAACAGAGAGGGAAGGAGGAGTGAAGAGACAGTTGGAATCGCTACGTTTTCTTTATCAACCGGAAGTTCCGCAATGCAAGAAAGAAAAGGGTGGTTTCACTGTGCAATGAGCTTCAAGGCCACCTCGTTGCCAGCTTCACCGGCGGGAGCACGGAAAGGCAAGGGCAGGGCGTGGCCACATGGCTAGCCTCTCAGAAACACCACCCACTGCCTGGCGGTCTGGCTGTGTGGTCCTCCACACCCCCCAGTTCAGACACCCACCTGTCTGGGAGAGCAGATCTGGCCAGGGGTCCCCAGTGGACAGCGCGATGCGGCACAGGGCTCAGGAGTGAGCAAGTCCAGGGGCTGAGGCTTGGCCTTGGTCCCTTCGTTGGTGAGCCAGGATTCAGGAGAAACTTCCGGAGTCGGCGCTGTGTCCTTGTGCCTTGAAAAGGACCCAGGAGGGAGTCATGGTGCGGGTCCTGTTAGAGCAGCTTCTGGCTAAGATGCCCCTGTGGGTCCACCTCTTCGCTCTGCACCTAACCTGCATGGCCTCTACTGCCAGGCAGGCCAGAGGGCTCCAAGGGGAAGGGGCCCAGAGGCACCCACCGATGGGGCCAGGAGAGAGGCCAAAGGGTGTCTCAGGCCATACCGCTCGCCCCTCCTCCCTGCAGGTGACCCTTCCACACCAGCGCGTGCCTGGCCCTCAGACTCCTGGTCAGGGCCAGGGCCAATTGGGACACCAGGCTCTGGCCCTGGGCTGGGCGAGGCCAGCGGAGCTGCGGGTTGCCCCGGGCGGGCGCCGGGGCCAATATTGACTTTGGTAAACACCATTTTGCAGGGAGCGCGGGGCGAGGGCGGGGGCGCCCTGACCCGGGGGGCGGAGGCAGCGGCTTCGCATTTAGACGAGGCCATTAGCGACGATCGATGGCTGCGCCGCGCGCTCCGGCCGCTGGGCGCTCCCAAATGAAGGTTAAGTTTGCTCTGCGCCCCGGCGCGGCCGGCCATGCGCCCGCATAATGGCCCCGGCCCAGCCGGCCCCGCGCCCAGGTTAGGGGAGGCCGAAGGGCCGCGCCAGCGCGCGGGGGGAGGGGTGCAATGCCTGGGTCTGGCTGGTTCCGGGTCGCCCCGCTGGGGGTCCAGCTGGGCTGGAGGTGGGTGCCGTTCCTTTTTGCAGGGGCACCATGTGAATGGTGGTCCCCACGCCACCGTGTGGGCAGCCGGCGCCCGTGCGCTGCCCTGGTTCTGCCCCTGCCTCTCTCTCTTCCCCTAGGTCCCTTCTCCCTTCTCAGCCTCCGGCTGTTCCCCTGAAATGGGGGGGGGGGGGCTGGAAGACAAACTTCTATGCACACTCGTGTTTGTGGGCAGCCAGGCTGTGAGTGCACACATGGGCTGTGGGCATGGACGGGTGGTGACTGTGACAAGCGCCCTCGCGCTGCCACAGCCTGTCGGAACCGGTCTGGTTGGGTTCCTGGAGCATCCAGCACACACCTCTCCCAGTTGGCCGGCACCTTCTGGCTCCGCCTGCATGAGGTGGGCAGTGGCCACGCTGCAGATTTAATGAATGCCCGTGCGGAGCTCCCCAGAGGCCCAGCCCTGCAATGGTGCCCCCTGAACTCCACACCTGTTCTCCCTACTGTGTACAAAGTAAAAGCAGGAAGAGAGTGCCCCAGCAGGTGGGCGTCAGAGCAGGGGTGAAGCCCGGGAGAGGAGGGTCCTGGCTGTTTGTGGTGCTGCAGGAGGGCCTGGGCTAGCAGTCTGAGCATCACAGGCTCAGGTGGGAAAGACGACCAGTGTCCCGGCTTGCTCTCCCCTGCACAGGCCTGGCCATCTTGGTGCGCATCTCCAATTAGTGCATGGGACAGAAGGACCCCTGAGCTCTGAGCAACAGAGGTGCTGGCGTGGGCAGAGGGGTGACATTAGGCACTGCGGGCACTCTGTCACCCAGGGATGCCCGGGGATGACAACACCCTGCACAAAAGAATGCCAGCCGTGCCCAGGGGCACCTGAGCCAAGTTCTAAAAAGCTGGCAGCTTCAGGGGCGGGGAGTGGGCTCCTTCCTCTGATCCCTCCTCAGCCCCCAGCCCCCGCTTCCTGGTAAGAATAGCCCACCTCTGTCCTGATCAGTGACCGGGGGAGTGAAAGAGGCCCCACCCACACTGGGCAGGTTATCATAAGAGCAGTGGGGCTGCCCAGAGGGCCCAGCGTCCCCTCTTGGAGCTCTAGGAGCTGAGACCACCATCCTAATGCTCTCCCCGTGCTGTGCCAGCTTGGCCTGATCCTTTGCTCTGCTCTCAGCAGGCAGCTAAGAATCATGGACACAGAGAAGCAGAGGGACTTGCCCAGGTCACCGCACTGAATCAGGGCATCTAGGACCTGAGTCTCCGGACTCCACTCCCAGGGCTCTGCCCAGTGCGTCTGCCCCTGCACACAGCTGATCTTGGTTTATCAATCAGTATCTCCCTGAGCAATGACCTCAGATGGGGCCAACTCCGTTGCTCATGACCTCCCCCCTTCTGTGCCTCAGTTTACCCCACTGTAAAATAAAAGTGATCACCCCAGTCCTGGATAAGGAATAAAGGCATCGCTGGTAGTGCTCACCCCTCTGAGAGGCCAAGGCCTCCATTTACTGCTGCCACTCACCTGTTATGACAATGACCTTGGAGGTTTCTGGGCTGCTCCCCAGAGGTGAGGGCTAACAGTCAGGGGTGTGGGAAGAACAGGGAGTGGAGGGTGGGGCTTATTGTGGTCACCTCCCATTTGCAGCAGGAGCAGGAAAGGGGGGTTTCATGGACCATGAGCCCGCCCCACATGTTCCTCCTCCACAGCCTCAGAACCGTTCAACTCTGTCCAGAGGCTTCTACAAGTGGGCTCTCCAGACCCCAGTCTTCTTTCCAAGATCAGAGCATTTACTAGTGTGGAATCGGAGACTGAGCCACCAGCTCACGAGCCCAAACATGACAGTCAGTGAAAGCCCAGAGAGGTGCAGATCTGGGCCCAGGCCACACAGCCAGCCCTGGTGGAGCTCGAGCGCCTGTGTTCGCTGAGACGTGAAGCGTGGGTGGTAACTCAGTGCTGTTCTCAGAGGCCCCTTGGTGCTTCCCTGGCCAACCTCGGTCTGCACCCGAACTGTTCCAGATGCTAGGATCTGCCGAGCTGCTGCTGGCTGAGGGCCTGGGCCCTGCCCTGCAGGAGCTCACAGCCTGCTGGACGGCAGAACATGACCGGAAAGGAGAGGGGACTCCCCTGGAGAAACACCGGCTGTGCTGGCACTGGGGACAGACACGGTGCAGAGCCAGATGCACACCGTCCTGCTGGCTGGCTCCGGAGCGGCCTTCCCAGCAGCGGCACATGTGCATTCAAAGGCACTTGGGTGGGAGGCAGTCGGGAGCATCCAGACAACTAGAAAGAGTCCACTGCTTGTGTGATGGCTCAGTGGGAGCCACGTGCAAGATAAACCTGCAAAAGGCACTGGCTGAGAACCACGGGCCCCCGGAGCCACAGGAGCCACTGGAAACTTATCCTAAAAGCAAGAGCAAGCCGTGAGTGCCTGCAGCAGTGTGAGATGTGTTTGAGAGACCATGTTGGTGACAGCGATGAGGACTGGATGAGACTGCAAGCCAGAGTGCAGGGACCGGGGAGCCCTGCTGGGGGGCTGTTGCTGTGGTGTAGGCCTGAGATGCTGGCCTACGCAAGATGGGCAGGATGGCCGTGGGCAAGGTGGATGGGGAAAGCGTGGGCAGCCTGTGGCTACTGGTGGCTCAGCCGGGTAGCTGGGCACAGGGGCAGGCAGCCGCTGTCCTGGGGACCTGGGGAGGGGCTGCTGGCCAGATGCTGGTACAGGCAGACAGGAGCCCTGGCCCCGGGGCCTTCTGGGGTGGGGGGTGGTGGGGGCTTTGGCATAAGATTGAAGAGGTCAAGAAGGCAGTAGGATGTGCTGTTCTCAGTTTAGAGGAGATAAGTTTGTGACCTTGGCAGAGACTTGGCAGCTGAAGTTAAGGACATGGAGGAGGATTTGTGGGTTAGAAAGAAGAACAACATGGCAAGGCCTGGGAGGAGGGGAGCACCAGCAGAGGACCCGAGAGGAAGCAGTCACATGAGTGAAGTACTCCTCAAAGAGGGGACTGGCATCGCACCACTGGGTCCTCGCACCAACTCTGCTGTTGGGCGTGCTTCCTCCACCAAGCCAGCACCCCACGCCTGCTCCGTCACCACAGCCCAGTGCAGTCTCTCTCGGAAGCTTCCCTGGCTCACCTCTCCTCCCAGAGCGAGCAAGGCCCCCAGGCCTGCAGAGCCCCTGCGCAGGAGCACAGCTGGCAATGCTCGCCGTGGGACGCAGCCAGGCTGCCTTCCAGCAGCCTTGGGCTTTGGGGGGCTACGGTCGCCAGAAGCTCAGAGGCTAGACCAACTGTCAGACCCATGGCTCCTGACAAACACTCCGTGGGCAGAAGCTCTGTTTATCCTGTTACCCGGGCTCTCCTCTTTGCTGTCTGTTGCTCTCACCCAACCCACGACCCACCACTTTCAGCGCCGCCAGCGCCCGACACCCAGCCTACCCTGAGAAGCTGCCCAGTGAGATGAGCGGGAAGGAGAGAGCTTGATAGGCCATGTTTGGGCCAGGCCTCCTGTGGCAGGAGGGGCTAGAGTCACGCCCCTGCTCCCTCCACCCCACCTTGCCCCACACCCAGCAGTGCAGGGAGAGGGTGGGGGCGGGGCGAGGGTGCCAGGAAAGAGCCCTCCAGGAGGGAACAGCTTGAAGACATTTTTCCCAGCCGAGGGGCTGGGGAATGACTTCCCCCTGAACTGCGACCCCGGGAGCCACACATCCTCTTTGAACTGTCAGGCAGCCCCCAGCCCTGTCACTCCCCATCTGAGCTGGGTAAAAAGTGAAACTCTAGCCCTGCCCTGGAGCAGCCCGTGGTGAGCCCCTGCCCCTGCCCCCCCCCCCCCACCGGCACCTCTGCTTGTGGGACGTGCGTGGGGCTGGCTGGCTCTCCCAGGCGAGGCTCGCCACAGTCTCTGGCCCAGACCCGTGCCCCTGCCCAGAGTACCGCCTGCCCGGCCTCCTACCGCCTGGCGACCCCAGTGGCTTCTCCTCTTGCCTGGACAAGGCCCCGTGTGGAAGGCAGAGAGTCCAGATCTGGGCTGGACCATGCTCCTTCATCACAGGCGTGGGGGGGCAGGGGGCGTGGGAGGAGTCTGCCTCAGTTTACACACAAAATGAGCACAGGCTCTCCTCTGTTAAGCGCGGAACTGACCAGGCATCAGCGTTCTCCTCTCTTCTCAGCCTTGGCCCTAAGGGCCCGCACAGGCCTCCCCTCCGCCCCTTACACACCTCCACGCAAACCTGGAAGCAGGCAGGTGTTCCCCCACCTCTCCATTTTACTGCTGATGTCAGGGACTTAGGAAAATGAAGGAGACTGTCTAAGCACAAGGGGTCCTCTCCCCTCCCCCCAGATAGATAGATATCTATATCTATATATGGGGGGGGGGGGTTCCTGATCTTGTCCCTGTGTTCCTCCCTCCTTTTCCTATACACGTACTAGGCACCCTCCACAGACCCAGCCTGCCTGGCCCAGAGACACAAGAATACCAACAGGTACCATGTATGTAGCACTAACCTAAGCGTTCACGTGCATGTTCTCACTTGGTGCTCTGACAGCGCTGAGCAGTGGCTTTGTTAGTGTCACCCCCATTCTACAGCTCAGGGAGCAGCCAGGTAACTTCATCAAAGCGACTGAGGACACTGGAGGGGCCCAGGGTGCTGTGATGCAGGCCCTCAACTTTCAGAGTCAGCGGGGAAGTATTTTCAGCCCCGAGCGGCTCGCTGGCCGGCTGAGTAAGGTGTGTGCGGTTTAATAAGGCAGGGGACTTAGCCGAAGCCCATGGCGGGTTCTCAGGTGCTTAGCACAGAGAGCGCTTTCTGAATGGGGCTATTTTGCTTTGATTGATACAGCTTTGCTGTGAAAGCAATGATTTTGTTACCACCACTTCATCTCTTTCCCTTGGTGAGAGCTTTAAAAAGAAAAAAAAAGGCTCTTGAAAGGGCAGCTAAGGCACTGGCTAAAGAGGAAACTGAGGCCCAGAGATGGGTAGGACCCCCCCCCCCAGGCTAGAGGCATGAACACTCTGCTAAATGCTCAGCGTCAGCTCCCCAGGACTGGGAACGCCTGGCCTCAGCCCCCACCGGTCCCCACAGTGTCCTCTCACCGGCAGAGTGAGGTCAGCAAAGAGAGGGGTGGGCAGCAGTGCAGACCAGCAGCCCTGAGGGGTGGTGCAGGTGGGAGGTGGAGGCTGTGGCAGAGGAAGAAGGGAAGACGGGCATGGTGCTGAGGCTGGAGACCCCGCAGAGACTGGGCGGGGTCTCTGCTCCACATGCCCAGGCCATCACAGTCCTTCTCAAGGGCAGCAGGCCTTCTGTCACTTGTAAGCCTGCATGCCCTTCTCTGGAGCAAGCACTGCGGGCTGCAGCCATTGTCCAGTGACTTGGATGAGTTCACAGACAATGCAATGCAAAGATAATGCCTGGGGCCGGCACTGTGGCCCTGCAGCTTAAGCTGCCACCTGCCACACCAGCATCCCATGGGCGCTGATTCAAGTCCTGGCTTCTCCTTTACTGATCCGCCTTTCTGTCTTTCAAATAAGTAAATAAATCTTTATACACACACACACACAAAAATATATATATATAAAGGTGCATTTTCCATGAACTTTTTGAAACACCCTCATAACATTTAGACTTGGGGAGAAAAGGGCTGTGGCCGGATTCCTGCTAATCCCATCTGCAGGCTGCGGCGGGGTGCGCACACTTCTGCTTGCTTGGCGTTCTTGAGGGACAGCAAGATTTAGTTCACCTGCAGCCCGTATCACAGTGCTGGGTCTGAGTCCCAGCTCGGCTCCTGATTCTGGCTGTCTGCAGATGCACACCCTGGGAGGCAGCAGCTGATGGCTCAAGCACTTGGGTCCTGCCACCCAGGGTCTCCATGAGCCACAACACCACGGTCAGCCGGCTGGGGTCTTGCGGATGGCTCTGTCGAGATTGCACTTCCAAGTTCATTCGTGTTGCTGGCAAAATCCAGGTCTTGCAGTGCCGGCCGAGGGCCCTGCTTCCTTGCTGACTTGCAGCCCCTTCAGGCCACACACATTCCTGCGAACATGGTGCCCTCCCTTTCAAAGCCAGCAGCCGAGCAGCAAGTCCTGTGTCTCCACAGACATCTCTAGGTTCCCCGTCTGTGCATCTCTGAGTTTTCCTCTGCCACCAGCTGGAGAGAGCAGGGGCTCGTGTGAATGCAGTGGGCACCCTCACCACAGTGGTAAGTCAGCCTCACCACAGACAGGAAGTAGTGGCGGAGCAGTGTCTCACAAGGTCACAAGCTGCAGGGATGGGGGCAGGTCATCTTTGGGGTCTGTTTTCGAAAGTCTGCCTGCTACAGTGGGTATGCTTTGTAGCCATAGAATTTGGAGCTCCAGGCAGGCAGGGCTGTGAGAGAGAGAGGCTTCCCTTGGAGGTCTTCAACACCCAGAAAGCACCGTGAGGCTGCCGGGTGGACAGAAGCACAGGACAGAGCCAAGTAGCAAGGCCTGTGGCGGGGGGAGAAATGTGCGGGAAGAAGACGGGAGGAGGACGGGAATGTTCCCAACGTGGTGCAGAGAAGTTCCGCTTCCCTCTGCTCCCTCGTGGTGGCTCGCAGAGATGCTCAGTAAACACGTCTGAAATCCCATGGGCTGTGTCGCGCAATTCCCATGGGATGGGTCGAGCTGAGCGTCACTGAGTAAGGAGCTGGCAGCAGGCCTGGGAAAGTATTGTGTTGGGGTGAGTTGATGGGGTCATACAGGTTGGCTGGAAATAAGTGACGAGTTGAGGGAGTCGGCTCAGGCTGGGCTACAGTGAGTTTAGAAGGACGGAGAGGGAAAGAGGCGAGTCGGGTGTGCTGGTTAGGGCTGGGTCCAGCTGGGCGCCGCTGATTTGAATCACGCTACAGTGAACATGCTAGGATGGGCTGGGTGGTTTTAGGATGGATTGGTTTGGGGCGGAGCTAGACTGAGTTGAAACTAGGTTAGGTTTGGGATTCATCAGCTTCTAGGTGCAGAGACAGAACACAGTGTGGATGGTTTAAGCAGAAATAAATGTACTAATGGCATTTAATGGCTTGCAGAATATTTGGAAAGCTGAAACAACAGACTCAGGGCTGCATCTTCAGCACCAGCTCCCCAGGCTGGGCTGCAGAGCTGGACCACCAAGGCAGCCGCTCCTTCTGCAGCCACCAGGAGGCCAGCTGCCAAGGCAGGAAGCCGCCAGCCCAGTTGCTGGCTCCAGAGACATGCCGGTCTGCGTGTCCGCACCAGCTGCAGGCACACCTCAGCAGCAAAGTGCTGCCAGGCTTCGTCTCCAAAACACGGGGCAAGGAAATTATTTGGCTAGATAACAAAAAACCGGGAAAACGCTCCTGATTGTTGAAGCTGAGTGATGCGACTGTCTCTCTTTCTGCACGTTTGTTTCTACAAATATTATTTTGGGCGGCTGCCTCATCCCCTGCCTCTCTGCCCACTTGATTCTGCATTCAGACCTTGCACGAACATCTGGCATTTAGGGAAACGTCCATCACAGCCTGAGCTCTAACTCGGGCAGGCTAGGAAATACATAGTTGGTAGCCGTTCAGCCTCTGCAGGATAAAAAGGCACACTGGGAGGAGGGAGCGAGATGCTGAATGGGCCAGACTCCTGGAGCTAGCTGGGCATAAGGCAGGCTGAGCTGGGAGGGGTGCGGTTGGCCTGGTTCGGGCTAGAATGGGTGAAGAGGGGTAGGAATAGGTGGAAGGGCTAGGCTGCCTGTGGCTGAGCTGGGTTGGCCACTGTTGGAAGGAGGTGGATTGTGATGGGTGATTTGGGTTGGGAGCCACTAGGTCAGCAAAGCTTAGACACCGGTCTCAAGCTCTTTGAGGCTGGTGGGGTCTGAGGGTTTGATCCAGAGCCAGGCTGACATTACCAACGGCAGTCACACCCCTATCTGTCTGCCCTCATCAGGCTTCCCCTCCAGCATCTGGGCCAGGGCCAAGTCCCTTTCCCTCAAGCCAGACCTGTGCCCAGGCTTAGGGAGTTCCAGTGTCCGGTTCAACATCCAGTGCCTCCTTAAGGTGAAGTCCATTGGATGGGCACCTAGCCTAGCTGTCGAGACACCTGCATCACACATGAGTACCTAGGTCCATTCTGGCTCTAGCTCCCGACTCCAGCTTCCTGCCAGTGCAGGGCCTGGGAGCCAAGGGGGTTGGCTCCAAAACTGGGTCCCTGCCACCCACATGAGGGATCTGGATTGTGACTCCTTGCTCCTGGCTGGCCATTGCAGGCATTTGGGGACCAGTATATGACAGTTCACTTCTCTCTCTCTCTCTCCCTCCCCACCCCCCAATAAATATACTTTAGAAAAATAATTGAAATCTATTAGAGCAAGAAGCTTGGGAAATCATTTCCAAGCAGAGAAACTAACAGAATGTGTTGTCTTGGGGCAAAACCAAACCCAAAGGCAGGATATCAGAGCCATATGGTTTCCTCCCTACATTTCTACCGGGAGGAGTTGTGGATGCTACGGAATGTGGGACCAGCTCTGGAGTCCCCCAGGTGCTGTGCTTACTGGGCCAGGGAAGCCTGGTGCCGGCTAGCACACGCGTGTGTATGGACCCAGAGTGGTACACGTGAGCACCGGGCCTGTCAGCTGGCAAAGCACCGCTTACACCCATGCTCGCGAGGCAGGAGTCGTTCTGCAACACCCCAGAGACTGACCTGCATGCCCAGAGAGGCCGAGTGGCTTGCCCAAAGACACACAGCACAGCCAGAATCCACTGTTTGCTACTGTTTGCATAAACATTGTCCCAGTGACTGGAATCCAGCCTCCATGATGTCTGCAATTTTGCTCACAATTCATGGTTGTAGACCAAGCATCCAGAACAGTCCCAGCAAGTAAGTGCTTATGATGGCTTGGCTGTGCCCCCCAAGGCTCATTTGTTGGAAACTGGGTCCCCAGAGTGGCAATATTGGGGGGGCATTAAGGGGCAGGGCCTGGTGGGAGGAGCTTAGGTCACTGGGGACAGGGTTGTCTGAAGGGATTAATGGAGTTTATTCAGGGTAGAGTGAGCCTGGCCCCCAAGTCTCTCTGGCCTGCCAGTTCACCATGTCCTCGTCCAGCCTTCACTACAGCCACTGGGACACCAGCTGCCCTCATCATGCCCTCAACCAAGGCTGGATGCTGGGGCCACCCAAGCCAAGACTTTCAGTCCCCAATTCTGTGAACTAATCAAACCTGTTCTCTTTATAAAGGACCCTCAGGTATTTTGCTATAGCAACAGAAAATGGACAGATACAGTGCCCAGTAGGCATCATTCAACACACAGGACACTCACTAAATAAATAAGCAAAGAAACCCAAGCCTCAGAAACCCAGGTCACTCGGGTCAGTCGTGCGGGCGGGGCTCCTCATCCCTGTCCTTGAAGTCTTGCCCCGTCTCTGCTTCCTGGGCTTGCCTGCACCAGGTCACCCATCCCTGCTCTTCCTGAGCCTCCAGCTCGGCATCTAGGGCAGAGGCCTCCGGACTGGCATGGCAAGTGCACAGCAAATGTCACCCCCTTTGCCACCTGCCTTCCTTCCATCCTCTTTGGGGCATAGAGCAGAAGAGACTGTAGATAATTCCTTGTGGAAATTGGACCAAGCAGCCAGCAAGTCTTCACTGCTTGCAACCTGGCCTCGTTCAGTTTGCACAGGCAACCGTTTGTACGGGAGGAGGCCAAAGTCCCTGAAGGAGAAGTGACAACTGCCCAAGGTCGCACAGCTGGAGCGCACAAGACCCAGATCAGAATCCAGGTCTGTGGGACCCGGGCATCCGTGGTGCCAATGACAGGAAGCCCCCCACCCTCAAAGGAGCAAATCTCGCCCTTCCTGGCTCTGTGGAGGGCGGGGCTCTCTCCCCCTCCCCTCTGTCCTGCATTGGCTCTCAGCCTGGGTCAGCACAGGGTGGGTGTGGGGAGGACGTTCTTGCTGCTTCCGACTGGTATTGATGGATGGACTGACTATTGTAAATGCTACCGTGTTGTGTAATCACTAGGAAAATGTGACTCTGTCCCCAGAGATGCCAGTGGCATTTTGGAGAAAATCCTATCCTTGATTTTCTGGGCCTGTTCCATTGAAATGCCTGGGTGGGTGACAGAGACAGGCTGGGGTCTCTGCTACAGGGCCCAAGGCAGGCCACCTGCTGTCCCAGCCCCTGCCCTGGGAGGATCCGGGGGGGGGGGGCGTACACCAGCAGAGATGAGTTTGTCCCTCTGGGGATGGTCAGCCATGCAGCAGGGAGGTGCAGCACCAGGGGGCCCCCGAGGCACTCTGTGGGACCAGTCTCAGCTCTGTCACTTACTAGCTCTGCCCGACTTCTGCTGTAAAGTGGAGACGTAAAGGTGCAAGGTGCAGTGAAGCGCTGAGAACTTAGCACAGAGCCTGGCCCGCCAGTGCCACTCCAAGGGAATCACTAAGTGAGGAAGGAAGGAGGAAGGGAGGGAGAGAGGAAGAGGGGAGGAAGGGGGAGGAAGGGGAGGGAGGGAGAGAGGAAGAGGGGAGGAAGTGAAATGGACAAAAGCAGGAGGATGGCATTTGGTGCCAGGAGACCCCAGTTGAAGCCATGCCCATCACCCACTGGCTGAGTGACCTTAGGCGAGTCACTTAACCTTGCCGAGCCTCAGTTAATAATCGCAATAATCCCTGCCTCTCTGGCCGGTGCTAGGATTAAGCCACAGGGCGGGGTGGACCCCTCTCCTGTCGGCCGGGCACTGTGCAAATGTTAGCTCTCATTATTCTCCACAATTATGAGCGCTCCGCGGGAGGCGCGTGTGTGAGTGGGGGTCGAGGCAAGGCAGCGCGTGAGGTGGGTGTGTGACCAGGCTGTGTGTGCGTGTGTATTGTGTGTGGGTGTGTTTGGAGAAGCGGGGCCATTAGAAAAACCATCATCCCTCTAAGTTGTTCTTTCTTTGGCTAAACTCAACCTGCCAGGCTGACATCGGAAGCAGGAATTAGTGGGAAGTCTGGGGGGACGGGATTAGCAGCTGAACTCTCTATTCCTAGAGACCCTCTTTTCTCAGGAGGTCAAAGCAATTTCCATATATTATCCTGCAGGCAGCTTGGGAAGGGCAGGGAGCCGGCAGATACAGGACGCGAAAGCCTCACGTGGAGAAACCAAGGCAGGGCGGCAGCTGCTCGGGCCACCCTGCCCTGCCCCTGTTTGATCCACCGGCTGAGGGACCCTCTCCAGGTCGGCAAGGGTTCATGCACCTGAGTGCTCACTGCACACCCCGGGCCGCTGCTCCCGCGAGTCCCTGCCATGAACACATGCAACCCTTGGAGGGTCACCTGCACCTGCACCACGCCCAGCACCCATCTCCACAGGCAGCCTCTCCCTCCCTACACGGGGCTTGCAATTCTTATTGCTGGTCCCCAAATGTGTCTTCTGTCCTCAGCCCTCGCACCGTGTCCCCACTGAGCGCCCTTGAGACCTTCTGGGCCTCATCGCTGTAGAGCAAGGGTTGTGCCTGCCACCTCCTCGGTTGTTCATTTCCCCGGCGAGTCCCAGGGTGCCCTTGCCCTCCACGAGTCTGGGGGCAGGGTGCACGCCTTTTCTTGTGTGCCTTCCAGGAGCAGCTTCCACGTTGGCGCTTCTGCAATCCTTCCTGTATGGAGGAGGTGGCGCCCTCCAGAGGTGTGTGGCGCGCAGGGCTGCTGAGGTCAGCACCAGCCCCGCGGCTCAGGTCCCTGGAGCTGCCCCACCCCTAAAGTCCCAGGCCTGCGCTCTGCCCCAGGAAGGACCTAGCCTTCCGGGTGCCGGCTCTGGATACACCGCTCCGACTACCCCAGAGAGGGTCTGTGCTTGCTGGAGCTCTCACAGCAAGATTGGAATTCGAGCCTGAGTCAACCAGACTCCAGCCCTCTTTAACCTGGCTGAGAGCCGCAAGCCCAGCACCGGCCCAGGCGCGCCTGGCGGAGGGAAGACACATCCAGGCTCTGTGTCCGCTCCTGCTTCTGAGGCCTTGGGCCTGCCTTGCTAGCCCCGGCTGTACACTGCGAACACTTACCTTTACCTTAGCAGCCTCATGGATTCCCGCAGAAAACCACGGGCCGAGATGGGAGTGCGTGGGAAGCAGCGGTGTTCAACGCTGGGGCCTACAGCGCACCGCGCTGGCAGTGTGCAAAGCAAAGTGCCACCTCGTTCCATCCCCTCGCCTGCACAAACGCAAAAAGCCTCAGAACCCCCTGGGGCCCGGCGGGCGCGCCTCCGGTCGCGAGCGCAAGAGGGCGCCCTGGTCCCGCTGGGAGCCGGCCGCGGCGGCTCCCCCAACTCCGCAGAGCGCGCAAGGGGGCGTGCGCTAGGGCTGGAGGAGCGTGCGCACGGTCCGAACCTAACTTTTGAAATCGGAAAACCCAGCCACCTCTCCCTGCTGTGTGTCCTCAGGGGAGAAGTTTGACCTCTCTGAGTTTCACCCCTGATTAATATAACTCCCTTCCCGCTACCCTTCCAACCCAGCCCGCCAAGGGCTCCTTAAACCCACAACGCGAGATCGTTGACCCCGTCCACACGGGCGGGATTGGTGTAAAACCCGTCCTCCGCCTTGCACTCAGCACCAGACCCGGCACGCGTGGCGCCGCATTCCTTTCTTATGGCTTAGAAACTATGGCTTAGAGATGTTGCTCTTTCGGGAATTGCGTGGCTTTTCCCCGCGCGGGCTCCAAGGCCCGACCCGTCCTGGTCCGGCGGCCCGATCCTGGCCGCGATGCTGGCCGCGAGCTGCAGGCCCGAAAGGCGCTTCCGATCTTCCGCAGAGGGCGAGGTGCTCAGGGGATGGAACAGCGGCGGGCCGAAGCGCTCCGTGCAAAGAGCAGGGGTGCCCGGACCCGGCTCTGCCCTATTGATCCTCCACCCACCACCCCGGGACGCCCAGGCCTTGCACACAGTGTGTGGTGTAGGGGCGCTCGGGAGGAGGACGCTGCACCCCGACTGGTCCCCGGGGCTGCCTGCGCGCCCTGCCCCCAGCCATGGGCCCGAGCTGCGCCGGGTGGGGTAGCCGAGGTCAGGCAGGGACCGGCTGCGGCTGTTTGCAAACAGGCAATTAGCTCGCATTATCCCGGCCTCTCAGCCCGCCGCCTGCGGCCCGAACGCCGCGCGCTAGTGTGGACCCGCCAGGGAGCCGCTGCCCCAGCGCGCGCGTCTCTGCAATCCGGCAGGGACCCCGGACAGGCTCCATCCGAAACCAGGACCGCGCGCCTTGTGCGCGCGGGCGCTGTCTCCACGGCAGCCACGTGCTGCCACGCCGTTGGCGCTGCGTGCATTTAGGCGCGGATAGGGGAGGGGGTGAGCCACCAACCGGTAACGACAGGAGCCTCTGGGTAACTGCCGGGTCCACAGTCCCCGCGATTCCGGTTCCCGAGAGCCCTGGTCCCCGACCCGAAGCCGTTTTGTGCCTGCGTGGCGGCCACCAGCGCCCCCACGGCCCCTCTGGTCCTACAAGTGGCGGAGCTAGGGCTCGCTGAGGTTGGGGCAAGGGCGCCGCCCCTCGTGAGTGCGGGTGCTCGGGATTCAGACTCGGCTCCTAAACAGCACGCCATAGCAGGGACGCCCCCGACCCCTGGGGCCTCTTCCCTCCCTCTGATCTCGGGTCCCGCAGCCCTTCCCGAGCCTGGTCCTGCGTCCTCAGCGCCGGAGGAAAGCCAGCTCAAACCCAGGGGCCCGGGGCCTGGGTGGAGGCATCCGCCGGTCCCCGGAGCCGGGTTTCCCGGCTGCCCGAGGCTCATTGCTGCCTAGCCGCTGGGACTCTCCACTCGCTGGGGTCTGTGTCCCCGGCCAGGCACTGTTGGCCGGTTTCCCGGCGTCTCTTTGTCTCTGTGTCTACCTCTCGCTGTCTCTGCGGATCTCTGCCCGAAGCTGCACCCCGCCCCCGGCGCCTGGAAAGGAACACACACCGGCAGAATCCGCCTGTGCAATAAAAAACGACAACTGGGAAACAGTGAATTAAAAAGCATTAACTTAAAAACAATCCATGTGTCTGCAAATGTGTTCCAAATGGCAGCCCTTTGGGGAGGGGGGCGTGTGGGCCACATGTTCTGGAGCCCCAGACACAAAGTGAGGGCCGGTGCGGGCCATGGGCCCTCCCGCTAGCCACCTGGGATTGTGGGGTGGAGGGAGGGGGTGTCATCTCCATCTGCACGGCAAGGACCCTCCCTGTGGTCCGGTGTCCAGTCCCCCCTGCCCTCCCCCAGTGCCCCCAAACTTTCCCCGACCCCCAGCTCTCCCCATCCCCACCCCCACTCACAGGGATTCCACCTTCCCCCACCCCAGGACTCCCACCCCTCACTCCTCCCCGGCCTGCCCTGCCCCGCCCGGGTTCTGCCCTCCTGCCCCTAGACCACCCAGCAGCCCTGGCTCTGGAAGAAGTGGTTGGAACCAAAGCTTTCCGCCTGCAGACTCCCCAGGGAGCTGCTTTCCGGAAGGCAGTGCGCAGTCCTGCTACCTGCCGCTGCTGCTGTGCCCTGCTGGGCTGGTGGGAGGCTGTAACCGTCCCCACTGGCCTCTCTGAGGTCGCAGGAGGAGGCTGCTGTCCTTTGAAGCCCCTCCCCAACAGAGGAGGCCCCCTCTCTGCTCAGTGCAGGAGGCGGCTCCCTTACCCTGCCCACACCCTGCGCTGCCTCTCCCTCGGAAGTGGGAGGGTGGGGACACACTCAGGGTCAGAGAAGATGGGACTGGGTGGGGGGGGCCCAGATTTCAACTGCGCCCTCCCCGGGTCTTCTCTGCTGGAAGGGAATCCCGAGTCCCTCCACAAGATGGGGGGGGGGGGGCATTGTGGATTCTTAGCCTTGTCCTGCTAATGAGAAGGTCTGATGGCCTGACGGCAATGATGACAGCAGTGATTCAGTGGCTCACTTACTGAGCACCTACTGTGTGCTCTGGGCCTCCACTTCCGGATCTGCAGCTGGGAGGGGCGGATCCAGGGCCACCCCCAATTTAGACACACAGAGTGGACTGTCTCCTTTTTGTTATCACTGGTTCCGTCGGTTTAAAAAAAGACATGAGGATGCCAGCCAGGAAAATCTTCCTGCCCACTGAATTCTGTCCTTGAAACAGAAAAAGTTGTCTCTTTGAAAACTGCAACACTTCTCACCTAATCAAATTGGTCTTCCTCTTAACATTGGGAATGAGCCATCTAATTGTAACTTGTTTGTAATGATAAGAATATTCTACATGGGGCCTGGCATTGTGGTGTAGCAGGTTAAGCCACTGGTTTGAGTCCCAGCTGATCCAGTTCCCTGCTAATACACCTAGGAAAGTAGTGGAAGATGGTCCCAGTACTTGGGCCCTGACGGAGTTCTAGGCTCCTGGCTTCTTGCCTGGCCCAGCTCTGGCCATTGTAGCCATTTGGGGAGTGAAACAGTGGATGGAAGATCTTTCTCTCTCTCTATCACTCTGACCTTCAAATAAACAAATAACTAAAAAAAAAAAAAAGACTATTCTCTGTTCTTGTATAAGGGAATCTCTCAGAATTCCCATGGCTCCTATGGCACCTCACTCAACGACTTGGCTTTATGGAGGAGGCCAGTGGGAGTGGGAGTGTTCCACACAGGTCCTTGCTTCTGCTGTGAGAATTCCAACTACCAAGTTCATTGCTGAACCCTATGTCTGCTCTCTCCTCTGCTACATCAGCCTCGTAGGATGACATATGTGATATGTCTGAGAATTTGTGTTTCTGTAGATTTGTTTAAGCAGTGTGTGCTCTCACACACAGATTCCTCGCAGCCCGTGAGGGTGCATGTGCTATAGGCCTGTGACTCCAGGTGCGTGTGCGTGTGCACACGTGTGCAGGCGTGTGTTTGGGAGGTGTGGGTGTGGGTCTCAGGGTGGGTGGTAGGCGTGTTGTGTGGGGATGGGTGCTAGGGGCCTGGGCGTTTCTGTGTGATGGCCTTTGTGTGGCGTCTCCGTAAGTGCGGTGAGCATGCCTCCGTGTGTCCTGTGAGTGCCTGCACTCACAGGCCTGCCATTTTCTGAAGCGTCCAGTGAGGAAAGCGTTTAAGCCCCGTCCCAGCCCCTGAAGTGCTAGGTGAGCAGCCCCGGGGCTGCAGGGCTCATGAGCCCCTGTGCTGGGTGGGGAAGGGAGACCACAGACTTGAGCATAAACACGGATCTCTGTGCTGAGCATTCTAATTCTGCAAGTCAAGTAGGCAGCCCCGGCAGCCGTCTGCTAATTAGCCGCCCTGGGGAAAAAATTGCCGTGTTGGAGTGGATAATGTGTTCGCCTGTTTCTGTGGGAGATCCTTGACCAATCGAATGCCCCCACCTCCCTTCTGCCCTCTCCCATGGGCCTGTCTCCCTGTACCCCCCGGCTCAGAGGCCCCACGGCGGCTGCACGCCTCAGTCTAACACATCAGCTTTTTCAAATAGGCCAATTGCTAAGCAAATGTCATTTGAGCTGGAGCTTGGAGGGCTCTGGGGGAGACAGGTGATCCATTTGAATGGATGGTGGTGGGTCCCACACCAGGTGAGATGAGCCAGTGAAGCCCCCATAGTACCAGGGATAGGGCACACGGTGTGCCCAGGGACAGGGGCTCTACTACAGCGTAGGACAAACCCTCAAGTTGTGCAGACCCTCCAGTCCCCGGCAGCCTGGGCCCCTCCAACAGCTGCTATGAGCTGGTGGGGGCAGGAGAGCTGCCTGCCATTCGAGGTGGCCAGTGGGGTAGCCGCAGATGCGTGAGTCCACACATCACACTCACACTCACACTCACACCCGCCCTCAGAACCTAGGCGCTTAACCTGTTCTACCTGCACACAGACGCAGGCCTGCACATGGCGGGGCACACGCGTGCCTGTAAACCCAGTGGTGCTGTTCCTGTTGAGGTTTAATTGTAACGGGAGCTGGTGGGTAGACAAGCAGACACGGAGGCGAACTACACAGGTGTCCCATCGGGCGTTGTGGTAGGCCGTGTGCTCCTCTGAAGCCCCTGCCTGAAGCCCCACCTCCAAGGCGGTGGTGCAGTTGGGACCGCTATGAAGCAACTAGGCTCAGATGAGGTTTAAGGGTGGGGCCCCATGGCAGGATTGGTGTCCTTACCAGGAAAAGAAGAGAGAACAGAGTCTTCCCTCTGTCCTTCTCTCTCTCTGTCTCCCCCCCACACCATGTGAGGATTCACCAAGAAAGCAGCCCTCAGCCAGCGGGGACAGAGCCTGTCCCGGGAACCGAGCC